>NC_133208.1:28051924-28336924 GCF_958299795.1 Porites lutea
GAGTGTTATCCGATTCAGAGGCAGTTAGCAGGGATTATCGTGCATTTCAAGGGGAACTTGAGCGAGCACCCTGAAAGCAGAATATCTCTACATTAGAATTGCAATCTCTGTGGCGAGGGTATTTTCACATGTATGACCTCTCGGACTTCAGATGAGTTGACCTATACACCTTGTTTCAGCGATGGCTGCCGGCACAGCTCTGAGAGGCGGCTACAGTATTCGAAGGCTATTACGAATTTATTAAGCATACGTTTAACAAATAATAAATTCAACGGCGACAGTGTCAGGTCGCGCTTTTGAAACATTCCGTGTACATCAGCAAATTTTCACACCTTTCTTCCGGAGCTAAATAGTACTGATGATCGGTTAAAATTGTCTGCTAGATATTTTAACATTAACGTGATGAATGACTTTGCACTGAGTGCGCCGTGTTAGTTCAGAGTTCAGTGCCATCATCCGGAGCTTAAAAGAATAGAATTTAAGAAGAAGCACGAGTTTCAAATGAATTCAAGTCGAAGATGAAGTTAAGTGTCTTGCCTCGACGCCGCATTTTCAGCTCTTTCGTGTAAACGAATTTATGGCCACTATAATTTTTTTTTTCACCACGATTGGTCTGTGTACAGAGAGATTGTTTAGTTTGTTTGCATCGATCCCTCCTGTTACGGCTAAATTTAATTCACATCGATGGAGAACGAAAGACTAAATCATTTCTTTTAGGATGATAAATTAGAAAGTTATATACCTTTTTTGGTAAGTTCTTTGGACAGCACAGTCTGGAACTCGGAGGCTTATCTGTCATAACCCTTGTGTTTCTGGCCGTTACTGTACATGTGCCTTCAAGCGATGAGTTTGACTAATAGTCGCGGGTCGCGACATTGGACATTGGACCCGCGACCGCGACCTTTGGACCCGCGACCCGCGACATGCGACTATTAGTCAAACTCTCAAGCGATCTGTGACAGGTTTTTGTTGTTTCTTGGATTTTAATTTTAATAATAACAACTACTTAAATTTATGCGCAAGCTGCGTTGACTTCACTTCACTTGCCAAAGAATGCTTTTTGCGTCCTAAACCATGAAGCCAAGCAATCGATTTATTATCTTTCTTTAATCAAAAAGTTGTCAGGTTTATTTCTTAGGCTTTCTGCAGTCTTCTTAATCAAGGATCGCAATAAGCCTCGTTAAAGAAATTTAAAAACGCATAAAAGAATTTGTTGCATTGATTGATAGTGCTTAGCTACGAAAACTTTCTTCCAAACACGTAGTATAATTTTATGTGGCGGTGAAGTTTCCAATCTTTCAAAAATATTTGCGATCATCTTCTTGGATGGCATAACCAAAACCCAGAACAACACCCCTAAACAACACGGATCAAAACAACACGGCAAAAAAAAAACTGTTCATTGGTAAAATGAAAAAGATAAACAGAAACCCTTACTCTGATTCTATTTGCTGGTTTGCTCATGTGTTTCGTGTCAGTCCTGGTTTGGTTCAAGCTTTCTTCTCGCCGTTCTTTACTTTTCTTCGTTCCATATATATTTGTCCGCCCTTTTAGACTTTCCCTCGCCTCCTTTATCTGCCCCTGGGTCTCCGAGGATGGATCGCCTATATGATTTTTTTTCATGCTCTTCTTCAACTGCTTAGGTTCAAGTCAGACCGTATCTGTTCTTTCTACCGCGAAGATCACGTTCACTTAAGCTTAATCCGCAGTTCAAAATATGATTAATATCAGGGGGCGGAAAGCTACTTCCCATACATTCTCTTAAATAAAATCCAAACGATGTTCTCACAACTTGCAAAGCGACCAGCAAGGGTCTTGCCAGCGGATTTGTTTACTGATCGTGCGCTTTACGTCAAAAACCATAGCTATAGATCAACGGTCTTGAGAAAAAACAAAAACATGGCAGTCGAAGGCGGGACTGTTTCTCACTATTATATTTTGGTAATTCGCAAATTTATTGGTTTTATATCGCTTTTCAGACATAGTGTGTGGTTTTCTTTTTCTGTTAAACAATTTCCCTTTGCAGAGTTTGGAATATGCAACATATAACTCCGTATAGCTGCTAAGAACCCGCCGAAGAGTTGTCAGAGCTATCGAGCAGTGTTTTGCTGCAAACCTTTGGAAAGTTAAAGTCGCTTCAAGGTACAGAGCTTTCAGTAGTAGTTGTGATTTGTGTTAGGATCGTTTTGAATTTTAACTTTGGATTCAAGGCGTTGACTGATCGAAATAAACGAAGTGAAATGTTATGAAGTGTTAATTTTTATTCAGTTATGATATGTAGAGCAGTAAGCTCATTTTTATAAAGCTCTCTTGAATATCCTTGCTTCCGATAAATTTGACACTTGCTCCAGTAATTTTTATCAGCATCAAGTTATCCTTGCCCGGCAAAAACGATGTAACCTATAAATAAATCCATCGAGCGCGTTGTTGTTGGTTAACATCTAGTACGGTTGCGTTTTAGTTTCCCCCGCATTTCAGTACCGAAAGACAAATACGATATGCAAGAAAAACAAAGATGCATGGTATGATTTTTTTAAATTTTTTAAGCATTTCTGATTTCCTCTGTCGGTTCGCTTCTTGCTTCTAAAACGTCTACAAATATTAAATTTTACTGTGGGAAAAATACTGTAATTATCCGCTGACCACCACGCTGCCAAAAACTGCCCAGTTTAAATGTTTTTAAAACTTCAATTCATGGGAAAGATTTTTTTCTTATACACCATGACCCATTGTAACTCTTATTATCCATAATGTAAGTTTTTGTATTTTTAACATTATAGCGGAGCTCCACGCGCGCGCGAAGCGCGCGCGTGGGCGGAGCCCCATTGCTAAGTAAATCTAACCATCCCAGAAAATTTGGTAATCACGTGACCGTACACCGACCGCCGACCGCCGACCGCCGACCGACCGTCCGTCCGCACCACAGGAAAACCAATGTTTACTCTCACATTTTAGCTAGTTTGGGAGCCCAAGAGAAAACTAATTTCACATCAATGTTGTGATCAATTGACAGCTGTCAAAACAGGGCATCCGCTGACCAGTATCACCTGACCGTAGCGCGGGCTCAAGTGTCGACCCATCGAGGTCGAGTTATTTTTTGAAGTTATCCGCTGACAAATTACCAGTTTGAAATGATCACAGGCTCAAGTTTATTTTTTCCAAGGATTCATATTAAATATGTTGTGTTTATGTCACTATGGCCCCGCACTATTAGAATTTTGATTTCAAACTGACTTCGGAAGCGAAAATTCAGCCAGTTTTTTTAAAAGTACAGGCGGGGAAGACCTTATCTTACCATGGTCACGCGTTGGTCACGCTCTACGTCCAATTTTTATACTCTGATTGGTCAAAATTTGACAGGTGAGTTCATGCGAAAAAATTATGCAGCATCTTGAAAATAGTTTACTTTGACAGCTGAAGCTGAAGAGTTTTGTGTCAACTTATGATGTTTTTAACTGTCTTTTTCTTCTGGATGTACAAAATGAAATACAGCTGCTATCAAGAGTCTTCTGTTATTCATGGCTGGTTTGTTTACTGGGTTTTTGGTTGAGGAACGCGTCGCTTGTCAAAATTTGGTAATTCGATTTCGGATGGCATCGTTTTCGTTTTTCACCTTGCTTAATGCTTAAGAGGGTTTAAAAGTCTCAAGCAACTGTGGCCTTCCTTGATAGCTTTCAGGAACTGAATCTCGAATGGTAAGCCTGAGTAACTGTTGTATTTGATGTTTGTTTTTGTTATATCTAATTTCATGAAGTCTTGCACATTCACGCTGACAGTTTATGCGGCAAGTTTATGCACGTTTGTAGCCGTAGTTTGAGTCAATGATCTGACCTAGTATCAGGTTTGAACAGTTTGATATAAGCTTACAGAACTTTAAAAAGCCTTCAGATATATTTGCTCACCACAGATAGAAAACGTTCCGAAGAATATTTAGTTGTAAATTTGGCTGTAGAAAGAAAACTTTGAGCGATTTTCTTGCTTCGAGGAGTTCACCTTGGAAAACAGTAAACACCCGCGCCGGGAAGCCGGCTTATAAAGCTTCACGCCGAGACTCAGGATTTTTAGAGACACTTTAATACTTGTCTTCATGAATGAAAATTGTTATCTCTGTAAATGTTTCACCGAATTATATTTCTTTTTTTGATTGTTAGTAGTCTCTCTTGCAATTTTAATCGCTTGTCTGTGCCGTTTGTTTTCATCGTTCATGAACATCGCTTGCAGGAGTACTCAAAAATGTCGCGCGTATCAAACGCTTTATAAGATTACACATCGTTGTAACCGAAACCATTAAATAACAAAAAAAAAATAATAATAAATTCGCTATTATGTTGAAGTGTAACGCTATGAAAGTTCATTCTAACACTCGACCACACTGACAGCTCGCACTATAGAAACGAGAACCGGCTAGCCATATGGGTGATTTTGGAAATTTTTGAACGGTTTCGCTTTACGATTGATCGTCCTGAATATTGACTGAGTGCAATTTGTCTTGAAAAATTGTGAAATACTGCATTCTGTCCGAGGTCTGTGTGATAAATAGTACTGTTTCACCTCAAATGTGATGTATAAAAATTATAAAAGGTTGGTTTAAACACCCCCAGATTTGTTGGCAAGAATTTGTAAAGTAAACCTCTCGAACGCAAAAAAATTCGGCGTGATTTGTTTTCCAAGAATTTGTTTTCGAGGCCTAATCTACTGTGATCTTGAATGTGACCGAAGATGTTTGCTATTTTTTGGGTGTACATATAAGGTTATCAATTCGATGTAAGATGTTTCACTCTAAAATAACTTAGCCTTTCCCTCAAAAGTCACATGAATGTGCCCTTAAGTTAAATGATTTGTGGATTAAAAGTTTATTTTTTAATTTAAATTATAAATTTATTAATTGGAGCTTCGCTTTTAGCCCTGGCTAAATCTATATATTAGTCAATAGTTCCTTAGTCTTTTAGTCTTAGTATTTTAGTCTAGTTTTAAACACGATTCCTAGGAAGACCATGTAAAATGATACGATTTCGTGTATAAATAAAGATTGATGATGATGATGATGACGCTGGGTGACCGCTTTGCAAGTTGTGAGAACATCGTCTCGGTCCCAGACCTCGTCTCTCCCCCCCACGCCCCGCCTTCCCGATTAATATATTTCATTCATTTCTAATCATGTCATTTCCACCATCGGGTATATTACAGATTTAGATCGGGGCTCTTTGTGGAAATAAATTTGAAAAGAAAGACGTTCAAGAACGGGAAGTTTATCTGCGAACTCTACACCTTTAATGAGGACACGTATTGATAAAATTTCGGCAACTTATGGGAATTATAAAGTCCTATGTTACCGCTTAAGCCTCGTTATGTATCCTTAAAAGAAAATTTCAGTTCTTTATAATGTTGTAGATAACATTAATTAACAAACGTACAAATTTAATCTCGTGGCCCATCACAAACCATCCTCCCTCCCACCTCTGTGTACAACCCAGGGTTTGAGGGCAGCGGTTCGCACAAAGGATAGCGTTCTTTGAAATGGGGGCTAACATTTTTCTTAAATTTCTCAAAAATTCGTGTGTTCAAGACTTTCTTGGTCGGAGGAGGTGAAACTAGCCCTGTAATTGGCTAAAACTATCTACTTTTTGTCTGCCAGATTTGGTGCCAAATTGAAAGCAACGCTGAATTTTTACGATTTTTTTCGTCTCATTCCTGAAGGAAAGGTCGAGGTGAGGCGCATGTGGAGTGTCATAGCAGATGGCGGCATGAAGTAGGTTCTGTAATATCGATGTTATGGGTGAAGTCCCAGAGGCTTAGACAAGAAAATCTAAGGTTGAAGGATCAAATCCAAACTTTATCCAAAGAGGTTGAGCAAATGAAACTTTTGCTTCAACAGAGTTTCATGCAATTCGCGGGTGAACCACCAACTGACACGAACGCTACTCCGAGTCGTGAAGGTGTGAGAAGACTCGGCTTAAGCTTCCTTTTTAGCAATAAGCGCGATGAATTGATTTGGTTCAAAACAAATGCAATGGCCGAACTAGAGCGACTCGGTAAGAAGGTTGAAGCTGTTATAATGAAAAAGTAAAAAACATCAATAAAGCATTCGAAAGCATGGAAAATTACAGCTACCAATATAATATGAAACTTGGGATTCCCCGAACTCTAAGAACATGAATCAGCGAATGACACCGCGAAACTATCAGGGGCACCCAACGAGAATATAGTTCAAAACCACTCAAACATAGCAACTTTAAACGTATTTTCGTATTTAAACGGTAGATATAAGCATATTTTTATCTCCTAAAAATTTTTCATCTGTTCGGATTTCCGAGCTGAAAGTCTAGTGATCCGAAAATTATAGGGATGAAAACTTACCTTTTCGAAAACTTCAGCCAGGAAAAATGCTCCTGAAAATTCTAGGTGACCTTTTTAGAGTAAAAATCCGTTAAAAATGGCCAATTATACCATATTTTAGATGTTCGAAAATCCTAAGGAGAGGCAGGCAGGCAAGAAATCTTACAAAAAAATGTTCCGAAAATTCTAGATCTCAAATCGTCTTCCGAACAGATAATCGACGCTGGTTGCCCCTGAACTATGCCTCGAAATGTTTAAAGCCACCGGTGCAAGTGAATTAACTGGTCAACTTGATATCGCTCACCTTGTCCAATCCGGAAGTGAGTTTAGGCCCAGCCAATTATCTGTAAATTTGTTCGAAGATTGGCGAAGGAAAATGTTATGAACCACCGACGAGAAGTGTAAGGTATTTCTCCCTCTACTCTGGGTTACAGTTCAGAAACTTCTTTGGCGTAAGCAAAGATTTATGATCACTTAACACCAAGATTAGAGCACCTTTTATCAGAGGCAAATAAATTCAAGACAGCGAATCAATTTCAGTAGTGTTGGGCGAAAAATGGTCAAATTCTTCTTCGTTAGACGCACGAATCTAGAGTGATCAAACTTATAAAGTCAATAGAAGACTTAGCAGGCTAACTTGAATGAGATTATCTAGATGAGCTAAGTACCTAGTTAAATCTAGAAAAGATGGCTTCCTGTCAAAAAATCAGTTTGAAGGAAAGCCTAACACATTTGCCTTATTATAATTGCAATGATAATCCCTCTGTTCATGTCAGATTTAACAGCCTTTTATTATTTAGGTGACAACTTACATTCAAAGAAAACCCTGGAGACGCTGCGTAGTCTTTATGTATCTAAGTTCGATGTCGTTAACATGATGAATTCAGTAATGTAAACAATGCCCCGGATTTCAACTTTTTTCACCTCACAGCTTTGCTTAGACTACGAGTAGTCCCCGTTTTTCCTCAGGGATAGTAGAGCGAGCGAAACGCGAGCGCGCGTGAAAATCATTCCACGCGAGAAAGGCGAGACGCGGCGGTGAGAGAGGGCTCTTAAACAAAGCAAAATACAGCGTCTACGAAAAACTGTCAAGAGTTTTTAGCGCCGTAGGTATATGGCAACCGTCTTATTCTTCTCATTATCCCCAACAGCAAACTGTCAGTGCGAATGTGATAGTAAGTCCTAAAAGCGTGAATAAATTACCAAATACAAGGGTTTTCATTGCAGCTGAAAAATGGATGGTTAGAAGTACTGGAGTTGGTGGGCTTATTTCTCTTCAAAACGGGACCCTGCGACGCTAAAAACTCTTGAGAGTTTTTCGTAGAAGCTATATTTTGCTTTGTTAAGATTTGTTTCCAAAAGAGAGGGACACATACAACGTAAGTTTGATGAATAGAAGTTCTATAATATCACCGCGCACTCCTCTGTTTCTTGCAATAAAGCTTTAGGTCGAAATTTCCTTTAAGATAGGAGATAGTATGTCGACAGTCTTCCACTATTTGTGCTTCAACTTTCACAAATGAGTTAGCGTAGCATTTTAAGGTTAAATTGGACGAGCATTTTGTGCAGCGAGTTCTACGGTCACGATTGCCTTCAAACTTGCAGATGTAAAACTAGAGAGCTCTGAGGCTTATTTACTGAAGTTGGGGAAAAATCTGTCGTGGGATTTCGAAGTTATTTACATTTTTCGCAAAAATTCGGTTTTAAATATATGCCGATATCTCACAGGTTTTTATACCTACAAGAAAACAAATAACATTTTCTTAAAGTTCCAAAAATCAGGGGCACCCAACGGGAATTTTCGGGAAAATATCTGTTCGGAAGACGATTTGAGATCTAGAATTTTCGGAGCATTTGTTGTAAAATTTCTTCCTTGCCTACCTCTCCTAGGATTTTCTAGCATCTACAAAATGGTATAATTACCCATTCTTAACGGATTTTGACCCTAAAAAAGGTCACCTAGAATTTTCGAAAGCCTTTTCCTGGCTGAAATTTTCAAGAAGGTAAGTTTTTATCCCTGTAATTTTCGGATCACTAGACTTTCAGCTAGGAAATCCGAACAGATGAAAAGTTTTTAGGAGATAAAAATATGCCTATATCTACCGTTTGAATACTAAAATACGTTCAACAATGCTATGTTAAGTGGTTTTGAACTATATCCTCGTTGGGTGCCCCTGAAAAATCATAGAAATCGGTTGAATCTTTCATTCTGAAAAACGCAAATCAAAAACATAACCGACACGCATATAAACAGGTTCGGGCCACCTTAAGTGTCTTGTCTCGACGCCGCATTTTCAGCTATTTAGTGTGAACGAATACTTGGCCACTATAATTCACCACGATTGATCTGTGTACAGCGAGAGATTTTACTTTGCACGCATCGATCCCTACTGTTACGGCTGAATTTAATTCACATCGATGGAGAACGAAAGGCTAAATTATTTCTTTTAGAGCTTTTTAGGATGATAAATTAGAAAGTTATATACCTTTTATGGTAAGTTCTTTGGACAGGACAGTCTGGAACTGGGAGGCTTATCTGTCATAAACCTTGTGTTTCTGGCCGTTACTGTGCCTTCAAGCGATCTGTGACAGGTTTTTGTTGTTTCTTGGATTTTAATTTTAATAGTAACAACTACTAATAAACTCTGGTTTATACACAAGCTGCGTTGACTTGCATGAAGCCAAGCAATCGATTTATTATCTATTTAATCACAAAGTCGACCTGTTTATTGGCTTTCTGTAGTCTCCTTAGTCAAGTGGATCGCAATAAGCATTGTTAAAGAAATGCACAAACAAATAATAAAAAATGATTTGTTACATTGATTGATATTGCTTAACTACGAAAACTTTCTTCCAAACACGTAGTATGATTTTATGTGGTGGTGAAGTTTCCAATCTTTCAAAAACTTTTGCGATCACAAACCTTCTTGGATGGCATGACTAAAACCCAGAACAACACCCCTGAACAACACGGATCAAAACAACACGGCAAAAAAAAAAACCGCTCATTGGTAAAATGAAAAAGATAAACAGAAACCCTTACTCTAAAATTCAAAACATTAAATTTCCTTTCTATTTGCTGGGTTGCTCATGTGTTCAGTGTCATTTCTGGTTTGGTTCAAGCTTTCTTCTTATTCGGAAATAAAACTCGATTGCCTATATGATTTTTTTTCACGCTCTTCTTCAACTGCTTAGGTTGTTCAGATCGTATCTGTTCATTCTACCGCGAAGATCACGCTCACTTAGGCTTTATCTGCAGTTCAAAATATCGTTAATTCCATCAATCAGTGAAAGATTCCGGCAATTGTACTTTTTAACGAAAAATTCAACTCTGCTAGTTAAAACCAGCAGAAAAACTAAGTTTCAAAATAAGAACAAGAACAAAATGCAAACTTGTTACCTTGCTTCGTTTAGGTTAAAAGTTAAGAAAAGTTACCTTTTTTTGGAAAAGAAGTCAGGTATTTTCATCTTTCGAGTGAATGATATTTTGACGTCAATATTGTCCGCTCTAATCAGTGAAAGGTTCCGGCAATTCTGCTCTTTTACAAAAAGATCAACTCTGCTACTTGAAAAGAGCAGAAAAATGAACTTTCTCCATTTATTTTTCATAGAACAAAATGCAAAATTGTTACCTTTTAATTTGCCGTTCGCTTTTTTTAAATTTTACCCTACGTTCGTAATTCGATTGGAAACGGAAACGTTAAACGGTGTTTCTGCCGTTACTTTCCCTCAGTAAAACGGTAGATGCCTTTATTTTTTCAAGCGATTTTGAAAGTCTTAACCAATGAAAAAAAAATCATCACCGTAAATCGAACCCGTACTCCTTCTGCATTGCCAAGGATAAAAGACTTGTACTGCTGGTGCGCTTTTTTTCTGTGCGAGATGTTCCGAGTCGTCAATTCGATCCCAGGTGCGACCCAAAATGCTTGTTTGGACTTTTTTATTTCCATATACCTAGCTTTCGTATCTTTAAATACCCGTAAAACGGACCTCTGATGTAGAGATTATGGTATAATGAGCGCGCCGTCGGCCTTAGGTTTTCCAAGGAGATGAAAACTGTTTCGTCTGTTTCTTGAGCTACTAGCCAAAAAATATATACCGGGCATAATAATCCCGCCGATACTTTATACCTTTGTGACTCTGATCCGTCACAAATGTGTAAAAGATAAGTATCATGATGTTCATAAATGGGTGCGGCCGCAGTTCTAACCGGTTTATGCAAATCAAGCTAAAACAGTAGATCTTCTTAACCTGGTTAGGTTTTTTTAAACCACCTCACGAGGAAGTTTAAGCCGTTAAGTCCCAAGAGTGACCAACATCAATTTTCTCCCAACAATAAATAATACACAATCAAGAGAATAGGTTGTGAGAACTGAAAAAATAATCACCTGAGGAAAAGTTGCATTTATCTTTTATCAAATTCTCTTAACTCATTCTTTATGGAAATGTATAGAGACCAGTTTGGAGAATTTGTACGTGGATATTGGGACTTAAAGGGTTAACTTTATCAATGACCGTTTTCATACTAGAGGACGCATGATCCGTCGAGACGGATAATGCATCTATGGCCGTTTTTATACTAAGGACGCATTATCCGTCTGGACAAACTTGGGCAAACATTTGTAGTCGTCTGGTTATGCGTCTCAAGTATAAAGACGGGCACAAGACGCATTATGCGTTTGGACGAACTTTCCTTCGAAAAACGTCTTAAACGAACCACTACGAAAGCTGGTTCGTCTAGACGCATAATGCGTCTTATGCCTTTCTTTATACTGGAGACGTATAACCAGACGAACTACAAATTGTTTGCCCAAATTCGTCCAGACGGATAATGCGTCTTCGTATAAAAACGGCCAATCAGTCGATCATCTACGTCTACGCGTTTTGGCTTTACCATGAACGCAAGCACAAAAGTTTACTGTACTTCTTTCGCTCCAAGTTCAGTTTTTCTTTCTTAACACAACTGAGTTCGAAATTACAGTAATTCTTTCCCTCCAAGTAGTTCAGTTTTTCGTTCTTAACACAATTGAGTTAAGAGTTTTAAGAAGTCCACTCTTTTTTTATTCAGTACTAATAAGGGGTCACATTTTGTCAGTCACTCTTAGGCGAGCATCATGAGTGACTCAAGCGAGCGAAAAAAAAAAGTCTCGCGCGACATTGAATGACTTTGTAAAAGTCTAAATTAAGTCCGGCCGCTGATAAAAGTTAACCTGGTTAAACTCTTTTAACAAGGTTACGTTCTGAATAATTCTTTACCGGGTTTTTCAAAAACTAACTCGGTTAACTTGCCAAGTGCGGCCACAGCCAATATCCTGAAATCTGAAAACTCGTACCCTTCGACATCTTCAATTATTGATCTAGTGAAAAACATTTAACATTGTTCATACCACAATAACCTTGTTACTTTAGTTCTTTATCAGCTGTAACTTCTCGTATCTCGCACTATATAATTATATAAGTGTATAACTTCATGTTATCTCTCGTATTTTTGCGTGTATCTTGAGTTCTTTGTTAGCTGTGACGCCCTTATTGTACCATTATCCACTGACAACATTTATTTCTTTTATCATGACTGGAGGCTTGGTAACCACTGATGACAACGACCGTTTAAGAAAGGGAAACACGCATCTCAAGACGTTTCCCAGCGTTATCGTGTTTCGAACAGGGCCTTTCATAGGTAGACTGCTATCGGCAGAGAAAACTCAAATGTACCTTCAATAGACCAATGAAGGTGCTACACCGTGATACACGGCAGTCGTACGACTTGGTTAAAAACGTCGTACTACTTCGTGCTAAAGTCGATCCATTGAGTTCGGAATAGTCTGCGAGCTTGGTGGAGTCGCGAGAATTTACACAAGAGCCGCACGCGAAAGGAGACGCTCGCAGGCTAAGTTCTGTACGGGCAGAAGCACGTACGATGTTTGGAACAGGACTCAGGGGAATTTGCTTCATTTTCTTTTCACAAATTTTGCGTATATGTGCAGGTGGATAAGACCAAATTTGAAAAAAAAAAACAGTTCCCTAGAGTATTATCACATGACCGAAATTGGGAAGACAAAACATAAAAGCTAAAGAGGTCTATTCTAAGCGTACACGAGGGAATATGAGTATAGCTGATCAGGAGCCTGGGCTAATTCGTCGCCAATGGCTTCTTAACAGTTAGACTCCAGGATTTAGTCGCGGCTGTTGAGCTGGTCGCGGGGGACTCGTACCTCAGCCAAATTAGGAGCTTCATTGGAATCATGTCCTCCAGGAGCCCATAACCCGGAGTGAGCAATTGCCATGTGCCCGTGTAACGGTGTTTTCACTGACCAGTTTATTTTTAGAACGATTTTGGCGCGAATTAAGAATATCTTTCAGTACCCACAAACCAGTCACCAAAACTAAAACCCCTAAAAATGGCATTTTTAACCTATTATTGACGTTTGGTTTTCCTTTATATTTATAATGCGCTCATGAACGGAACGGAGCTTCCATTTTCGCGATAGAGAGTACTGTAAAATGCATCTAAAAATAAACCGATTCGTAAAACGCCGTGACATAGGCCTAGTATGAAAGTGGCACGCTCCAGTTGATGGGTTAATTTGTTCCCCCCGTTTGTGATCTTTATATGTCTTTCGTGGCAGGGATGGCGTTCTTTTCCCTAAAACAAAGCCTGATCACAGTTTACACGCCCTCCAGCCTTGGTGTTATAACAATGTATGACGTTAAACTGAAGGTTATAAATTCGCCACTTAGGAAGCGAAAAGGAAACTGGAGTAAACCTTCGCAAAGACTCCTGGGACTGTTGCTAGGGTCAGGGAAAAAAATAGCTAATAGCTGATAGGCCGTTCCCTAGTAGCCATCCCAGAAACAATTGTGGGACGCATATCGGTTCCAGTTCCTTTCTCTTTTCTCAAGTGAGAAATGGATCAGAAATGGATATAAAAGAGTGGATACCAGTCTCCTGCAGGCCCTATACCGGAAAAAAAGCTAAAGTTGCCTCTTTTCCAAACGAGGATGAGTGCAAAAAATACGTGTTATTCTCACGGTCAGTAAAACTCAATTTCTACATGTACGGTTTTGCATTGACCTCGTTTTGAAAGTGAGAATTTTGGAAATAGCTTCCTCTCCTGTTTACATCTGAAATATGCGTGGATGAGATTCATGCGCTTCATGATGGACGTCACGGAGTGTCCCCTACGTCTGATGCTCGCCTAAGCGCAGGCAAGCATGAATTCATTTAGAAATTACTAGGGTCCAAATTCCAAGTAAGGTGCATTTCTGGACCAATTAAATTAGATAAGTAGAGGTTTTTGCTATAACAACAGAAATCACAACTAGCTTTTCTGTTTTTAAAAAAGTCGTCAGTTTTTTCATCTCTTAACATTGTCTTGTGTGTGATGCTCGTAAGGTAGATCAGCTCTGATTAGGGTATAGAGGCGGTTTTCAATCACCTTTGCGTTGTATTGAAGAGAATTAAGTCCATCAGAATCCATCCGTTTTAAAGCATCACGTACTCTCCTCATCCTAATAGAAAACAGAAAAAAAACTCTGCTATGGTGAAAAATCTGACAGGTTTTCATTTTTTTCTGGGTGTTGTGTAGTGTATCATGCTACGCGGTTGTTGTGACTCTAAGAAGTCAGTCAACCAAAAAATGAGAGGCAACTAGAAAAAAAAAATAAGGAAACTGGGCCGAGTTATCTTTTGCGCAAAGACGCTGGGACTTTTTCTACTGGGTGAAGGGGAAAAATTGGCCAATAGCTGACCAGCGCGTCCCCTGTAACAATCCCAGAACCAACTGCGGGACTCATGCCTGTTCCAGACGTTCAGATCGTGGGAAGGGCAAAGAGAAAAAACGAGGGGAATGGGGGGTGGGGGGGGCAGGGAGAGGGAGAGAGAGAATCTTTCCTTTCTCCCAGTCCCTCTCTGACGTTTTTTTCTCTCTCCTTTCCATTTCGCGCCATAAATACTTGAACGTCTAAAACAAGCCACGGAACGCCACCCGTGAGCGGACTGTTGTAGAAATTACCGTAAATTTACTGGAGGCTTCTCTTCCACTGTGTGATGTTCTTTTATCATTTTGTATCTTCCTATTTCTACGGCCGGACGCGTTAACTTCAGTCCTTTCCTGGTTACCCTAATCAAAACAACAACAATAAGTTTACTGTCAGGGACGTGGCTAAAACCGCCCTACGTAGACAGGCAGGACCTACCGCTCTGGTTGCATCTTGCGGGGGCTTTTTGTACTACCCTACCCACCGTCATCTCTTGTCATAGTCTAAGAGCCAGTCTACATGTAGGTGGGGGACCCCAGGTAGGTGAGGTAACACGCTTAGGTGGGGTAACCCGCCTGTCCATAAAATCTCTCATATGGTCACCCCACCTATCATGTAAACGTGAGCAAATTAAAATGAGAGATCACTTTGAGAGGTTACCTCACACCCGTTTTCGTGATTACTCTTTCTCAATTCAACGGACCCGACTATCTCGGAGCCTGTAACAGGCTAATCAAGCTATTAAAATATCAACTCTGGGCCCGGTTCCTAAAAGGCCCGATTAGGGCTAATCTAGGATTAAAATTTCGTTCCTCTTTTTGTATTTACCTTCCTTTGCACTGCTTATAGTTACATTTTATGTTATAACAAGACGCTTAAAGTCGTTTCCGTGGGATGCGTTGGTCTATGGAAGCATAATGGCGTTCTATCTAGGTTAATGGAACAAAACAAAACAAAACTTCCGCTTGCTTTATCCAGGGTCGAACCCAGGGTTACAAAGTTCGATAAAGTTCCAATGTTTGAATGCAAGATGAAAGTTTAATATTCCAAGATGATCTTGACACGGTTAAAAATTAGTCGCAATGTGTTTCCAAGGTCTTAAAGTTAACATAGTTCCAATGATTATCCCTGATTCCAAGGTATAATAAGTTTACTCATGTCTGATCCGTGTCCCATCCAGAAGTCCAGTCCATGCCGCAAGCGGGTCGTCGATCGACGAGGACAATATTTTCGCGATTTCAACGCCAATCGTCAAGGGTACGAGTTGAAATTTACGCGATTTAACCTCCCATCGTCAAGGTGTTTTCGATAAGAAAAGAAAAAAACTGAACTCCAGCTGTGCTCGGCAACAACTGGCGAACTCCGAATAGAAAAATCTATCGGAGATGACCGCCCGCAACCAGAGGCTACTAAAACCTTCTGAAAAAGCTAGACCTAAACAAAAAAGAATCATGAAGGAAAGAAATAATTTGGCATAGGTCGCCTTTCGTGACTTGCCAGTATCCCGAAGGATTTCGCCGGTTAACAAGCCATCCTAAACCACGAGTGGGAAAACTCAAGCGCGGCAAATTTGGCAAGGAACGTTCTGATTTCAACGTTCTTCAGAGGAAGCAAATCGATTAAAAATCGATACAGATTTTGTACAATCTGATTGGTCGGCTTGGAAGAAGAGATAATCGATAAAGGTTTTACGCAATCCTATTGGCTGGCTTTGCAATTTTGGGTACGGATTTTTACCGTGGGAGTGCCACAGGCATCCCACGGAATTACTGTATCTCAGAATAAAGGCTCAAGAGTATTTTGGAAGTTTGAGTCACATGTTCTTAGACAAGAAAACCCTGCTTAAAATTTTGCTTAATCTTGGGTTTAACTTAACTATCTTTCGCGGAACCAGGCCCTAAATATTAAAAAGCCATAACCATGCTAGTTACCTCTGGACATTTGAACCCAACTGAAAGTACCGAATAGTGTAACAAATGTAACGTTTGCCAAGATTGATGAAGTGGCTATGAGCGAAACATTTCTTCTGAAACTCAGCTTAGCGCGCGGACACATGATCACTTTGCACTTCTTCGAACACTGCAAATGTCGCGCACTCAAAAGATTCGACTTTATCTCAGTTTCCCGGCGGATAACTTTGGTTAACAAATGTCCCATGCAGCTGCCATGAATGTGTTGGGATTCAGGTGTGTAGTGGAGGCAAAATTATATTTGTCAGGAGCCGATTAGTATTTGTTAATAAATGGTAATTGTAGACCGGCACATGCATCTTCCAATCAATGAAAAGAGTTTGTTATACCATACAGCCACACTACTTTAGGTTTCTGGGAAACTGCCCACCTACCCCTCCCCTAAGCCATAATTTTGCCCTGAGTGGGAAGTAAGTGTTAATGTTAGCTTAGGGGAGGGGTAATTGATCCCATTATTAATAAACTTACCTGAAGTAGAGGTTGTCGTCCTCTCCACCCCACCCCCAAAATATGTTCGAAAATCCATTGATGAGTTCAAAGTGTTCCCGTGAAAGCGCCTCTACTCCTCCAAAGAAATACCAATACGGTAAACTGTAGATAAATAATAAATAATGATGAAAATGGTGACTTTGACGTTCGGCGATGAAATAAAAAAGATTACTGTGTGTCTCGGGACGAGCAAGGGATAGAAAACGAAGGCTTACATACCGGGGGTAGGTGGACAGTTTCCTAGAATCTTTTACTGATTCGTGTAGCTTTAGAAGGTCTACTTACCCCTCCCCAAACCCAACCTGATTTTGGCCGAAGTGAGAAAGTGAGTGTTGACGTTGCGTTACGGGAGGGGGTGGGGGTGCAGATTCCTAGAATCTTTAATATACTGATCAATATAGCTTTAAAAGCTCCCCTCCCCAAACCCAACATTTTGGCCTAAGTGGGAAAGTAAGTGTTAACGTTGAGTTAGGAGAGGGGTAGGTGATGAGCAGTTTCACCCACAATCTTATACTGATTCACATATAATTTATTTTTTGTTTGTGTCTTCTCCTGATATACATACGCTGAGCATTTTCATTGAGTACGCGTCGATTTAAAAAAGAAAAAAAGGATAAGCATACATATCGTATTAGTGCAGACGGTCTAAAAACGCCTCAAAACGAAAACGATGACTAAAAAGTGTCGCGGGTGCGTGTGTTTGTAGCATGCGCATAGAGTTCAGCTTACGTCACAACGTGCAATTCTATCGTTTTCCAACGTTTTGGTGCATTTGAACAGTCGAAAAGGCATCAAAACGGTAGTGTAGGCGTCAAACGATCGATGCGGTTTCGTTCGAAAACGCATCAGTGTGGACAGGCCCTAAATACTTACCGATAGTGAAATGTATCCATGGCGTTTGCCATATGTCTCGGTGATGAATTGCAGTTATACTTATTGCGGTAATCTTCTGGCAACAGGTCCACATCGTGAAAAATGAAGCACTTGTACTCGTCAAACTTAAGTGCTTCCTTGAAGCCAACGTTAAACAGCATGGCACGGTTGAACGGAGCATCTCCTGACTGTTTCATGAAAAAGTAATTGTGACGATTTTAAAGACAACTTCTCAGCAGAATTCTCCACAAGGTGGCACTAGCTACGGAGTCTGGAGAGGGAATGATATTGTCGTGGCTGATTGCCTATTCTCCTCCTTTTATTTTAGACCAGAAATGGTTCGAACTTACTTTGTTTCCGCCAGCCATGAATGGGTGGCCTACCCTTACGTTTAGCGTCATTTGTACCTTGAGGTAGGCAAGCTCCAGTGACAGTAAGCTGCGTCTACGGACTTTTGTATTTAAGAGCAAAATCCTAGCAGACAAAGTTCACGCTACTTAACAGTTTGGCCCATGAATACAGTAGACTCTCTCTTAACAGACACCTCTATAAGACGGACTCCTAAGTAAAACGGACACCTAGAGTTGGTCTCTGCCTTTCTCCACCCCTCTTATTTTCAGAGACTCTATAAAAGGGACATCTCTACAGTCAACTCTTTCTCGGGTGAACAACTTTGGGACCAACTCTAGGTGTCCGTTTTACAGAGGTGTCCTTCTTATAGAGAGTCAAATAAAGTGACTAAATAAAGGCAGGGACCAACTCTAGGTGTCCAGTTTTCAGAGGTGTCCTTCTTATAGAGAGTCAAATAAAGTGACTAAATAAAGGTTGGGATCAACTCTAGGTCTCTGTTTTGCAGAGGTGTCCTTCTTATAGAGAGTCAAATAAAGTGAGTAAATAAAGGCAGGGACCAACTCTAGGTGTTCGTTTTTACAGAGGTGTCCTTCTTATAGACTAAAATAAAGGGGTAAAGAAAGGTAGGGACTAACTCTAGGTGTCCGTTTTACGGAGGTGTCCGTCTTATATACTAGAATATAGGGGTAAAGAATGCTAGGGACCAACTCTAGGTGTCCGTTTTACAGAAGTGTCCTTCTTATAGAGAGTCAAATAATGTGAGTAAAGAAAGGCAGGGACCAATCAAACTCATTAATCATTCATGAGGGCAACACTCTAGGTGTCTGTTTTACAGAGGTGTTCTTCTTATAGAGAGTCAAAGAAAGTGAGTTAATAAAGGCAGGGACCAACTCTAGGTGTCCGTTTTACAGAGGTGTCCCTCTTACAGACCAAACTATAGGGGTAAAGAAAACCAGGGACCAACTCTAGGTGTCCGATTTACAGACTGAGGTGTCCGTTAAGAGCGAGTCGAGTGTAAGATGGGCACTTTGTGCCCATTCCAAAAGTGTCCGTCTCAGAGAGTGTTGACTGTAAATCGTCTCTCGCAAAGTAGTGAGTTTACGCAACAGGATGGCAGAAAGAAGAGGACGGCAAAACGCTTGAGTGTGACAAACGTGACGGGCCTATAACTTGCGTGTTTTGTCAAGAATTCACTTAACATTGTTGTTTAAAGCTCTTCTACAAAAAGATCTGTTTAAAGGAATGTGAAGTTTGGCGGAAGGTTTTTTCAAGCAAAATTATTTTCACACTTGTCACACTAGGTTAGCCGTCGTGTTTCCTTACCCGTCCTGTTGCGTAGGTTTATGTGTTTACCTTTTTCCACCCTTGTTTCATTCAAAACTGAATGACTCAGTAAGGTCAGAGTCATTGGTTTAATTAGTGTTTGAGAATTTAAAGATTTCTCGAATGTTTTTAATGAATAAAAATTAGGGTTGGGAAGTTTATAAAATTGGGGTCGTTGAAAATAAAAATATAAAGGGAATAATTAGCAGAAAAATGCCTGATACTCCACCACAAGTTATGACAATGTGCCCCTGAGCCCATTGGCGAACTAACTGGTTTTTATGTATTTACCTTCTTCTACCCTTCAAGTCTTTCATCCTGAATTCAAACCCATTCCACCCACCCCCCCTCCCCCCCTAAAAAAAAGTAACCCGGCGTACTACACCCATAATGATATTATTCGTAATAGCCAACAGAAGAGCATTGGCGTCCCCAGTCGTGCAAGTGACCACTCTAGAAATGCTATAACATGCCATAATGCTCTTTGTTTGTCACCCAAAAAATTTGCGTAAGCATTGTCTTCAGTTTCTCTTGCGAGTTAAAATGACCCCAAGTGAAACTGAAAACAATGCTTATGCAAAATTTTGGGGTTACAAACTAAGAGCATTATGGTATGTTATGGTATTTTCTGGACTGGTCAATAGACCATTTTCGAGTTGCCTCTGTTCCAAAGCGAGACTAACTGCGAAGGCACTGATATGAAAATGAGTTTTAATTCTCACGCAAAGAAAACTCGTTTTCACAGGAAAGGTTTTGCACTTAGCCTCGTTTTGAAAGTGAGAGCATTTGGAAGTCGAAAATGGCCTGTAGGTCACTTGCGATATATTAAAATTTAGCATGATAGCGTTTCTAAATACAAACTAAATGAAACTATTATTCACCCAAGTGGAGGTGGCTAACGGTGGATATTTATCGGGCGGCGAGGTAAATACCCACCACTAGCCACCTCCACTTCGGTTTGAATAATTGTTATTTAGTATATACTAAAACAGTGAGATAATTAAGCACAAAAATGATGATTTTTTGGTCATTTTGCCAACGATCTCATTACAATTTTGGCGGGCAATGACCGAACGGCCTTCGCGTTTTCTTGCCGACAAATAAAAACTTTTAAAGGCATTGCTTTACTAGCTCTTTCGGGGAAGTTTCTTAAAAAGGGGTCTCGAATTCTCTTTGTATTAAAAACCATTCTGTAAAAAAGTTTTAAATTCAGTTTAAAGCTTATTTATGAACATGTAAGATAAATATAGTAACACAAGACTTAAGCTTAGTTTGCATTTGTAAACAAAAACCTTTTTCACCGGTGTTCCTTACCTTCTTCGTGTATTTCTGCAACAGCTTGTTTGATTATTTGTGAAATTTCTCTGTTTGTTAAAGCAAAAAACCGGAAAACCATTTTACTCGTAACTTACGCGAGTTTGCGGTCCCTCGTTCGGAGGAAACTCGGAGGTGAATCAGTGATTAGTGCTGGATATCCGAAGGTAGAGTAGCCAATCAGCGCGCGAAAAACACTATCCACTGTTTTCGTACATACTAAACACGTTTATTTATTTTCTTTGTTTGCTTCCTCTAATTAAGATTCATTATCGTACTGAATTTTAGCAAGAGCCATAATAGGACAGAGAGGGACACTCCCAGTCACGCCTTTGGGATATCTTAATCCCAAAAAAGTTATTTTTAGAACTATGCGGACCATGCGGAAACAGTTTCCGGTAACCTGGTTGACTTCCGGAGGATTCAGCGCCAAAGCGAGGCCGGGTCAATAAATGAATAAAATGGCTGCCTAAGTGGAGGGATGGTGTGGTGGGTGTGTACTTGATAAATTGTCCTTCTCCAACGACGAACCTACCATAGAAACTGGTTAAAACTTCTACACAAACGGATCCTTTACAAGAAACGGTAGAAATCGGTTAAAGCGACCGCGTGACCATCGTTTTTGTTTGAACAGCTGGAAAGAGGACAAGTAGCATTGCGGCCCGGATAAGCGTTACTCACAAAACACGCGGGTCCTACAAAGACGACCGTACAAGCGACCATGTGGAAAGAGGAAGGAAAAGAACGTATAAAGGTTTCCAGTATTTTTGTCAAGGACATGACCAGGGATCATGTGGAAAACACCATTTCCTGCTTTGACTGATATTTTGTACCGCGCTTCACATTGGACAATTAACAATTAAGCACTTTAATATTCTTGAACACGAGGTGAATAGAAAGCGGAATATTCGCGGCGAGGTTGATTTTCCTAAAGCCACTGTTCACCAAGATTAAAAATCAGTAAGGAGACCATTTAAGTTCAATTTGATTGACGGTTTTGACGGATCAATTCATGTGTGAAAATCGGTATGTGCAAACGTTTGACCTTTACAGAATTTTCAAACATTGCAAATCAAATCGCATTTAAAAAATCCTTTCGCAAACAATGGCCTAATGGGTTATATGGAATCGCCAGAACTTTAAATTCTGCTTCCCAGCCCGTGAAGAAAAGAAGAGCTTTGTTTTCATCTGTCGACTCGCCAAGTCAGGGAAAGGGTTCTTGTGCAGCTTGTGTTGTTCTTTAATAAGTGCAGACAATGGTGGCCCGGTTGCTCGAGGTAAGGCGCCGTTTCTCCGTACTTTTCTTGACAATTTCGTAAAGATTTTCTTTTATTTTTTTTGTCATAAGTTGAATTTGATTTCTGGGGAAAATCCGCCTTTGAAGGAAACGTTGAGTTTACAAAACCATCTCTTCTATTCAATTAAACTGTAATTGTCAACATTCCATCGAGCGAAAAATACTGCTCAGTAAAGTTAAACGGAAAACGCTCTTTTGAATACTTTGAAGTCTTTTCTTACCTTCAAAAAAATGGACCCTAGGATTTTGCCGAATTCTGAAAGGTTCTTACTCTAAAAAAACCGATCTAACGCATTAGTTACTCGCGAGTCTAAAACACTACAAAGACCACTGAGTGTGTATCCTGAAAACGATTTTTGCTTGTAAAAGCTTTATTTGTGTAAGGTAATTTGTGTTTTTTCATGTTGCAAACAGTGTTGAAATAAATACGACAGTATGATAATCTCATCTGGAGTTTATTTACTTTATGTGGTTTTACCAAGCCTCATAGTTTTCTCATAGACCTGTAATAATTAACCTTTACAGATCCTGCACCACAATGTGTAGGTAACATTTCCATACAACCCCAAACATTTCTTATGTGTGTTAAATAATATTATTATACATTGTAGTCACCATCTGTCTTCTCATTGGCTAAAAGCCTACAGTTAATTCTGAGAAACAGCGCAACCTACAGATTATTCACTAATCTGTACCTACAGATTGGTGAATAATCTGTAGGTTGCAAGCGCAATGCATGATTTCCAAGAGCAATGTCAAGTGCACAGACAGCAATGTCAAGTTCGCGGACAGCGAAGTAAGAATGGCTTCTCGATTCACTTCATTGACCCAGCAAGAAATTGAGAAATTACTTGAAGATAAAGTATAATAAAACATTTATTAGATTCGGTTTTTGTGATATCCGGAATAATCAAGGTCTCGGTTAGTGATATCAGCCTCAGCCGATAACACTTACCTCAACCCTGATTATTCCGGATATCACAAAAACCTCATCCAATAATTGTTTATAAGCTTGCTGCATGTATAATAAATGTAGGGGTTTGACTGCAAATCGTACCACAGCATAATTCAAGCTTCAGGCATTCATGAATGCATAGGACCTTTTGATGTTGTGTTTGCCACTTATTGATCCAGCAAGTTTTCTCTCTTTTAGTAAGCACTTAGGTGTTGGCTGCTGAATGTAGTGGTTTTTTTTTTTCGTTGTAGAAAGCTCTCAAAAGTATAAATCAGAAGTATAGTACAAACAATAGTAAAGTGAGCACCTTTTTGCATTTCAACATGTTTAAACGTTGACTTTATTAATATTAATGTTGCATTCTAATGCTCTTAAAGCCGAGTCTACAGGCAGAGCAAGTTTGTGCAATCTTTTGCTTTTAAAGTATCCTGCACCGTGACACCCCAATCTTTCCCTTTAAATAATCTAATAAACATGTTGGCCTGCACATTATGATTGATCAGGGTAGGCCTCGTGCAACCACTAAGACATCACAGGAGATTTAGGCTGTTATTATCAGTTAAGCTGATCAGTATTGAACATATGACCTTATTGAGGAAGGCTTTAAGTTAAAAATGGCAGTATCAAATTAAAATAAAAATCAATAAGAACTTCCTTTGGTCACACCTTGACCTCTTAATTAGGTCAAGTTTCTTTTATTGGTGAGTTAATCAATTCATGCATCTGCATGGGTTGCATTAAGAGAGACATTCTGGAACAATAAAACAGTGTGTGTGACTGAATCAATGTATCTATTCATGCCATGGCTTGAAAGAGGCAATGTCAAGGAAAGCATCTAGAAGGAGACAAATTAATATTAATGTATTGTGTACAATAACATGTGTGTCACTCAGTTGGTCACACTCTTCCCAGTACTCCTCAAATTTCAAATCCCAAATGCTTTGGCAGCCACATAGTTTAACAAAAGTTTTAAAAAAAATTAATGAATAAATAAATAAGTGCTCCCGTGCCCCAAAATATAGAACTTGCACTGTTTGTTAAGCCTGTACATTACTTTCCCCACTATTAATTCCGTGGCAAGGTCATCCAGACATCTTAAAAGATAATTCATGATTGCTAGTAGTATTGTTCCTTTAATTCAACCTGTCAGAAAACAACAGAAAAGTTTGCAGACACTGAAAGACATAGACTACAAGCAGTCTCTCTTTTGCTCCAGAATCTGTAAGGGAGAGTATTTGAGAAGCGTATTCGAATTTGCACCCTCACAACTCATGGGACTTCGCTGCTCAAATACTCTCGCTTACAGATTTTTGAGCTGAAGAGAGACTGCTCACAATCTAAAAGACATACAACATAAAAATGATGTACCAGTTTTATGAAACCTTTACATGTAGTATTTTATATCATACCTTCAGGGGGGAGCCAGCCTGGCATAAGGACTCAGTTCTTCTCTCTTTGCACCCTCACTCATCCTTCTTTTTACCATCAATTTTTATGCATATGAGGTTGTTATAAATAAAAAAGAAAAACTTGTATAATTAGAATAAGGCAGACATCCACACAAAATTTGCTGCTCTCTGCTTATCAGAGATATCCACTAAATACAGGTTTGATTTTCTTAAATTATGGAAAGAAACGTTTTGCCACATTTTGAGCTATTCGACTGCTGAATACAGGGTGTCTGCTTAATATGGGGTCTGCATAATACAGGTTTCACCACACAATGTAGAAAATGAGTTAATTAGCCTTTCACTGAGGAGGGGAGGTTCAAGAAATAAGATATAATTATAAACAAAAAGCTATACAGAGCTTGAACGTATTGCAGTGGTTTGTATTCTTAACACTTCTGAGTGCTTTCTATAGAGAAAAAAAGAAAAGACTACATTCACCAGCCGACACCTAAAACCATGAGTGCCTACAAAAGTAGACAAAACTTGCTGGATCTATAAGTGGCAAACACAACATCAAAAGGTCCTATGCATCCAAACCTCTACATTTGTTATCCATGCAGCAAGCTTATATTATTTAACACACATAACAAATATTTGGGGTTGTATGGAAATCTTACCTATACATTGTGGTGCAGGATCTGTAAAGGTTAATTATTACAGGTCTATGAGAAAACTATGAGGCTTGGTAAAACCACATAAAGTAAATAAACTCCAGATGAGATTATCATACTGTCGTATTTATTTCAACACCGTTTGCAACATGAAAAACACAAATAACCTTTCACAAATAAAGCTTTTACAAGCAAAAATCGGTTTCAGGATACACACTCAGTGATCTTTGTAGTGTTTTAGCCTCGCGAGTAAATAATTCGTGAGCTCGTTGTTTTGCCAATTTTTTCAGAGTAAGAACCTTTGGAATTCGGCAAAATTAAATTCTAGGGTCCATTTTTTGAAGGTATGAAAGGACTTCAAAGTTGCAAAAGACCGTTTTCAGATTAACTTTAGCAGTATTTTTTGCTCGATGGAATGTTGACAATTACAGTTTAATCGAGTAGAAGAGGTGTGTAAACTCAACATTTAAAGACAAATTTTCCCCCGACATCAAATTCAACTGACTTATGAGGAAAAAAATGAAAGCAAATCTTAACGAAATCTCGAGATTTCAGTTATAAATTAATCAGGACAGAGAAAACTACAGAGAAACGGCTCCTTACCTCGAGCAACCGGGCCACCATTGTCTGCACTAACGAAGAACAACACAAATTAGCTGCACAAAATAC
Source organism: Porites lutea (assembly GCF_958299795.1). NCBI lineage: Eukaryota > Metazoa > Cnidaria > Anthozoa > Scleractinia > Poritidae > Porites > Porites lutea. The sequence continues at coordinate 28,077,322 of NC_133208.1, forward strand.
CTTTTTCCCTAACTTGGCGAGTCGACGGATGAAAACAAAGCGCTACTTTTCTTCTTTAATAGGTTTGGAAGTACAATTTACAGCTGAATTTAAACTTCTGGCGATTCCATGTAACCCATTAGGCTATTGTTTCCTATTTGATTTGCAATGTTTGAAAATTCTGTAAAGATCAAACCTATTGTTTACCGAATATTAACCTCGCCGCGAATATTCCGCTATTAACCTCGTGTTCAATAAAGAATAATTGCTAATTGTCCAATGTGAAGTGCGGTACAAAATATCAGTCAAGCAGGAAAAGGTGTGTTCCACAAGATTCCCGCCTTCCCGGTCATGTCCTTGACAAAAATACTGGAAACCTTTAAATGTTCTTTTTCTTCCTCTTTCAATAGAAAATACGTCCACATGGTCACTTAAACGGTAACGCTTATCCGGGCCGCAATGCTACTTGTCCTCTTTCCAGCTGTTCAAACAAAAACGATGGTCACGGGGTCGCTTTAACCGATTTCTAACGTTGCTTGTAAAGGACCCTTTTTTGTTAAAGTTTTAACCAGTTTCTATGGTAGGTTCTTCGTTGAAGAACGACAAGTTATCAACTCCACATCGTCCCTCCACACGAGCGACTAAATACAGGAATGGCTCCGACCTGTAATTGGAGGATAAAAATAGTTAGTAATTAATAAATTAACGCTTAACTTTCAGCCACGCGTCACACTGGACAACGATATCACTAACGTCGTTGTGATGTGTGACTTCTGTTTCGTCTTACGCAGTGAAAGAAGCAAGAAGTCGATGTATGAACCTTAAAATTTCACTTACATCGACAGAACCTTTTTCTAGTGTTAAACAGTACCAACAGAGATGGGAATTTGTCACAGCGTCGGCGAACAGCGTTCAGTTCGGACTCAAACAATCGGAGCTATTCCTGTATTTAAACCACTGACGGGTCAACGTACAGGAATAGCTCCGATCTGCATAAAGAGAGACTTGTCACATGATGGTGTGTGGTGTGGGAGCGGGGGTGGGGGGAGGGGGGGATGTTGGTGGGGTCTGGGCGATCATGACCAGATGATATAAAGAAAAAAAACAAAGAGCAATCACCGAAAAAAACATTCAAAATCAACTCAAATAAAAAAGTCGATAAAGGAACTAGACCATCTCTGTTGGTACTGTTTAACACTAGAAAAAGGTTCTGCCGATGTAAGTGAAATTTTGAGGTTCATACATCGACTTCTTGCTTCTTTCACTGCGTAAGACGAAACAGAAGTCACACATCACAGCGACGTTAGTGATATCGTTGTCCAGTGTGACGCGTGGCTGAAAGTTAAGCTTTAATTTATTAGTTACTAACTATTTTTATCCTCCAATTACAGGTCGGAGCCATTCCTGTATTTAGTCGCTCGTTCCCTCCACTTGTGCCGCCATTTTTTTTATTTGTTAACGCCGCCTCGCTTTCGCGCGCTGAATCGTGAAAGCGAGTCTTCCGGAAGTCAATCAGTTTACCGGAAACTGTTTCCGCGTGGTCCGCATAGTTCTAAAAATAACTTTTTTGGGATTAAGATATCCCGGCCAACGCCCTGAGTGTCCCTCTCTGTCCTATTATGGCTCTTGATTTTAGTATATCGAAAGTGGCCTATTTGACGAAACATCGACCCTGTCTACGCATGCGTAAGCTAAGAATGGCCAATGCCAAGAGAAGATTGGAAAATGACTTCTCGTGGAAACGTTTTTCGCCGAGTTCTCTCCTTATCACTTCATGTAACGTACGGTACGTATGTTTACCTGTTCTACAACAAATATCCTGTAATCTAACTTCTGCTTCTTTAGCAAAGGATGCATATGACGAAGAAAGACGGACAACTGCTCGAAACGATTGCGGAATGGGATAATGAATGCTACCTGTAGAGGAAACATAAGCAAAAGCCTCAGTATCAAATCAAGCGCGGTTCCTCCTTTAATGACCATTGGTAACCAAGCCTTTAGACATTGTAGGTGTAGTATATTCTCCGGATTAAGTTACAACAGGAGCCGATTTCTCCTGGTTACAACGGACAAACTATACATCTTTAAATAACCTTATAAAGAACGTAGTCTAGCCACACGTTCAATTTACGTAGAAGTTTAGGGAAAGGCCTAAGGTGACCTGTTGCACATGTATCAGTTATGAAAGACGATTCACTTAAATATATACTTAAATTTTTCGGAGTGGTATTGAAATGGCGCAGGAGAGATGGCCGGGATTCTATTTTGGGTTGTGAACTTCTTTCTTAGAAACGAGCGACTTTTTAAATTTGACAGATTAAAATTTTCTACGTGTCTTAAGAGTGGCAATGACTTTTTACGAGAGTGAGATCCGCCTAGGCGTTTCTGTGGCCTGGAGCCCTTATGTAAGCCTTCAACCTCGTCCCCAGACCCCAGGGTTTATCCTTGAGAAAATAGTACGAGAAGAGCCCTGGGGACAAGGCTGGTAAGCCTTAGCATTGAGTAGCAGTGGTAACTAATCATGGCCAGATCTAATAATAATAAAACATTAAGAAACGATCCAGATAAGAACGATAGCAACAACGGCAACGAACATGTTGGAATGCAAAAAAGGTGCTAACTTTTCTATTGTCTGTACTTACTTCTGACTGGCTTAAACAGCAAAAGTTAACAAAACTTCATAAAGCAGTACATATATTCATCCTTACTTTCCAGCCATCGTCCATATAACAAAATCTGGTCTCAGTTTGAATAACAAAGAAATCCTATGTGGGGAACATGTAAAATTGTAAACTTTTCTTGGCTATTGTTTTCAACTCTTGTGATTGGTCAAAATCTTTTAACACAAAAAAACACCCTTTCAAAGTGGACTGTAAATGCATATTATTGCGTAAACGGCCTTCATGTAGGTTTATGAATTCTCTGTGTAAAAATGAGAACATTCCTATGTGGGAAAGCACTGTTACCGCATAACAAAAGAAAGTGCTATCCACCTTACCCGGATCATTACTTAATGTCGCATGCTATTAGATTAGCTTTCCCGACCGAAAACAACACTTTCCAAGATAATGCGTCGAAGCTATTTAACAATCTACCAGAATTTAATAGAAACTGTAAAGATTACAGAAGCTTTTAAAAACTTTCAAGGAAACTTTTATGTAATAGAGTACAGAGTGATTAGTTAATTTTACATTAACTTCAAATATGTTAGTAAGTAATGCTTCTACTTTTTTTATACATCACTCTTGTTTTTTAATTGTGAGTAACGTAATTTTATTTATTTTTAATGTAATTTAACAGAAAAGAAAGTGGATCTGTTAAATAAACCATTATTATCCTCATTATTATTATTATTATTATTATTATTATTATTATTAATAATTCATTAATTGTTATTATCATCATCATCATCACGGACTAGTGCTAATAACCCTTCACACAACCCGCTCTTGGGTGATATATTATGGCTCACCTTGACCTTCGCTTCACACTCTGTTGGGCTCCAAATTCCGCCATTGCTGACCCAGCCGTCAAAATCCCGAGAAATTTGCCTTTCAATATCATCCATTTTTGGTATTGACAAATCCAGAGGTATAGGTCCAGCTGACAAAAATGAACAATGGTTATATATTTTCCGATTGTAAAATTCAATACAGCTAGTCGAACCTCCATGTGCGACCATCTTTGGCAGCGCGTGCTTCCTTAAATGCATTTTGTTGGAACATATCTGTAAAGATTTTTCAGTATGATTTTATGAATTTAATTTTACTAAAAAATCTTAGCTTAAGCTGAAATCTTAAATCTTAATCTTACGCGATAAAACACTTGATAAAACTTACCCAAAAGGGAACTATTTTCTTGGCATTCTTCTTTTAAAGCAACTTCGGGTTGGCTTTGCTTTAGGCCGGGATCTGTTCGGTCATAACTTCTGTCTATTATCTCCTTTAATGGGGCATGCGTCGTTGACATATTCAAAGTCCGGATGGAAACTGTATTATTGAACAATCCACCAGCTTTTTTAAGTCGAGTTAAGTGTTTTGTTGAGCTGAACACGTAGTAAAGGACCATTCCGACGTACAAAGCAAAAGCCAAGATCGATACCAGAAACAATTTTTTTGTTAGTCTGTGCAATGAAGTCATTTCTGAGTCTAAAGGAAAACAAATTCTGATGAATACAAAATATTTGATAGGGAGGCAGCTTTCGTGCTCTTGGTGTATTTCATTTCTTCCACTTTCTTTGAGGAAAAAAGGGGGAATGTATTCAAAGTTAATTTAAGTAATAGACAGCGCAGCTGAGAAATCTGGAGTTTTCGCCGGGATTTCGAGTCGACTGAATGGTTTCGTATCTTGAACAAAATAAATTGCCTTGAGGTTCAATAGCCGGCGAGTACGTAAGCTCTCCGGGGCGCTCTGGCGGCGGGACTGGAAAAGTAAGGAGAGCTTGCAACTACGTCTCTGGAATTTGAATTTCTGTATCAAAAATGTCGATGCGAAATGCTGATTGGCGCGGAGATGACATTAGTATTGACGTCTTTACCGTTAGCACGTGTTTTTTAATAGAGAGATAAAGATTCACGTTTACGCCAAACGGCAAACGTGAAAATGTACCACGTGACCAAGTTTTCCCCTTATTTTTCGTTTACTGTTTATTGCCTCTACCAGGGGGGAGCTGGCAACGGCCTTTGATCTTGCCGCTTTTCGGCTTTCCATGATCGCCCCAGTTAAGAAATCTGTCAATCATTCGGGAACTGTAGTGAGCATGCGCGAAACGGGCTAGGAACAACAACAACTTCACCGGTGAAAAATGTCTGCGCATGCTCTACTAAAAAATGACACGTTATCTATTTCGTTCAATGTCATTGGCTCAGAGGCAAAAATGTCCGGGAAATGTTGTTGAGATGAGTGGAGCGATGGCAGCTTTTTTTGGCAGTGACAGCGTTGCAATTTCTTGTCATTGTAAGAGATCAAAAATTATTTTGGTCAAAGTTTTGACGTAACTGTGTTCTCTAGAGAATATAGCGTCCTGAAACTGGCGAAAAATCGCATTGGCATGGTCTGATTCAGTGTTATTGACGTTGAGATCGCTGGTTTGCATATAAGAAGACATCCCGAAAAGGTGGATAATTTTTACTCTCTTTGTTTACTGCATGTTCCGTGCAACTCGGTACAAAAAGAAATTATAAAGTGGAGGAAGAAAATTATTGGGCTTTGTTTTGGTATATAAATTACCTTGTACCGAGCTGCACGGAAGCAACAGTTTTGTTAAATGTGTATCCCGTTTTTGTGTCAAAATTCGACTTTGTGAATCTAACATTTGACAACATTCGACTGTTGATCGAAGAGCGTATTACAACGCTATCCAAAATGTTTTTGTTGTTTAGTTCAAGTTTCTTATCACGGATTCAACCAAAAAAAGTAGAGGGACAGACATTTTTGGGCTTTGTTTTGTTAATATGACTTAGCTAGTACTTTGTTGCTGGAAAAACTATATTTAGATGCTAAATCTGCGTGTGTGTGTGTGTGTGTGTTTACTCCGTTTATGGCAGAAACATAAGCTTACGCTCGGTTCAAGTTAATCTCGTGTCACTCGGTACAAAAGGAAATTATAAAGAAGGTAAAGAAATATTCTTAGCGATTGTCTTGCTGTGTAAATTGTCTTGTGGCTAGTGGATCGAAAGCGGCCGGGTTTGCCGCAGTTTTCTAAAGTGCGTAGTTCGAAACGTGATGTTGTCGATCGCTGCAGATTTCATTGTTGTTGCACATTATTACAGCTTTGTATGTGAAAGAAATTTGAGTTTTAACCGAACTGTCGAATGAAAAAATGTGAGAGTGTTTTCATTAAACGCTTAGACTGTCTTGGAGCTACAGTTCGATAGGTCCAGCAACATTTTGATTTGTAAGAAAAATTCTGTTTACAGAATGCGTACAGCTGCTGTACATTTAGGCTTGCAATTTTATAATTGAAGGATCGATGTTTAGATTATTTTGCTCATAAACTTGGCTTGGGATTATCCACACAACGACTTACTTGTTACTTTCCTCGTTAGAAACCGCACTTGCGGACATTATTTCCCCCGTGCACAATTTTTTAGTACTAAATTTTTGTACACAGGGCTTTCCGGGGGGGTTGCCTCTTTGCTTGAAAATTGTATCCTGGAAGTAGATGAACAGGGTAATTTTCCTGTGAATTCTTTTGTTTTTCTGTCCATCGTTTTTGGCTTAATTTTTCTGGAGCAAAGTTACGAGTGAATGATAGAGTTAACATGCTATTAAGTATTCAAAAGTTCCGTCCAAGAAAAAAAATAATTATCACAAATTAAACTTACAGGAGTTTAAAGTTTGGAGTAAACTTTGAGTCTTAATGAAATTTTAGTTGGATCATGTTGATGAATGCAGTTGTGGAGGATAATATTATACAGTTTCCAATTTTGATCTTCTGTCAGAATTATGAGAGAACACTCAAATACAGATCTCATTCAAACTTTACAGTTTCACTGTAATTATCGTTTGTTTCTATTCCTATAAACTTATCATTAGGTCTACATTTTGCATAAATTTAATGTGATATATATTATTTGAAGGGGTTGTTGTTTCACAGTGAAGTAGTTTTAAATTTCACTTTGTTTTTTTGATATGAAGTTCAGTTTCTTCTCAGTTGTTGGCTAAGGCAGTGTAGAAGTATGTGACATTTTATCATATTTTATTTATTTCTCTTCAGAAAAGATTGATTGATCCTGCATCAAACAAAGTGCAGCCTCACAAACAAGATTTTTGACGAACAAATGTGTACTCAAGCAAAGCATATGTCCCTGACAGTGTCAATAAAATTTATTAATGGAAAGATCTGGGTTTTTACTCCATTGTAGCACTTTTGACTACGCATCAGTTTTCCAAACTATGTACTACAAAAAGCAGATATAATCAGTATTTTTTCCAACTAACATATTTGTAATCAAAGTTCTCTTCTTTTATATAAATTATTTCCCTAATTTAAAAAATTTCATTATCTTATTCAGATCAAGCACAGTAACTATTGAAAAGAAAAAAAAACCTGCTCGGTAATAGACGGCTTTAAAGTTTTGATCTTAAAATTGCACCCGTTCACAATGAAAAGAACATGAATGCAGACACCACAGTTCATTTAGCTCATGTTCAAGCTTTTTTTAATAAATTATAAAGTCTTGCTGGAGAAAAAAAAAAGTTGCTCTATCTTTTCGGTGAAAAAAAAAAGATAAAATAACTTCCAGGTGTCTAAGCAATTTCAAAGGACCCATAGTGTCTTATTTCTCCGCTGCACTGAGCTGTCAATAAAGGCCGTTTTTCCTAGTGACACGGCTTTTATCAGAAATATTGTTGTCCTTCGTGATCGTGAAGAGTGATCGCTTAAACTAGTCCAAGGCTGAATCCGGTAAACCGGCCAAAAACGCGAGCATTGCAGGGAACGAATCCCATAGGAATAGGTGAAAAAGGATAATGAAAAGTCTGGGCTATTCTAAGAAAATCCGTATATGCTGGTGGCGCGTCAACCAATCAGACGTTTTTCGCCGGTGAACAACAACAACATCAAGAAGTTCGTCTTCGTAGCGATTCGAGAGTGTGAAGTGAATTCGCTTTTGGTTCTTTTGCTCATTGCTTTCTTTGCTGTAACCGATTTTTTCCGCAGTAATGTGGAGCTTACGTTTTCCTTTCTTCTGGTCTTGCGTTTGTCATTACATGCGGTTTACTACGCTAAGAACGAGACCAGTGAACAGTCATTGTACATGTCCGGCGATGCCCGACCATTTGGCTCACCGACAGGCTTTCAAGCTGTGTTTCTGTTTAGAAGACCCACAAGACTAGAAGAAGGGCCAACCCGCCAATGCGTATGTAGGAGAGTTTATATTTTCAAGTGAAAGGCCGAAAATTAATCCTTCGTGATATTAAAAAAGCGCGGTGGCCGTGGTTAAGTAGAAGAGTTGTCAGAGTTGTTTACGGCTTTATTACAACTTTAAGAAATGATGATTGAGATTCTTAATTCTTCATCCTTGATTGTGAACTTATCCTGGCGGAGTTGCGTTGGATGATTGAGTGGCATGGTCAAATCTCGTAGTTCATGCATTTTGTTATGTACTAGAAGCTAAGGGAGCATTCATTTTTAGAAGCGGGGGTGGGCCGGAGGAATCCCTATGAGCATGAATGTAAAATCTCCCAGCCCTCCCTTTATATTTTTTGTTAAAAAATGTGACCCTCCACGGGAGGCAGTAAAATTTATAGTGACCCACCCCTTCCTCCTGACAAACATGGTTTGTGGCTGGATTGTGCAACGATCCCGTGGTCCTTCACACAGACGCACCTGTTAGCTAGAATAACGCAACCGTCAATTGCCTATTTTTCTGCCATAACGGTTTACCCTGGCCCCCTCAGGCAACTCATCTTCCTCTTAACTTTCGCTGTCCTTTGAATCATTTTCGTCTGAGTTGCTTGCATCCCCAAATTCCAGTAGTAGTTCATCTTCACTTTCTGAGTCCTCGCTGACACTGACATCATCATCTTCTGACTGGGTGTCTGAGTCTTCCGTTGCTAGTGCAGTTTCAGCAGCACTCAATGTCAAGATCCTTTCACATAAACCTTTGCTGATGTGAGCTGACAGAAGGTTAAGTTTTTCTGATTTGTACATTTTTCTCCTTGATAAGTTGTGGCGAAAAATATATTTATTGAGCTCAGCAACCTTCAGCTTTTTTAGGTTTCCCGATTTGTAGAGTTCCTCCCAGTTATGGTCACCGTAACCTTTTGTTTCTTCATCTTTCTTTGCCTGACGCTTTTGTCTTGGCGCATATTTTTTCTCACTTCAATATTCGTAAGGTGCTCAAGATATTCTCTCACCAGATCAGGGCTGACAATGTATTTTTTAGAAAATGCTTCAATTTTGTCATTATCGCTACATTTAATGTTCCCTTCGACGAAAAGCTTGCGTAACTGCGCACGGGGTTGGAAGTCATCTGGTGCTCTGTTATGAACAGGGATATTACCTACTGAGAGGTAGTAATAGGAAGGGAGTTGTGTGACATCTGGGTAAGGACGTGGTGTGCGCTTCAGTGAGTCGGGACCTATCCATCCATTTTCCTTACATGTCTCACAAAGTTCTCCCTTTCTTGAACAATCTCCTTTTAGAAATTCAAAAAAGAGCACTCCCTTTTCGTAATGTGACTCAAAAAAGGATTCAACTCTATTAAAATAGGCATGTCCAGGTATTACATGTCGCTTTGACTTTGAAGTGTTGTTATACTTAGATAGATATTCCTTATTGTAAAAAAATTCTTCACCAGGCTTTTCTGAAACAATTGCACCAAGAAAACCGTTTGGTGCAAAAAGATGAAAGATCAATAGCATATATGGAACTTCTACCCAAGTTTTATAAGGCAGTCTAGCCTTATTGCAATTCAGATAGCTATTTCAGAAACCAGCTCATGACAGAGAGAAGCCGACAATACGAAACCAACATAAAGGTGGGGACACTGCAACAGAAACTGGATTTCAAAAAAGGAGACAGTCCAGCTGCATGTGGAAAGTATTTTACCACTTCATATATTTCAAGAGCCAGTGATGTAGCTGTTTTGTCTAAACATTTGGATCAGCTCACTAGCTTGAAAACTGAAGTAAACAAGCTCAAAAAGGAAGTGGTAGCCATGGATCAAGGTCTTTTTGATAAGAGTGGTAGGTGCCTTTCTCCTGGGAAATCTATTCACCATGACTTTAATTCTGCTACAGTGAACAAGCTTAATGAGCTAGGTCAAAACGCTTCAGCATTTATGGCTCAGGTTGATGAAAAGCTAAAGGAGTTACAGAGCACATTCAAGGGCTTGGTCTTCAAGCCATCTACCTCCAAAGCTCGAAAGAGGAAGCAAAACAAAAGGAAAGGTATCAAACGAAAATTAGCCAGGATGGAGAATGCAAAAACAAGAGTTCCGCAAAAGGTTTTACCAAGGGTCAACCATGACAACGTTGATATAAGTATTGGGGTGGAAGACATTTTCATTGCAACATTAGTAAGTTTATCAAGAAGGGAGGCAAAGGTTTTGCATGAGACACTCAAGTCAGACAACCGATTCTCAGAAGCTGCTAAGGCCTACATTTCTGATTCCTTACCACCATCCTTGGCCTTATCTGATAGTGAGAGCCTAAGTGACTCTCACTCTGATCAGCGACAGACATGGAACTGTGACATTATTTTAAGAACCAGTCTGTGTTAACCAAACTTCTCTTTAACAGTTTCTTTCAGATATTAAAAATTGTTGTTGTTGTTGTTGTCATCTAATAATCAATTCAGTTGGTGCGACTGGGGCTTTTATACATTTCAGTGGCACAAAGTTCATTTGAGTCTCAAATTAGCTTTGTAACGTTAAGGGTTCAAAGATCAGTTTGTATAAACTTGTATAATATTTAAAAAAAATTAAGTGACCCCCCCTCTTTGTTGTGTCAAATTTATGTTGACCCTCCCTTTTTGGGCAGGCAAAAAGTTAATGACCCTCCCCTGAATTCCTCCGGCCCACCCCCCCTTCTAAAAAATGAATGCTCCCTAAATAAATTTTGCCAAGAGATCATTCACCTTTGATATACTTAAGTTCTTATCTTCGTGTGATTCAATTTAAACTTTACCGTAGTTTCTAAGAAATGAATATAGGCAAATGAACGGGTAATTATTTTGTGTGTTTGGAATTCTCTTTTCATGAGAGCAGTTACTACATTGCCTTCAGTTTGAGTCCTCATTCAATTGTGTTTTGTTTTGTTGCAAACAAAGAGGGAGAAATTATAAATATGTTCTTCCAAAAACTACACTACCCACTGGAACAAGAGTATGGTTTAAAAAAGATTAGCTAAGGTCAGAAAATAAATGTTCAAGTTTGCATGTTTTGACAAGGACTACATCTGGCTAAATATGCTTCAAAGGGAATTATTAAAAAAATGATGACATTTCTATTTTTGCCTTTCCTTTGGCCACTGTGATCAGTTTTTGCCTTATAGTTGCATGTAATGTTTTACACCTTTGGACATCAACCTGCCATGTGTAAAAATGTAGTTTACTGTTAATGAAATCAAAGTAAACCCTCTCAACTTAAAAATTGCCTTGTACTAGTGGATATTGAAAACACCATAGGATGCCTTGGAAACAAAATGTAAAATGATTATTAAGATAAGATTATTTGCAGTCAACAATAACAGTTAGAAACTTGTGTTGAGGCTGGCAAAAATATTTTTCAGAGACCATAAACCTTACTGACTTTGCTGTTACAACAAGTGGTAAAAGGGAATTAAAATTTGGGATCACCTGCCTGGGCTTACACTGAAAGAGAGTATGGGTAGTAGGATACATTGTGCGTTTCCCCACCCTTTTTCAGCCAAGAGACCTTATTTTATAATCCTGATTCATTTCCTTTAGCATACAGAATTAAGGTAGCTGTTAAACTTAGAAACATGGCAAAACTTGGGGGGGGCGGGAATGGTGGTACCTGAATATACTGTACTCTATATACTGCTTCTTCTTCAACCTTCACAACCCAAACAGACACCTTGTTCAAAACTCTAAAGGGTGAAATGGTCACCACCCTAAATCAGCAGCACATACCCATCTAGGCCAAATAAGCCAAGGGTAGTATTGTAGAAAGAACTGCTGAGAGGATAGGGTTCAAGCCCGACAACAACTTCTTTTGATGGTTGATAAAATATAAATTTTACCTTGTATAATTTAGCTGTAAATCAGGTTCATAACTTACACAAACAATAAACTTAAGTTGTATATTTTTCAAGCCTCTTCTGATTCTCTTAATAAACTTTGCAAAACATTCAATTTTTTTTTCTGTTTCTTGTACTTCAGTCCTTTGAGGGATTTTCTCAACGTATACTCTTTCGTGATGTACTCACCCTTATTAGCAACTGAATTAGCCTCTTGTTCTTACACTAAACCACTATAATCATTTCAAGTATAATTCATAACTAAAGGGTAATTTTTGTACCAACAATTTCAAGGAAATACTTGAAACTGAAGTCACTATCTAATACAAAACTACTAAATACAGTTTTGCTGTTGGAAATTTATTGATTATCACTCCAATGACATTACAGTGAAGGTTTTGAAGGTTCAGTAAACCCCTCCCACCCTTCTGATATTAAAAATAGCTTATATGTGAAGCAAAGTGATTGTAACATTTACCCTGGTTTTTACTAAATTGGCCCTGTATTCTGTATTTACGCTTATAAATATTTGTTGTGCCTCCCGGTGTACAACCAAACTTACGAACAGTGAAGTAGAAAATAAATGGTTTAATGAACATTCACATAGGACTGTTGCAAGACTCATACCAATATATCGTGCTCGTTGCATATGGTTAAGATAAGGAAGAGAGTCGTAATACCACTGTAGGTGGAAAAATATAAGAGATGGAGCAAGATGGTCGCTCGAAAATTCACGAAGCTTAAAAATAACTGTATGAACTTGCCGAGATCCCGAATCACGATAAGTGAAGTCACCCACGAACTGTTCATACATCACGCCTTCTGATGTCCAAAAGGTCCATTAAAAAAGTTCATAGAAACCTTTTCTTGATATTTGTACGCGGGAAAACTTTAAACCGTGCAAAATTAAAACTCATCGTCCACTAGCAGCTAAATACAGGAATTGCACCGACCTGTGATTGGAAGATAAAAATAGCATGTCAGTGGCGATGACGTGACAATTTGTTACGTTAGCCGTTTCAAGAGTAACGGTTTTTATCACAGGAAAATACTTAAGCAATAGACCACACTTTCTATGGGTTTACCGGCGTGATAACCCACGCGGGATGTTGGGAGAACACGAGAAAAGCTTGTAAATCACTCGCCTTCGGCTCGTGATTTACAAGCTTTTCGAGTGTTCTCCCAACATCCCAAGTGGTTTATCACGCCGGTAAACTCATAGAAAGTGTGGTCTATTGCTTTTATAAAATAACTTTTAGTAGAATGGAGTCTTTTAGGTAAAAAATATGGTTTTAGTACCGTGATCAAGTCATGTCTTCTCTCTAAAGTCATCATAAGCCAATCATGACTCACGATTTAATAGCGCCGAACTTTCTCAAAACTCAGTTCAGTCAAACAACAAACAGCAGCACTTCAAAACAGGAGTTTTTGCACTCATTATATGATAACTTATGAAAGCTGTTTTACAGGAAAAGTCAACATTTATTCAAGCGAACGTACAATGAAAAAATAGGGAGAGTTGAAAAAACGGACCCCCACTCCGCGGACTACCCACTGACCCCACTCCGCGGACTACTCTACGGACTACTCCGCGGACTACTCTACGGACTAGTCCGCGGACTACCATGCGGACTACCCTAACTAATCAACCAAATTTACTTTCACGGAGAAAAGAGTTAGAAGAAGCGTACCTGCCTACAAGATCACACTTGATAAACAGCCGCCATCTTGATTTTCGCCATTTTACTCGACCCAGCCCTTCTTCTTCATTGCTACGTCCATTGCAGCTTCCGTTCTTGGATCGTCACGCAACGCTTCTCTCCAAACCTCGCGTGACGATCCAAATAACGACTGCGTGCCCTACGTAGGAGAATACGTCTCCAAGGGCCTTGTGGGCCAGGTGAATCCAAAAATATAGTGACTTCCAAGCACGGCTATAAGTAAGTTCTTAAAAACATTTTTAAGCTGAATATAACAAAAACTGTTACCAGCGCCAATAGTGGTCATCGATTGGCTGAACGGCGTGCTCTGACTTGTGGCCGATGAAGACTGGGGCGAGGCTAAAGGAGAGCTGGATCGAGTAAAATGGCGAAAATCAAGATGGCGGCTGTTTATCAAGTGTGATCTTGTAGGCAGGTACGCTTCTTCTAACTCTTTTCTCCGTGAAAGTAAATTTGGTTGATTAGTTAGGGTAGTCCGCATGGTAGTCCGCGGACTAGTCCGTAGAGTAGTCCGCGGAGTAGTCCGTAGAGTAGTCCGCGGAGTGGGGTCAGTGGGTAGTCCGCGGAGTGGGGGTCAGTTTTTTCAACTCTCCCGAAAAAATACGTTCATGGTTTGTTTACTACAGAAGAAGAAATTAATTGAACATCAGACTGTACGCCGCTATATTTTGTTGAGCCGATCCGTAAGAATTTCGTTGTTACAGACGGAACTGGCAGCTATTGTAATGGAGGACTTCATTCACATTTTACAAGCCGCAGTGGTTTAAGATCTGTTTTCTGGACTTTATTATGATTAAGAAATGCTGCGGTAACGACGTGGCTGCATTTGCTAAGTTGTCGCATGTAACTTTTATATGCACGTACAGCGACCGATGGAAATATGTCAGTGGTGGAGAAAGGTTTCTTTGCCGTAGTCACATATTGGCGTTAATATTTGTCGATTTGTAAAGTCAGGTGGTTTGAGGTAGGTTATGGCATCCATATCACCGAATAATTTGTGCAAATGTTGGAAACAACCAGCCCGAAACTCTGACATCTTTCATCATCGTTGGCAGCTTGTTTACAACCTACAGTGGCCGATTTTGTACCATATCTTGATCAGAGATCTCTTTTTGGAACAATTTCTTTCATTAAGGAATTTAATTTTGACATAAAATAGATCAAGAATGCTAAAACTATCCGTTTTGTTGCTGGTTAGCACATGGTCAAGTTTTCCTGGAGACTTTCTACACCAGAAATTCACACAGTTGTTGTCTTTCTCAGCGATTTGGCATCGTCATGAAATGTAAACTGCTTTCCAGCTTTGTACTTTATTACTTCTAAAGCTATGGCAGTAATAAAATGTGAAACCAACGCTTTTGATATTAAGAAGGGCTGGGTAAGTAACTTGTTCTTTTTTTTAGCCTTTCTAAAATCATTGTTTGCAGATCAATAGCCGGTTTTGTTTATGGCTCGTGGTCCGGATGCCTTTTTCTATGGGTTTACCGGTATAATAAACCATAGGTTTTTGACCAATCAGATCACGCGTACTATCTCAGTTATTTTATAAAATATAATATTAAATATTTCTCAAAGACAAACAGTGCAGTATTCTTTTGAAGTCGGCTGACTCGCTAAGAGTCAATGTCTTATCGAAGTTGAAGTTCAACTGTCGCAAATCGGATAACTTCACTGAGTGATTCTGAGATGAAACCTTTTGTCTGCATCCACATTGATCTTAGATTTTACCACTTACATATTGAAGAAAAGCCATAAACAGAGCTTCAATGTCCACATACACCCGACTGAACCTCGGTGCGATTCCTGCAGATACCGCTGTTCATACTAAATGCAGGAATTGCACCGGACGCGTTCTTGTCCCCAGAGTTTTTTTTTTGGAAACCGCGATAAGACATCGATCCCTTTTCAATATAGTCTTGCGACAAAGGTCTGTATTAAAAAAATTAATACTGTTGTTGGAGGGCATGCAATGAATCATGCTAAAGTTTCTATTGGGAACACAAGATAGAGGTACCAGGGAATAACAGGGAACAACTGTGTAAGTGACATAACTTTTTATTTAACTTTTTAGCTAGTGTGCCTGGCGGGGGGGAGGGGGGAAGGCAAAGAACAATCAGCCCGAGGTTTAGATGACCTTTAGTCAGGATCCTATAACCCCTGCTTCAGTATAATTTAACTTCGAATACAAGTGATGTGTTATTTCCAGTGGCCTAAGTCTTGTCCTATCAAGCGAAAATCAAAACGCGAGAAAATCAATTAAAGTTTCCCGCGGCTATTTCATTTATGCCAAGTTGCGCATTCGACCAATGAGCGTCCGGTGTATTCTCGTTCCCAGAGCCCGTCTTTCTTGGTCACGTGCTCCTTTGTTACAACTTAGAGTGACTCTGGGGACGAGAACGCGTCCGGTGCAATTCCTGCATTTAGTATGAGCAGCGGTATCTGCGGGAATCGCACCGAGGTTCAGTCGGGTGTACGTGGACATTGAAGCTCTGTTTATGGCTTTTCTTCAATATGTAAGTGGTAAAATCTAAGATCAATGTGGATGCAGACAAAAGGTTTCATCTCAGAATCACTCAGTGAAGTTATCCGATTTGCGACAGTTGAACTTCAACTTCGATAAGACATTGACTCTTAGCGAGTCAGCCGACTTCAAAAGAATACTGCACTGTTTGTCTTTGAGAAATATTTAATATTATATTGTATTTTCCTGTGGACTGTCTTTTTCGTGTAAAAACCATTACTCTTGAAACGGCTAACGTAACGAATTGTCACGTCATCGCCACTGACATACTATTTTTATCTTCCAATCACAGGTCGGTGCAATTCCTGTATTTAGCTGCTAGTCATCGTCCTTCCTCCGCCATATTTGTTTTCAAGGAAAATTTGTACTCAGTCTCACTCGGCCGAATTTCTTAACTGGGGCGATCATGTAAACTCGGTTCCAGACCTCGCTTCCAGCCCTCGCCCCCCCCCCCCCCCCCCCCCCACCCCCCGGCCTCTACATAAAAATAAGTAGTTTTATGCCAGTTTTACCAAGAAGCATCGTTCTGGACTGTTTTTGTCTGCTTATTTTCTATTCTGAGAAATTCTCAACTGACGTTTGCTGTTTGCCGTTTGCTGTAAACGTGAATCTTAATCTCTCTGTTTGTTAACATTCGCGCTCTTTTCCGCTTCGCGCTGATTGGTGGGAATCTAACAGCTCAGTCGATAGGGAGCCACGGGGGAATTGGAGATGGAATTCAAATTCTAGAGCCCGGGGGGAGGGGAAGCTTTATAGGTATGTGCCACCCCATCGGGTAGGGTTTTGGTCTGAAAACCGGTATAAACCTTACCCATTTAGGTCTGGAATCGGGTATCGTTTTTGAGGGAACTACGGGGGTCTATGAAAGTATTCATCGTTTCAATTCCAAATGAGTAAGAAAGAAAGCCAAATATGATAAATATGCGAATTCGAAATGGCTTTGAAGAATTCTTTTTTTTTTTTTTGCGCTCTAATCTACGTAATGATAAAATAATTTCTGCTTAAAGGCCAGGTCTGCATAAACAGATATGGATTTTAGAGGTCTGGTCTGAATTCTGAAAACGGGAGTGGAAAGTTACATTTTTTGGTCTGAAATAGGGTCAGGATTTGAAGAACCGGGCGGCACACCCCCACCAAGTATTCACAGGAGTACCCCCCCCCCCCCCCCTCCCCTTGCCAAGCTTTCCTTCCTTTTCCTGCCCCGCCGCCAGAGCGCCCCGGACAGCTTGCTAGCAGACTAAGGTTCAGGGATGGATAAAACATTTTCTTTTACTCCCCTAAGCTTCGGGAGCCAAGGAAGAATTTAATATATCCGCGAAGTTATTTATCAATACATATACTTTGTTTCTCATACGATACTTCTTTGAAGTAAAAACGTGATTTAAATAAACCAAGTTCTCGTTTCAAAGACATTTCAAGTATCAGGTTTGAGTTTGAGTTTCAGTTTGCGTTTTTAAAAGAATTAAGTTTTATTAAGGGTATAAAAGTTAGCTTCATCGTAAAGATTTTTATTTATAAACAAAGCCTATTTTAAAAAGCCTCTTAGCAACTACGTGACCCTCCAAGCAAACGTGGCAGCGTTCACCAGACCATACCTTACAGTTCCAATATTTGTACACGTTGAAGACATACTCGATAAAATAAATAAAAATATATACTAGAATAAAGAACGGGAACACATGAATTGGTAATTTTCGAAATATTTTATCCTGCAAATAATAGAGATCAATAGAGTGTTATCCGATTCAGAGGCAGTTAGCAGGGATTATCGTGCATTTCAAGGGGAACTTGAGCGAGCACCCTGAAAGCAGAATATCTCTACATTAGAATTGAAATCACTGTGGCGAGGGCATTTTCACATGTATGACCTCTCGGACTTCGGATGACTTCACATATACACCTTGTTTCAGCGATGGCTGCCGGCACAGCTCTGAGAGGCGGCTACGGTATTCGAAGGCTATTACGAGTTTATTAAGTATGCGTTTAACAAATAATAAATTCAACGGCGACAGTGTCAGGTCGCGCCTTTGAAACATTCCGTGTACATCAGCAAATTTTCTCACCTTTCTTCCGGAGCTAAATAGTACTGATGATCTGTTAAAATAGTCTGCTAGATATTTTAACATTAATGTGAAGAATGACTTTGCACTGAGTGCGCCGTGTTAGTTCAGAGTTCAGTGCCATCATCCGGAGCTTAAAAGAATACACTTTTTTCAGCGAGGTCAAGATGTCACGTCAAACGACACTTGGCCGTTCTGTCTTTAACCAAAATGGGTTGGTTTTTTTTACATGTACCGTTCATCGAGCTGTCATTAGCGTTGAACATTTTGCTAAAGCTAGTGCAGGTTTTTTCGCTTTGTTGGCTAGTGTCGCCGTTCAGAGAAAGAAATAATTTTATACTGTTAAGTTAAAAACATAAAATTGTATTGTATTGACAGATGTTTCAACACACAAAATTATATCTATCCTTTTCAAAATCTCAGCCTCGGCTTTATTCTTAAAATGTTCTTAAAATTTTGCAAATTTCAGCCTCGATATTCTTATCAAATATATTCTTGCAAAAAAAAGAGTGTAGAATTTTAAAAGAAGAAGGACGAGTTTCAAATGAATTCAAGTCGAAGATCACCCTGGAAGATGAAGTTAAGTGTCTTGCCTCGACGCCGCATTTTCAGCTCTTTCGTGGAAACGAATATTTGGCCACTATAATTCTTTTATTTTTTTTCACCACGATTGGTCTGTGTACAGGGGCACCCAACGAGATTACAGTTCAAAACCACTTAAACATAGCATTGTTAAACGTATTTTAGTATTTAAACGGTAGATAAAGGCATATTTTTATCCCCTAAAAATTTTTCATCTGTTCGGATTTCCTAGCTGAAAGTCTAGTGATCCGAAAATTATAGGGATCACAACTTACCTTTTCGAAAATTTCAGCCAGAAAAAAGGTTTCCCGAAAATTATAGGTGACCTTTTTAGGGTAAAAATCCGTTAAAAATAGGCAATTATACCTTTTTTAAGATGTTCGAAAATCCTAGGAGAGGCAGGCAAGCAAGAAACTTTACAACAAATGTTCCGAAAATTCTAGATTTCAAATCGTCTTCCGAACAGATATTTTTCCGAAAATTGTCGTTGGGTGCCCCTGTGTGTACAGCGAGAGATTTTACTTTGTATGCATCGATCCCTCCCCTTACGGCTAAATTTCATTCACATCGATGGAGAACGAAAGGCTACATCATTTCTTTTAGGATGATAAATTAGAAAGTTATATACCGTTTTTGGTAAGTTCTTTGGACAGCACAGTCTTGAACTCGGAGGCTTATCTGTCACAACCCTTGTGTTTCCGCCCGATACTGTAATGTACCTTCAAGCGATCTGTGACACGTTTTTGTTGTTTCTTGGATTTTAATTTTAATAATAACAAACGTGACTTAAATTTATACGCAAGCTGCGTTGACGTCACTTCACTTGCCAAACAATGCTTTTTGCGTCCTAAACCATGAAGCCAAGCAACCGATTTATTATCTTTCTAATCAAAAAGCTTTCTGCAGTCTTCTTAATCAAGGATCGCAATAAGTCTTGTTAAAGAAATTTACAAACGCATGATAAAATAATTTGTTGAATTGATTGATAGTGCTTAGCTACGAAAACTTTCTTCCAAACACGTAGTATAATAGACCTTGTCACGGTTTTCGACGCCATCTTGACGAGTAGGCAAACGCGTGAGAAATTACAGTGTTTGTATGAGAATCTAATGTCGAATACTTTCCGTAAATCGGCTGTTCTGAAAAAAAATATCAATTGTAAACTAAAGCTACAAAGCAAAGGATTGTCCTAAAAAAACTGGAGGGCCGGTACCTGTGCTTAAATTTCTCCAGACGCTTTCTTTAGATTTTCTATATATTTGTCTGTAATTTTCCCGGGACTTTCTTACAGAATGTATAGAAAATTTTAAAAAGTGGCTCTAGGTCTTCTAGAGCATGTAACGCCCTCAAATTTTTTCAGGAGAATCCTTAGGAGTTAAGCTTTAGTTTACAAATCATATTTTTTCAGAGCAGCCGTTCTACGGAAATTATTCGGCATTAGATTCTCATACAAACACTGTAATTTCTCATGCGTTTGCCTACTCGTCAAGATGGCGTCGAAAACCATGACAAGGTCTATTTTATGTGGCGGTGAAGTTTCCAATCTTTCAAAAATTTTTCCGATCAACTTCTTGGATCGCATGACTAAAACCCAGAACAACACCCCTAAACAACACGGCAAAAAAAACTGTTCATTGGTAAAATGAAAAAGATAAACAGAAACCCTTACTCTGATTTGAAACATTAAATTTTCTTTCTATTTGCTGGGTTGCTCATGTGTTCCGTGTTCTTTCTACCGCGAAGATCACGTTCACTTAAGCTTTATCCGCAGT
The DNA here is from genome assembly GCF_958299795.1 of Porites lutea. Classification (NCBI taxonomy): domain Eukaryota; kingdom Metazoa; phylum Cnidaria; class Anthozoa; order Scleractinia; family Poritidae; genus Porites; species Porites lutea. The sequence goes on from NC_133208.1 coordinate 28,097,666, forward strand.
TCAAAATATGGTTAATATATTCCATTCATTTCTAATCATGTCATTTCCACCATCGGGTATATTACAGATTTGATCGGGGTTCTTTGTGGAAATAAATTTGAAAAGAGAGACGTTCAAGAACGGGAAGTTTATCTGCGAACTCTACACCTTTAATGAGGACACGTATTGATAAAATTTCGGCAACTTATGGGAATTAAAAAGTCCTATGTTACCGCTTAAGCCTCGTTATGTATCCTTAAAAGAAAATTCAGGGGCGGATCCAGGATTTTTTTTAGGAGGGGGTGCCCTCGTCTCTCGCTCTACTTCAACACCAATAAACCACCTAGTTTTTTTTTATTTTTTTTGCAGAATACCAGTTGTATTAGAAAACGGCAGGTCATCTCGGGGGGGGGGGGGTGCGCACCCCCTGCACCCTCCCCCTAGATCCGCCCCTGAAATTTCAGTTCTTTATAATGTTGTAGATAACATTAATTAACAAACGTACAAATTTAATCTCGTGGCCCATCACAAACCATCCTCCCTCCCACCTCTATGTACAACCCAGGGTTTGAGGGCAGCGGTTCGCACAAAGGATCGCGTTTTTTGAAATGGGGGCTAACATCTTTCTTAAATTTCCACAAATGTCCAGTGCTGGCCACAAGATCCCTACTTTCCTTTTTCATCCTTAGTTCCACACTTCTCAGAGATGTGGAAGTGTGGAAAAGTCTGACAAACTCAGGATAATATCACACTTCTCCCACAGGCACTAACCCCTTGTCATTCTTGACTTAGTTCACACTTCTCAGAGGTGTGGAAGTGTGGAATAGTGTGACAAAGTCAGGATAATGTCACACTTTTGCCACAGGCACTAACCCATTGTCATTCTTGACTTAGTTCCACACTTCTCAGAGGTCTGGAAGTAACTAAGTAAAGAATTACAAAGGGTTCATGACTGGAGGTAAAGTGCGACAATATCCTTAGTTTGTCACAGTATTCCACACTTCCAGACCTCTGAGAAGTGTGGAACAAAGTAAAGAATGACAAAGGGTTCATGACTGGGGGAAAAGTGAGGGAATATCCTTAGTTTGTCACACTATTCCACACTTCCACACCTCTGAGAAGTGTAGAACTAAGTAAAGAATGACAAAGTGTTCATGACTGGGGGGAAAGTGCGACAATATCCTTACTTTGTCGGACTATTCCACACTTCCACACCTCTGAGAAGTGTAGAACTAAGTAAAGAATGACAAGGGGTTCATGACTGGGGAAAAAGTGCGACAATATCCTTACTTTGTCGGACTTTTCCACACTTCCACACCTTTGAGAAGTGTAGAACTAAGTAAAGAATGACAAAGGGTTCTATGGCTAGGGGAACGTGCGACAATATCCTTACTTTGCCAGACTACTCCACACTTCCACACCTCTGAGAAGTGTGGAACTAAGTAAGAAGTGAAGAAACTCCGGATTTCATGCCCAGGGCTGGACATGGCTCAAACTGTCTACTTTTTGTCTGCCATATTTGGTGGCAAATTGAAAGCAACGCTGAATTTTTACGATTTTTTTTCGTGTCATTCCTGTAGGATAGTTCGAGGCGAGGCGCATGTGGAGTGTCATAGCAGATGGCGGCATGAAGTAGGTTCTGTAATATCGATGTTATGGGTGAAGTCCCAGAGTCTTAGACAAGAAAATCTAAGGTTGAAGAATCAAATCCAAGCTTTATCCAAAGAGGCTGAGCAAATGAAACTTTTGCTTCAACAGAGTTCCATGCAATTCGCGGGTGAACCACCAACTGACACGAACGCTACTCCGAGTCGTGAAGGTGTGAGAAGACTCGGCTTAAGCTTCCTTTTTAGCAATAAGCGCGATGAATTGATTTGGTTCAAAACAAATGCAATGGCCGAACTAGAGCGACTCGGTAAGAAGGTTGAAGCTGTTATAATGAAAAAGTAAAAAACATCAATACGGCATTCGAAAGCATGGAAAATTACAGCTACCAATATAATATGAAACTTGGGATTCCCCGAACTCTAACATGAATCAGCGAATGACACCGCGAAACTATCAGGGGCACCCAACGAGAATATAGTTCAAAACCACTCAAACATAGCATTTTTAAACGTATTTTCGAATTTAAACGGTAGATATAAGCATATTTTTATCCCCTAAAAATTTTTCATCTGTTCGGACTTCCGAGCTGAAAGTCTAGTGATCCAAAAAATTATGGGGATGAAAACTTACCTTTTCGAAAACTTCAGCCAGAAAAAATGCTCCCGAAAAGTCTAGGTGACCTTTTTAGGGTAAAAATCCGTTAAAAATGGCCAATTATACCATATTTTAGATGTTCGAAAATCCTAAGGAGAGGCAGGCAGGCAAGAAATTTTACAAAAAATATTCCGAAAATTCTAGATCTCAAATCGTCTTCCGAACAGATATTTTCCGAAAATTGACGTTGAGTGCCCCCGAAAAAAAAGCCACCGGTGCAAGTGAAGTAACTGGTCAACTTGATATCGCTCACCTTGTCCAATCCGGAATTGACTTTAGGCCCAGCCAATTATCTGTAAATTTGTTCGAAGATTGGCGAAGGAAAATGTTATGAACCACCGACGAGAAGTGTAAAGTATTTCTCCCTCTACTCTGGGTTCCAGTTCAGAAACTTCTTTGGCGCAAGCAAAGATTTATGATCACTTAACACCAAGATTAGAGCACCTTTTATCAGAAGCAAATAAATTCAAGACAGCGCATCAATTCCAGTAGTGTTGGGCGAAAAATGGCCAAATTCTTCTTCGTTAGACGCACGAATCTAGAGTGATCAAACTTATAAAGTCAATGGAAGACTTAGGCAGGCTAACAAATAGTTCAACTTGAATGAGATTATCTAGATGAGCTAAGTACCTAGTTAAATCTAGAAAAGATGGCTTCCTGTCAAAAAATCAATTTGAAGGAAAGCCTAACACATTTGCCTTATTATAATTGCAAAGATAATCCCTCTGTTCATGGCAGATTTAACAGCCTTTTATCATTTAGGTGACAACTTACATTCAAAGAAAACCCTGGAGACGCTGCGTAGTCTTTATGTATCTGAGTTCGATGTCGTTAACATGATGAATTCAGTAACGTAAACAATGACTCGGATTTCAACTTTTTTCACCTCACAGCTTTGCTTAGACTACGAGTATTCCCCTTTTTTCCTCAGGGATAGTATTAGTAGAGCGAGCGAAACGCGAGCGCGCGCGAAAATCATTCCACGCGAGAAAGGCGAGACGCGGCGGTGAGAGAGGGCTCTTAAACAAAGCAAAATACTGCATTAACGAAAAACTGTCAAGAGTTTTTAGCGGCGTAGGTATATGGCAATCGTCTTATTCTTCTCATTATCCCCAACAGCAAACTGTCAGTGCGAATGTGATAGTAAGTCTTAAAAGCATGAATAAATTACCAAATACAAGGGTGTTCATTGCAGCCGAAAAATGGATGGTTAGAAGTACTGGAGTTGGTGGGCTTATTTCTCTTCAAAACGAGACCCTGCGACGCTAAAAACTCTTGAGAGTTTTTCGTAGAAGCTATATTTTGTTTTGTTAAGATTTGTTTCCAAAAGAGAGGGACAAATACAACGTAAGTTTGATGAATATAAGTTCTTTAATATCACCGCGCACTCCTCTGTTTCTTGCAATAAAGCTTTAGGTCGAAATTTCCTTTAAGATTGGAGATAGTATGTCGACAGTCTTCCACTATTTGTGCGTCAACTTTCACAAATGAGTTAGCGTAGCATTTTAAGGTTAAATTGGACGAGCATTTTGTGCAGCGAGTTCTACGGTCACGATTGCCTTCAAACTATCAGATGTAAAACTAGAGAGCTCTGAGGCTTATTTACTGAAGTTGGGGAAAAATCTGTCGTGGGATTTCGAAGTTATTTACATTTTTCGCAAAAATTGGGTTTTAAATATATGCCGATATCTCAAAGGTTTTTATACCTACAAGAAAACAAATAACATTTTCTTAAAGTTCCAAAAATCATAGAAATAAGTTGAATCTTTCATTCTGAAAAACGCAAATCAAAAACATAACCAACACGCATATAAATAGGTTCGGGCCACCTTAAGTGTCTTGTCTCGACGCCGCATTTTCAGCTCTTTTGTGTGAATGAATACTTGGCCACTATAATTCACCACGATTGATCTGTGTACAGCGAGAGATTTTACTTTCAATGCATCGATCCCTACTGTTACGGCTGAATTGAATTCACATCGATGGAGAACGAAAGGCTAAATCATTTCTTTTAGGATGATAAATTAGAAAGTTATATGCCTTTTATGGTAAGTTCTTTGGACAGGACAGTCTTGAACTCGGAGGCTTATCTGTCATAAACCTTGTGTTTCTGGCCGTTACTGTGCCTTCAAGCGATCTGTGACAGGTTTTTGTTGTTTCTTGGATTTTAGTTTTAATAGTAACAACTACTAAATTAATAAACTCTGGTTTATACACAAGCTGCGTTGACTTCATTAATGCTTTTTGCCCCCTGAAGCAAGAAGCCAAGCAATCGATTTATTATCTATTTAATCACAAAGTCGACCTGTTCATTGGCTTTCTGTAGTCTCCTTAGTGAACTAAGCATTGCTAAAGAAAAAGCATCGTTAAAGAAATGCACAAACAAATAATAAAAAGTGATTTGTTACATTGATTGATATTGCTTAACTACGAAAACTTTCTTCCAAACACGTAGTATGATTTTATGTGGTGGTGAAGTTTCCAATCTTTCAAAAACTTTTGCGATCACGAACCTTCTTGGATGGCATGACTAAAACCCAGAACAACACCCCTGAACAACACGGATCAAAACAACACGGCAAAAAAAAAAACCGCTCATTGGTAAAATGAAAAAGATAAACAGAAACCCTTACTCTAAAATTCAAAACATTAAATTTCCTTTCTATTTGCTGGGTTGCTCATGTGTTCCGTGTCATTTCTGGTTTGGTTCAAGCTTTCTTCTTATTCGGAAATAAAACTCGATCGCCTATATGATTTTTTTTCACGCTCTTCTTCAACTGCTTAGGTTGTTCAGATCGTATCTGTTCATTCTACCGCGACGATCACGCTCACTTAGACTTTATCCGCAGTTCAAAATATGGTTAATTCCATCAATCACTGAAAGATTCCGGCAATTGTACTTTTTAACAAAAAGTTCAATTCTGCTAGTTAAAACCAGCAGAAAAACAAAGTTTCTGCATTCATTTTCCGAAGAACAAAATGCAAACTTGTTACCTTTTTAATGTCTATGCTTGTCGTTTAGGTTAAAAGTTAAGAAAAGTTACCTTTTTTTTGGAAATGAAGGCAGGTATTTTCATCTTTCGAGTGAATGATATTTTGACGTCAATATTGTCCGCTCTAATCAGTGAAAGGTTCCGGCAATTCTGCTCTTTTACAAAAAGATCAACTCTGTTACTTGAAAAGAGCAGAAAAATGAACTTTCCCCATTTATTTTTCATAGAACAAAAAGCAAAATTGTTACCTTGTAATTTGCCGTTCGCTTTTTTTTAAATTTTACCTTTGGCCTACGTTCGTAATTCGATTGGAAACGTTAAAAGGTGTTTCTGCCGTTAGTTTCCGTCAGTAAAGGGCAGATGCCTTTATTTTTTCAAGCGATTTTGAAAGTCTTAACCAATGAAAAAAAAATCATCACCGTAAATCGAACCCGGACCCCTTCTGCATTGCCAGGGCGGATAAAGGTTGGGCGGTGAAACGAGCGCTCCGCTCTTCATTTAATGTGTGATGCGGAGTAGGACTGGCACGAGCGCTCTTTCCGTGCTTCCGGTGAGCTTCAAGGCCGGCGAAATTTTCCTTCTTGCAAACCGGAAATCCTATTTTCTTTCTGTAATTTCAGGCTACAGTGTTAAAAAGATAAATTTGTTTCATAACAATATCAATAAACAGTTTCATATGTTTGTGTCTGTACGTCTATAAGTCAAACTTGTTGGTCGTATAATGCCAAAATTTGAGTTTAATTTGAAAGCGTTGAATACCTCCTCCTTCCACTAAATATCACCTAATCGTCTTTCGCCGTTTCGTTTGCAAAAGCTAAACACTTCTTAACCTCAATTTTTACATATGTTAAAGGAGGATAAATTTTACATAACATAACAAAAAATTAGATTGATATATATTGATATAGTGGCGTTGTACTTCTTCAAACTTTGCTTCTCGGGTGCAACGCGCCATGGCGATTCGCGCAATGCGTTGGAAATCCGGCAACCGCATGTAAACAAAATTTATTGAGGCTAGTTGTAAGGTTTTTTCTCCGTTTTTCTCTCTAAAACAAAACAGGGTAAACAGAAAAAACTGAGGGGAAACTAATTTTGAAGTTTCGAAGAAACGGAAAGACGTCTGAGATGTTTTTTTCAAAATTAAAAAGAAGGATGCTGGTGATTGAAATTAGCATAATTTCACCTTGCACTAGCCCGCGAAGCGCAGACGCATTTCCGGTCGTCGCTTCTCTCCCTCCGAAAAATAGCGTCTGCGAACCCGAGCGACAAAACGATTTCCGTGACGTAAAACCTTTTGTTTTGATGTAGGCCAATCAGATCAAAGGATAGAATACAGCTCGAGTGACTCCTCGCGACCTCGCGCGCTGAAGTGTCTTGGATTTTGGAGAGAATTACCAAATACGCTTTGGAACGTGAATTTCACGACCATAACAAGGTTTCCTGCGACGTTGAATGCTGACTTCTTTATGAAGCAAGTGCTTCTTAAGCTATGTATGTGATGTGGGCCTTTGGTTTCGCTTTATAAAATACGGTAGTACGTGACATAAACAAAACCTGGACAAAATAATCGCTACAGCGAAAGGAAAGCAACATAGCTTAATGACATCGCGCTCAGACTTATTTATTTCAATTTAACCAGCGCTGACAAAAGGTGGTGAATCAATTACACAGACACATCCTTGACTGATTCAGAAATCTCTAACAATCGCTCGTTAATAATTCTAGTATCGCCACAACACAATGATCTGAAATATTATAAACCTGGGCCAGACCCAGCGTGAAATAAATAGTTACAGTAGTAAATAGATCATAGTCAAAATGACATTTCAGCTACGACGCTTCTACTCATCTCACAAAAAACTATGGAAATGAGAACCTTGAAAAGAACATGTATTTAAAGAAATATACCGGAGCAAATATAAAATGCTTTCGATCTGATCAAAGTTCTATCTGAACCAAGAAGCAACCACGCATGGGAAATCAATTACCACATGTCCTACCTTTCAAAGATAAAGGATATCTACTAAAAAATATCTAAAACGGCACACGACAAACTATCGAAGAGTTCTCCAAGGCATACTTTCCTGCCTGGAACCAGAAAGGAACAGAAGCAACAAACGGCATGATGCGTCTACTGTCATTAGGACAGTTATCGTTTCGAATTTGATCAAAACAACTACGTCTGATAAATCATTGACTCCGTAGGCAAATAGATGAAAAATGCCCTCTAATCTTTTCTTCGATATGAATCCTCTTGATACTTATTTCGTCAATCAGTCCTACAATCCTGGCAAATTAACTTTCGTAAACGCGTCGTTCTGAGAAAAAAGGACGGCTATACACAAGCCACGTCGTCCTTTCAATTTCGACTTGAAAACATATCCATCGCGCACGATCCTGCGAGAAGTCTCGCGAGTTAGTTCCTTGATTTTAAGAGCTAAACCGCGATTGGCTAAAAATGTTTTACGTCACGGAAATCGTTTTGTCGCTCGGGTTCGCAGACGCTATTTTTCGGAGGGAGAGAAGCGACGACCGGAAATGCGTCTGCGCTTCGCAGGCTAACCTTGCACGAGCTGCACACATTTATAAAATACACGTCATCTAGTTATGAAACACGATCTGCTGTCTTTTAAAAGTTTTGCTATGGATGACATGGATGAGATTTTCCTTCGTGTTTTAGACAGTACTTAGTTGTTTTTGTTTTGGAATAACATCGACATTGGCGAGTAGCAGAACGAAAATATAATTCAGTAGTAGAGTCATGGAAGTAATAAGAGAAACCCTTTGCAAGAGATGTTTGTCTACCCCAACTAAACCTCCCGTAAAAAAATAGCAACATTTGCCTCTCGGAGACAGCGTACCAGCACAAAGGAACGAGGAAAAAGTGCAAGAAAACAATTCAAGCCGCCATAATTCGGTGACAGCGGCATTGTCTAATGTACAAACCACATCATATCGCAAGCCCTGACCGAAGTCGAAAACAAGCGTCACTTCTAAGCAGAGGCCCAGTCCACTGCATCACACCTTTTTGCTCGGACGCGCTCGTTTCACCGCCCAACCTTTATCCGCCCTGGCATTGCCAAGGATAAAAGACTTGTACTGCTGGTGCGCTTTCTTTCTGTGCGAGATGTTCCGAGTTGTCAGTTCGATCCCAGGTGCGACCCAAAATGCTTGTTTGGACTTTTTTATTTCCATATACCTAGCTTTAGTATCTTTAAATACCCGTAAAATGGACCTCTGATGTAGAGATTATGGTATAAAATGAGCGCGCCGTCGGCCTTAGGTTTTTCAAGGAGATGAAAACTGTTTCGTCTGTTTCGTGAGCTGCTAGCCAGAAAATATATACCGGGCATAATAATCCCGCCGATACTTTATACCTTTGTGACTCTGATCCGTCACAAATGTGTAAAAGATAAGTATCATGATGTTCATAAATGGGTACGGCCGCAGTTCTAACCGGTTTATGCAAATCAAGCTAAAACAATAGATTTTCTTAACCTGGTTAGGTTTTTTTAAACCATCTCACGAGGAAGTTTAAGCCGTTAAGTCCCAAGAGTGACCAACATCAATTTTCTCCCAACAATAAATAATACACAATCAAGAGAATAGGTTGTGAGAACTGAAAAAATAATCACCTGAGGAAAAGTTGCATTTATCTTTTATCAAATTCTCTTAACTCATTCTTTATGGAAATGTATAGAGACCAGTTTGGAGAATTTGTATGTGGATATTGCGACTTAAAGGGTTAACTTTATCAATGACCGTTTTCATACTAGAGGACGCATGATCCGTCGAGACGGATAATGCATCTATGGCCGTTTTTATACTAAGGACGCATTATCCGTCTGGACGAACTTGGGCAAACATTTGTAGTTCGTCTGGTTATGCGTCTCAAGTATAAAGACGGGCACAAGACGCATTATGCGTTTGAACGAACTTTCCTTCGAAAAACGTCTTGAACGACGCACTACGAAAGCTGGTTCGTCTAGGCGCATAATGCGTCTTATGCCTTTCTTTATACTGGAGACGCATAACCAGACGAACTAGAAATTGTTTGCCCAAATTCGTCCAGACGGATAATGCGTCTTCGTATAAAAACGGCCAATCAGTCGATCATCTACGTCTACGCGTTTTGGCTTTACCATGAACGCAAGCACAAAAGTTTACTGTACTTCTTTCGCTCCAAGTTCAGTTTTTCTTTCTTAACACAACTGAGTTCGAAATTACAGTACTTCTTTCCCTCCAAGTAGTTCAGTTTTTCGTTCTTAACACAATTGAGTTAAGAGTTTTAAGAAGTCCACTCTTTTTTTATTCAGTACTAATAAGGGGTCACATTTTGTCAGTCACTCTTAGGCGAGCATCATGAGCGACTCAAGCGAGCGAAAAAAAAAAGTCTTGCGCGACATTGAATGACTTTGTAAAAGTCTAAATTAAGTCCGGCCGCTGATAAAAGTTAACCTGGTTAAACTCTTTTAACAAGGTTACGTTCTGAATAATTCTTTACCGGGTTTTTCAAAAACTAACTCGGTTAACTTGCCAAGTGCGGCCACAGCCAATATCCTGAAATCTGAAAACTCGTACCCTTCGACATCTTCAATTATTGATCTAGTGAAAAACATTTAACATTGTTCATACCACAATAACCTTGTTACTTTAGTTCTTTATCAGCTGTAACTTCTCGTATCTCGCACTATATAATTATATAAGTGTATAACTTCGTGTTATCTCTCGTATTTTTGCGTGTATCTTGAGTTCTTTGTTAGCTGTGACGCCCTTATTGTACCATTATCCACTGACAGCATTTATTTCTTTTATCATGACTGGAGGCTTGGTAACCACTGATGACAACGACCGTTTAAGAAAGGGAAACGCGCATCTCAAGACGTTTCCCAGCGTTATCGTGTTTCGAACATGGCCTTTCATAGGTAGACTGCTATCGGCAGAGAAAACTCAAATGTACCTTCAATAGACCAATGAAGGTGCTACACCGTGATACACGGCAGTCGTACGACTTGGTTAAAAACGTCGTACTACTTCGTGCTAAAGTCGATCCATTGAGTTCGGAATAGTCTGCGAGCTTGGTGGAGTCGCGAGAATTTACACAAGAGCCGCACGCGAAAGGAGACGCTCGCAGGCTAAGTTCTGTACGGGCAGAAGCACGTACGATGTTTGGAACAGGACTCAGGGGAATTTGCTTCATTTTCTTTTCACAAATTTTGCGTATATGTGCAGGTGGATAAGACCAAATTTGAAAAAAAAAACAGTTCCCTAGAGTATTATCACATGACAGAAATTGGGAAGACAAAACATAAAAGCTAAAGAGGTCTATTCTAAGCGCACACAAGGGAATATGAGTATAGCTGATCAGGAGCCTGGGCTAATTCGTCGCCAATGGCTTCTTATCAGTTAGACTCCAGGATTTAGTCGCGGCTGTTGAGCTGGTCGCGGGGGACTCGTACCTCAGCCAAATTAGGAGGTTCATTGGAATCATGTCCTCCAGGAGCCCATAACTCGGAGTGAGCAATTGCCATGTGCCCGTGTAACGGTGTTTTCACTGACCAGTTTATTTTAATAACGATTTTGGCGCGAATTAAGAATATCTTTCAGGTCCCACCAACCAGTCACCAAAACTAAAACCCCTAAAAATGGCATTTTTAACCTGTTACTGACGTTTGGTTTTCCTTTATATTTATAATGCGCTCATGAACGGAACGGAGCTTCCATTTTCGCGATAGAGAGTACTGTAAAATGCATCTTAAATAAAACGATTCGTAAAACGCCGTGACATAGGCCTAGTATGAAAGTTGCACGCTCCAGTTGATGGGTTCATGTGTCCTCCCCGTTTGTGATCTTTATATGTCTTTCGTGGCAGGGATGGCGTTCTGTTCCCTTAAACAAAGCCTGATCACAGTTTACACGCCCTCCAGCCTTGGTGTTATAACAATGTATGACGTTAAACTGAAGGTTATAAATTCGCCACTTAGAAAGCGAAAAGGCCGAACTGGAGTAAACCTTCGCAAATATTCCTGGGACTGTTGCTAGGGTCAGGGAAAAAATAGCTAATAGCTGATAGGCCGTTCCCTAGTAACTATCCCAGAAACAATTGCGGGACGCATATCGGTTCCAGTTTATTTCTCTTTTCTCAAGTGAGAAATGGATCAGAAATGGATACAAAAGAGTGGATACCAGCCTCCTGCAGGCCCTATACCGGAAAAAAAGCTAAAGTTGCCTCTTTTCCAAACGAGGATGAGTGCAAAAAATACGTGTTATTCTCACGGTCAGTAAAACTCAATTTCTACATGTACGGTTTTGCATTGACCTCGTTTTGAAAGTGAGAATTTTGGAAATGGCCTCCTCTCCTGTTTACATCTGAAATATGCGTGGATGAGATTCATGCGCTTCATGATGGACGTCACGGAGTGTCCCCTACGTCTGATGCTCGCCTAAACGCAGGCAAGCATGAATTCATTTAGAAATTACTAGGGTCCAAACTCCAAGTAAGGTGCATTTCTGGACCAATTAAATTAGATAAGTAGAAGTTTTTGCTATAACAACAGAATCACAACTAGCTTTTCTGTTTTTAAAAAAGTCGTCAGTTTTTTCATCTCTTAACATTGTCTTGTGTGTGATGCTCGTAAAGTAGATCAGCTCTGATTAGGGTATAGAGGCGGTTTTCAATCACCTTTGCGTTGTATTGAAGAGAATTAAGTCCATCAGAATCCATCTGATTGAAAGCATCACGTACTCTCCTCAGCCTGATAGAAAACAGAGAAAAAAACTCTGCTATGGTGAAAAATCTGACAGGTTTTCATTTTTTTCTGGGTGTTGTGTAGTGTATCATGCTACGCGGTTGTTGTGACTCTAAGAAGTCAGTCAACCAAAAAATGAGAGGCAACTAGAAAAAAAAAATAAGGAAACTGGGCCGAGTTATCTTTTGCGCAAAGACGCTGGGACTTTTTCTACTGGGTGAAGGGGAAAAATTGGCCAATAGCTGACCAGCGCGTCCCCTGTAACAATCCCAGAACCAATTGCGGGACTCATGCCTGTTCCAGACATTCAGATCGTGGGAAGGGCAAAGAGAAAAAACGAGGGGAATGGGGGGGGGGGGAGGGGGGGGGGGGCAGGGAGAGGGAGAGAGAGAATCTTTCCTTTCTCCCAGTCCCTCTCTGACGTTTTTTTTTCTCTCCTTTCCATTTCGCGCCATAAATACTTGAACGTCTAAAACAAGCCACGGAACGCCACCCGTGAGCGGACTGTTGTAGAAATTACCGTAAATTTACTGGAGGCTTCTCTGCCACTGTGTGATGTTCTTTTATCATTTTGTATCTTCCTATTTCTACGGCCGGACGCGTTAACTTCAGTCCTTTCCTGGTTACCCTAATCAAAACAACAACAATAAGTTTACTGTCAGGGACGTGGCTAAAACCGCCCTACGTAGACAGGCAGGACCTACCGCCCTGGTTGCATCTTGCGGGGGCTTTTTGTACTACCCTACCCACCGTCATCTCTTGTCATAGTCTAAGAGCCAGTCTACATGTAGGTGGGGGACCCCAGGTAGGTGAGGTAACACGCTTAGGTGGGGTAACCCGCCTGTCCATAAAATCTCTCATATGGTCACCCCACCTATCATGTAAACGTGATCAAATTAAAATGAGAGATCACTTTGAGAGGTTACCTCACACCCGTTTTCGTGATTGCTCTTTCTCAATTCAACGGACCCGACTATCTCGGAGCCTGTAACAGGCTAATCAAGCTATTAAAATATCAACTCTGGGCCCGGTTCCTAAAAGGCCCGATTAGGGCTAATCTAGGATTAAAATTTCGTTCCTCTTTTTGTATTTACCTTCCTTTGCACTGCTTATAGTTACATTTTATGTTATAACAAGACGCTTAAAGTCGTTTCCGTGGGATGCGTTGGTCTATGGAAGCATAATGGCGTTCTATCTAGGTTAATGGAACAAAACAAAACAAAACTTCCGCTTACTTTATCCAGGGTCGAACCCAGGGTTACAAAGTTCGAAAAAGTTCCAATGTTTTAATGCAAGATGAAAGTTTAATATTCCAAGATGATCTTGATACGGTTAAAAATTAGTTGCAATGTGTTTCCAAGGTCTTAAAGTTAAAATAGTTCCAATGATTATCCCTGATTCCAAGGTATAATAAGTTTACTCATGTCTGATCCGTGTCCCATCCAGAAGTCCAGTCCATGCCACAAGCGGGTCGTCGATCGACGAGGACAATATTTTCGCGATTTCAACGCCAATCGTCAAGGGTACGAGTTGAAATTTACGCGATTTAACCTCCCATCGTCAAGGTGTTTTCGATAAGAAAAGAAAAAAACTGAACTCCAGCTGTGCTCGGCAACAACTGGCGAACTCCGAATAGAAAAATCTATCGGAAATGACCGCCCGCAACCAGACGCTACTAAAACCTTCTGAAAAAGCTACACCTAAACAAAAAAGAATCATGAAGGAAAGAAATAATTTGGCATAGGTCGCCTTTCGTGACTTGCCAGTATCCCGAAGGATTTCGCCGGTTAACAAGCCATCCTAAACCACGAGTGGGAAAACTCAAGCGCGGCAAATTTGGCAAGGAACGTTCTGATTTCAACGTTCTTCAGAGGAAGCAAATCGATTAAAAATCGATACAGATTTTGTACAATCTGATTGGTCGGCTTGGAAGAGATAATCGATAAAGGTTTTACGCAATCCTATTGGCTGGCTTTGCAATTTTGGGCACAACCGAACCGGATTTTTACCGTGGGAGTGCCACAGGCATCCCACGGAATTACTGTATCTCAGAATAAAGGCTCAAGAGTATTTTGGAAGTTTGAGTCACATGTTCTTAGACAAGAAAACCCTGCTTAAAATTTTGCTTAATCTTGGGTTTAACTTAACTATCTTTCGCGGAACCAGGCCCTAAATATTAAAAAGCCATAACCATGCTAGTTACCTCTGGACATTTGAACGCAACTGAAAGTACCGAATAGTGTAACAAATGTAACGTTTGCCAAGATTGATGAAGTGGCTATGAGCGAAACATTTCTTCTGAAACTCAGCTTAGCGCACGGACACATGATCACTTTGCACTTCTTCGAACACTGCAAATGTCGCGCACTCAAAAGATTCGACTTTATCTCAGTTTCCCGGCGGATAACTTTGGTTAACAAATGTCCCATGCAGCTGCCATGAATGTGTTGGGATTCAGGTGTGTAGTGGAGGCAAAATTATATTTGTCAGGAGCCGATTAGTATTTGTTAATAAATGGTAATTGTAGACCGGCACATGCATCTTCCAATCAATGAAAAGAGTTTGTTATACCATACAGCCACACTACTTTAGGTTTCTGGGAAACTGCCCACCTACCCCTCCCCTAAGCCATAATTTTGCCCTGAGTGGGAAGTAAGTGTTAATGTTAGCTTAGGGGAGGGGTAATTGATCCCATTATTAATAAACTTACCTGAAGTAGAGGTTGTCGTCCTCTCCACCCCACCCCCAAAATATGTTTGAAAATCCATTGATGAGTTCAAAGTGTTCCCGTGAAAGCGCCTCTACTCCTCCAAAGAAATACCAATACGGTAAACTGTAGATAAATAATAAATAATGATGAAAATGGTGACTTTGACGTTCGGCGATGAAATAAGAAAGATTACTGTGTGTCTCGGGACGAGCAAGGGATAGAAAACGAAGGCTTACATACCGGGGGTAGGTGGACAGTTTCCTAGAATCTTTTACTGATTCGTGTAGCTTTAGAAGGTCTACTTACCCCTCCCCAAACCCAACCTGATTTTAGCCGAAGTGAGAAAGTGAGTGTTGACGTTGCGTTACGGGAGGGGGTGGGGGTGCAGATTCCTAGAATCTTTAATATACTGATCAATATAGCTTTAAAAGCTCACCTCCCCAAACCCAACATTTTGGCCTAAGTGGGAAAGTAAGTGTTAACGTTGAGTTAGGAGAGGGGTAGGCGATGAGCAGTTTCACCCACAATCTTATACTGATTCACATATAATATATTTTTTGTTTGTGTCCTCTCCTGATATACATACGCTGAGCATTTTCATTGAGTACGCGTAGATTTGAAAAAGAAAAAAAGAATAAGCATACATATCGTATTAGTGCAGACGGTCTAAAAACGCCTCAAAACGAAAACGATGACTAAAAAGTGTCGCGGGTGCGTGTGTTTGTAGCATGCGCATAGAGTTCAGCTTACGTCACAACGTGCAATTCTATCGTTTTCCAACGTTTTGGTGCATTTGAACAGTCGAAAAGGCATCAAAACGGTAGTGTAGGCGTCAAACGATCGATGCGGTTTCGTTCGAAAACGCATCAGTGTGGACAGGCCCTAAATACTTACCGATAGTGAAATGTATCCATGGCGTTTGCCATATGTCTCGGTGATGAATTGCAGTTATACTTATTGCGGTAATCTTCTGGCAACAGGTCCACATCGTGAAAAATGAAGCACTTGTACTCGTCAAACTTAAGTGCTTCCTTGAAGCCAACGTTAAACAGCATGGCACGGTTGAACGGAGCATCTCCTGACTGTTTCATGAAAAAGTAATTGTGACGATTTTAAAGACAACTTCTCAGCAGAATTCTCCACAAGGTGGCACTAGCTACGGAGTCTGGAGAGGGAACGATATTGTCGTGGCTGATTGCCTATTCTCCTCCTTTTATTTTAGACCAGAAATGGTTCGAACTTAATTTGTTTCCGCCAGCCATGAATGGGTGGCCTACCCTTACGTTTAGCGTCATTTGTACCTTGAGGTAGGCAAGCTCCAGTGACAGTAAACTGCGTCTACGGACTTTTGTATTTAAGAGCAAAATCCTAGCAGACAAAGTTCACGCTACTTAACAGTTTGGCCCATGAATACAGTAGACTCTCTCTTAACAGACACCTCTATAAGACGGACTCCTCAGTAAAACGGACACCTAGAGTTGGTCTCTGCCTTTCTCCACCCCTCTTATTTTCAGTGACTCTATAAAAGGGACATCTCTACAGTCAACTCTTTCTAGGGTGAACAACTTTGGGACAAACTCTAGGTGTCCGTTTTACAGAGGTGTCCTTCTTATAGAGAGTCAAATAAAGTGACTAAATAAAGGCAGGGACCAACTCTAGGTGTCTAGTTTTCAGAGGTGTCCTTCTTATAGAGAGTCAAATAAAGTGACTAAATAAAGGCTGGGATCAACTCTAGGTCTCTGTTTTGCAGAGGTGTCCTTCTTATAGAGAGTAAAATAAAGTGAGTAAATAAAGGCAGGGACCAACTCTAGGTGTTCGTTTTTACAGAGGTGTCCTTCTTATAGACTAAAATAAAGGGGTAAAGAAAGGTAGGGACTAACTCTAGGTGTCCGTTTTACGGAGGTGTCCGTCTTATATACTAGAATATAGGGGTAAAGAATGGTAGGGACCAACTCTAGGTGTCCGTTTTACAGAAGTGTCCTTCTTATAGAGAGTCAAATAATGTGAGTAAAGAAAGGCAGGGACCAATCAAACTCATTAATCATTCATGAGGGCAACACTCTAGGTGTCTGTTTTACAGAGGTGTTCTTCTTATAGAGAGTCAAAGAAAGTGAGTTAATAAAGGCAGGGACCAACTCTAGGTGTCCGTTTTACAGAGGTGTCCCTCTTACAGACCAAACTATAGGGGTAAAGAAAACCAGGGACCAACTCTAGGTGTCCGATTTACAGACTGAGGTGTCCGTTAAGAGCGAGTCGAGTGTAAGATGGGCACTTTGTGCCCATTCCAAAAGTGTCCGTCTCAGAGAGTGTTTACTGTAAATCGTCTCTCGCAAAGTAGTGAGTTTACGCAACAGGATGGCAGAAAGAAGAGGACGGCAAAACGCTTGAGTGTGACAAACGTGACGGGCCTATAAATTGCGTGTTTTGTCAAGAATTCACTTAACATTGTTGTTTAAAGCTCTTCTACAAAAAGATGTGTTTAAAGGAATGTGAAGTTTGGCGGAAGGTTTTTTCAAGCAAAATTATTTTCACACTTGTCACACTAGGTTAGCCGTCGTGTTTCCTTACCCGTCCTGTTGCGTAGGTTTATGTGTTTACCTTTTTCCACCCTTGTTTCATTCAAAACTGAATGACTCAGTAAGGTCAGAGTCATCGGTTTAATTAATGTTTGAGAATTTAAAGATTTCTCGAATGTTTTTAATGAATAAAAATTAGGGTTGGGAAGTTTATAAAATTGGGGTCGTTGAAAATAAAAATATAAAGAGAATAATTAGCAGACAAATGCCTGATACTCCACCACAAGTTATGACAATGTGCCCCTGAGCCCACTGGCGAACTAACTGGTTTTTATGTATCTACCTTCTTCTACCCTTCAAGTCTTTCATCCTGAATTCAAACCCATTCCACCCACCCCCTCCCCCCCCAAAAAAGTAACCCGGCGTACTACACCCATAATGATATTATTCGTAATAGCCAACAGAAGAGCATTGGCGTCCCCAGTCGTGCAAGTGACCACTCTAGAAATGCTATAACATGCCATAATGCTCTTTGTTTGTCACCCAAAAAATTTGCGTAAGCATTGTCTTCAGTTTCTCTTGCGAGTTAAAATGACCCCAAGTGAAACTGAAAACAATGCTTATGCAAAATTTTGGGGTTACAAACTAAGAGCATTATGGTATGTTATGGTATTTTCTGGACTGGTCAATAGACCATTTTCGAGTTGCCTCTGTTCCAAAGCGAGACTAACTGCGAAGGCACTGATATGAAAATGAGTTTTAATTCTCACGCAAAGAAAACTCGTTTTCACAGGAAAGGTTTTGCACTTAGCCTCGTTTTGAAAGTGAGAGTATTTGGAAGTCGAAAATGGCCTGTAGGTCACTTGCGGTATATTAAAATTTAGCATGATAGCGTTTCTAAATACAAACTAAATGAAACTATTATTCACCCAAGTGGAGGTGGCTAACGGTGGATATTTATCGGGCGGCGAGGTAAATACCCACCACTAGCCACCTCCACTTCGGTTTGAATAATTGTTATTTAGTATATACTAAAACAGTGAGATAATTAAGCACAAAAATGATGATTTTTTGGTCATTTTGCCAACGATCTCATTACAATTTTGGCGGGCAATGACCGAACGGCCTTCGCGTTTTCTTGCCGACAAATAAAAACTTTTAAAGGCATTGCTTTACTAGCTCTTTCGGGGAAGTTTCTCAAAAAGGAGTCTCGAATTCTCTTTGTATTAAAAACCATTCTGTAAAAAAGTTTTAAATTCAGTTTAAAGCTTATTTATGAACATGTAAGACAAATATAGTAACACAAGACTTAAGCTTAGTTTGCATTTGTAAACAAAAACCTTTTTCACCGGTGTTCCTTACCTTCTTCGTGTATTTCTGCAACAGCTTGTTTGATTATTTGTGAAATTTCTTTGTTTGTTAAGGCAAAAAACCGGAAAACCATTTTACTCGTAACTTACGCGAGTTTGCGGTCGCTCGTTCGGAGGAAACTCGGAGGTGAATCAGTGAATAGTGCTGGATATCCGAAAGTAGAGTAGCCAATCAGCGCGCGAAAAACACTATCCACTGTTTTCGTACATACTAAACACGTTTATTTATTTTCTTTGTTTGCTTCCTCTAATTAAGATTCATTATCGTACTGAATTTTAGTATATCGAAAGTGGCCTATTTGACGAAACATCGACCCTGTCTACGCATGCGTAAGCTAAGAATGGCCAATGCCAAGAGAAGATTGGAAAATGACTTCTCGTGGAAACGTTTTTCGCCGAGTTCTCTCCTTATCACTTCATGTAATGTACGGTACGTATGTTTACCTGTTCTACAACAAATATCCTGTAATCTAACTTCTGCTTCTTTAGCAAAGGATGCATATGACGAAGAAAGACGGACAACTGCTCGAAACGATTGCGGAATGGGATAATGAATGCTACCTGTAGAGGAAACATAAGCAAAAGCCTCAGTATCAAATCAAGCGCGGTTCCTCCTTTAATGACCATTGGTAACCAAGCCTTTAGACATTGTAGGTGTAGTATATTCTCCGGATTAAGTTACAACAGGAGCCGATTTCTCCTGGTTACAACGGACAAACTATACATCTTTAAATAACCTTATAAAGAACGTAGTCTAGCCACACGTTCAATTTACGTAGAAGTTTAGGGAAAGGCCTAGGGTGACATGTTGCACATGTATCAGTTATGAAAGACGATTCACTTAAATATATACTTAAATTTTTCGGAGTGGTATTGAAATGGCGCAGGGGAGATGGCCGGGATTCTATTTTGGGTTGTGAACTTCTTTCTTAGAAACGAGCGACTTTTTAAATTTGACAGATTAAAATTTTCTACGTGTCTTAAGAGTGGCAATGACTTTTTACGAGAGTGAGATCCGCCTAGGCGTTTCTGTGGCCTGGAGCCCTTATGTAAGCCTTCAACCTCGTCCCCAGACCCTAGGGTTTATCCTTGAGAAAATAGTACGAGAAGAGCCCTGGGGACAAGGCTGGTAAGCCTTAGCATTGAGTAGCAGTGGTAACTAATCATGGCCAGATCTAATAATAATGAAACATTAAGAAACGATCCAGATAAGAACGATAGCAACAACGGCAACGAACATGTTGGAATGCAAAAAAGGTGCTAACTTTTCTATTGTCTGTACTTACTTCTGACTGGCTTAAACAGCAAAAGTTAACAAAACTTCATAAAGCAGTACATATATTCATCCTTACTTTCCAGCCATCGTCCATATAACAAAATCTGGTCTCAGTTTGAATAACAAAGAAATCCTATGTGGGGAACATGTAAAATTGTAAACTTTTCTTGGCTATTGTTTTCAACTCTTGTGATTGGTCAAAATCTTTTAACACAAAAAAACACCCTTTCAAAGTGGACTGTAAATGCATATTATTGCGTAAACGGCCTTCATGTAGGTTTATGAATTCTCTGTGTAAAAATGAGAACATTCCTATGTGGGAAAGCACTGTTACCGCATAACAAAAGAAAGTGCTATCCACCTTACCCGGATCATTACTTAATGTCGCATGCTATTAGATTAGCTTTCCCGACCGAAAACAACACTTTCCAAGATAATGCGTCGAAGCTATTTAACAATCTACCAGAACTTAATAGAAACTGTAAAGATTACAGAAGCTTTTAAAAACTTTCAAGGAAACTTTTATGTAATAGAGTACAGAGTGATTAGTTAATTTTACATTAACTTCAAATATGTTAGTAAGTAATGCTTCTACGTTTTTTATACATCACTCTTGTTTTTTAATTGTGAGTAACGTAATTTTATTTATTTTTAATGTAATTTAACAGAAAAGAAAGTGGATCTGTTAAATAAACCATTATTATCCTCATTATTATTATTATTATTATTATTATTATTATTAATTCATTAATTATTATTATTATCATCATCATCACGGACTAGTGCTAATAACCCTTCACACAACCCGCTCTTGGGTGATATATTATGGCTCACCTTGACCTTCGCTTCACACTCTGTTGGGCTCCAAATTCCGCCATTGATGACCCAGCCGTCAAAATCCCGAGAAATTTGCCTTTCAATATCATCCATTTTTGGTATTGACAAATCCAGAGGTATAGGTCCAGCTGACAAAAATGAACAATGGTTATATATTTTCCGATTGTAAAATTCAATACAGCTAGTCGAACCTCCATGTGCGACCATCTTTGGCAGCGCGTGCTTCCTTAAATGCATTTTGTTGGAACATATCTGTAAAGATTTTTCAGTATGATTTTATGAATTTAATTTTACTAAAAAATCTTAGCTTAAGCTGAAATCTTAAATCTTAATCTTACGCGATAAAACACTTGATAAAACTTACCCAAAAGGGAACTATTTTCTTGGCATTCTTCTTTTAAAGCAACTTCGGGTTGGCTTTGCTTTAGGCCGGGATCTGTTCGGTCATAACTTCTGTCTATTATCTCCTTTAATGGGGCATGCGTCGTTGACATATTCAAAGTCCGGATGGAAACTGTATTATTGAACAATCCACCAGCTTTTTTAAGTCGAGTTAAGTGTTCTGTTGAGCTGAACACGTAGTAAAGGACGATTCCGACGTACAAAGCAAAAGCCAAGATCGATACCAGAAACAATTTTTTTGTTAGTCTGTGCAATGAAGTCATTTCTGAGTCTAAAGGAAAACAAATTCTGATGAATACAAAATATTTGATAGGGAGGCAGCTTTCGTGCTCTTGGTGTATTTCATTTCTCCCACTTTCTTTGAGGAAAAAAGGGGGAATGTATTCAAAGTTAATTTAAGTAATAGACAGCACAGCTGAGAAATCTGGAGTTTTCGCCGGGATTTCGAGTCGACTGAATGGTTTCGTATCTTGAACAAAATAAATTGCCTTGAGGTTCAATAGCCGGCGAGTACGTAAGCTCTCCGGGGCGCTCTGGCGGCGGGACTGGAAAAGTAAGGAGAGCTTGCAACTACGTCTCTGGAATTTGAATTTCTGTGTCAAAAATGTCGATGCGAAATGCTGATTGGCGCGGAGATGACATTAGTATTGACGTCTTTACCGTTAGCACGTGTTTTTTAATAGAGAGATAAAGATTCACGTTTACGCCAAACGGCAAACGTGAATATGTACCACGTGACCAAGTTTTCCCCTTATTTTTCGTTTACTGTTTATTGCCTCTACCAGGGGGGAGCTGGCAACGGCCTTTGATCTTGCCGCTTTTCGGCTTTCCATGATCGCCCTAGTTAAGAAATCTGTCAATCATTCGGGAACTGTAGTGAGCATGCGCGAAACGGGCTAGGAACAACAACAACTTCACCGGCGAAAAATGTCTGCGCATGCTCTACTAAAAAATGACACGTTATCTATTTCGTTCAATGTCATTGGCTCAGAGGCAAAAATGTCCGGGAAATGTTGTTGAGATGAGTGGAGCGATGGCAGCTTTTTTTGGCAGTGACAGCGTTGCAATTTCTTGCCATTGTAAGAGATCAAAAATTATTTTGGTCAAAGTTTTGACGTAACTGTGTTCTCTAGAGAATATAGCGTCCTGAAACTGGCGAAAAATCGCATTGGCATGGTCTGATTCAGTGTTATTGACGTTGAGATCGCTGGTTTGCATATAAGAAGACATCCGGAAAAGGTGGATAATTTTTACTCTCTTTGTTTACTGCATGTTCCGTGCAACTCGGTACAAAAAGAAATTATAAAGTGGAGGAAGAAAAATTATTGGGCTTTGTTTTGGTATATAAATTACCTTGTACCGAGCTGCACGGAAGCGACAGTTTTGTTAAATGTGTATCCCGTTTTTGTGTCAAAATTCGACTTTGTGAATCTAACATTTGACAACATTCGACTGTTGATCGAAGAGCGTATTACAACGCTATCCAAAATGTTTTTGTTGTTTAGTTCAAGTTTCTTATCACGGATTCAACCAAAAAAAGTAGAGGGACAGACATTTTTGGGCTTTGTTTTGTTAATATGACTTAGCTAGTACTTTGTTGCTGGAAAAACTATATTTAGATGCTAAATCTGCGTGTGTGTGTGTGTGTGTGTGTGTGTGTGTGTGTGTGTGTTTACTCCGTTTATGGCAGAAAAATAAGCTTACGCTCGGTTCAAGTTAATCTCGTGTCACTCGGTACAAAAGGAAATTATAAAGAAGGTAAAGAAATATTCTTAGCGATTGTCTTGCTGTGTAAATTGTCTTGTGGCTAGTGGATCGAAAGCGGCCGGGTTTGCCGCAGTTTTCTAAAGTGCGTAGTTCGAAACGTGATGTTGTCGATCGCTGCAGATTTCATTGTTGTTGCACATTATTACAGCTTTGTATGTGAAAGAAATTTGAGTTTTAACCGAACTGTCGAATGAAAAAAGGTGAGAGTGTTTTCATTAAACGCTTAGACTGTCTTGGAGCTACAGTTCGATAGGTCCAGCAACATTTTGATTTGTAAAAAAAATTCTGTTTACAGAATGTGTACAGCTGCTGTACATTTAGGCTTGCAATTTTATAATTGAAGGATCGAAGTTTAGATTATTTTGCTCATAAACTTGGCTTGGGATTATCCACACAACGACTTACTTGTTACTTTCCTCGTTAGAAACCGCACTTGCGGACATTATTTCCCCCGTGCACAATTTTTTAGTACTAAATTTTTGTACACAGGGCTTTCTGTGGGGGTTGCCTCTTTGCTTGAAAATTGTATCCTGGAAGTAGATGAACAGGGTAATTTTCCTGTGAATTCTTTTGTTTTTCTGTCCATCGTTTTTGGCTTAATTTTTCTGGAGCAAAGTTACGAGTGAATGATAGAGTTAACATGCTATTAAGTATTCAAAAGTTCCGTCCAAGAAAAAAAATAATTATCACAAATTAAACTTACAGGAGTTTAAAGTTTGGAGTAAACTTTGAGTCTTAATGAAATTTTAGTTGGATCATGTTGATGAATGCAGTTGTGGAGGATAATATTATACAGTTTCCAATTTTGATCTTCTGTCAGAATTATGAGAGAACACTCAAATACAGATCTCATTCAAACTTTACAGTTTCACTGTAATTATCGTTTGTTTCTATTCCTATAAACTTATCATTAGGTCTACATTTTGCATAAATTTAATGTGATATATATTATTTGAAGGGGTTGTTGTTTCACAGTGAAGTAGTTTTAAATTTCACTTTGTTTTTTTGATATGAAGTTCAGTTTCTTCTCAGTTGTTGGCTAAGGCAGTGTAGAAGTATGTGACATTTTAACATATTTTATTTATTTCTCTTCAGAAAAGATTGATTGATCCTGCATCAAACAAAGTGCAGCCTCACAAACAAGATTTTTGACGAACAAATGTGTACTCAAGCAAAGCATATGTCCCTGACAGTGTCAATAAAATTTATTAATGGAAAGATCTGGGTTTTTACTCCATTGTAGCACTTTGACTACGCATCAGTTTTCCAAACTATGTACTAAAAAAAGCAGATATAATCAGTATTTTTTCCAACTAACATATTTGTAATCAAAGTTCTCTTCTTTTATATAAATTATTTCCCTAATTTAAAAAATTTCATTATCTTATTCAGATCAAGCTCAGTAACTATTGAAAAGAAAAAAAAACCTGCTCGGTAATAGACGGCTTTAAAGTTTTGATCTTAAAATTGCACCCGTTCACAATGAAAAGAACATGAATGCAGACACCACAGTTCATTTAGCTCATGTTCAAGCTTTTTTTAATAAATTATAAAGTCTTGCTGGAGAAAAAAAAAATTTGCTCTATCTTTTCGGTGAAAAAAAAAAAGATAAAATAACTTCCAGGTGTCTAAGCAATTTCAAAGGACCCATAGTGTCTTATTTCTCCGCTGCACTGAGCTGTCAATAAAGGCCGTTTTTCCTAGTGACACGGCTTTTATCAGAAATATTGTTGTCCTTCGTGATCGTGAAGAGTGATCGCTTAAACTAGTCCAAGGCTGAATCCGGTAAACCGGCCAAAAACACGAGCATTGCAGGGAACGAATCCCATAGGAATAGGTGAAAAAGGATAATGAAAAGTCTGGGCTATTCTAAGAAAATCCGTATATGCTGGTGGCGCGTCAACCAATCAGACGTTTTTCGCCGGTGAACAACAACAACATCAAGAAGTTCGTCTTCGTAGCGATTCGACAGTGTGAAGTGAATTCGCTTTTGGTTCTGTTGCTCATTGCTTTCTTTGCTGTAACCGATTTTTTCCGCAGTAATGTGGAGCTTACGTTTTCCTTTCTTCTGGTCTTGCGTTTGTCATTACATGCGGTCTACTACGCTAAGAACGAGACCAGTGAACAGTCATTGTACATGTCCGGCGATGCCCGACCATTTGGCTCACCGACAGGGTTTCAAGATGTGTTTCTGTTTAGAAGACCCACAAGACTAGAAGAAGGGCCAACCCGCCAATGCGTATGTAGAAGAGTTTATATTTTCAAGTGAAAGGCCGAAAATTAATCCTTCGTGATATTAAAAAAGCGCGGTGGCCGTGGTTAAGTAGAAGAGTTGTCAGAGTTGTTTACGGTTTTATTACAACTTTAAGAAATGATGATTGAGATTCTTAATTCTTCATCCTTGATTGTGAACTTATCCTGGCAGAGTTGCGTTGGATGATTGAGTGGCATGGTCAAATCTCGTAGTTCATGCATTTTGTTATGTACTAGAAGCTAAGGGAGCATTCATTTTTTAGAAGCGGGGGTGGGCCGGAGGAATCCCTATGAGCATGAATGTAAAATCTCCCAGCCCTCCCTTTATATTTTTTGTTAAAAAATGTGACCCTCCACGGGAGGCAGTAAAATTTATAGTGACCCACCCCTTCTCCCTGACAAACATGGTTTGTGGCTGGATTGTGCAACGATCCCGTGGTCCTTCACACAGACGCACCTGTTAGCTAGAATAACGCAATCGTCAATTGCCTATTTTTCTGCCATAACGGTTTACCCTGGCCCCCTCAGGCAACTCATCTTCCTCTTAACTTTCGCTGTCCTTTGAATCATTTTCGTCTGAGTTGCTTGCATCCCCAAATTCCAGTAGTAGTTCATCTTCACTTTGTGAGTCCTCGCTGACACTGACATCATCATCTTCTGACTGGGTGTCTGAGTCTTCCGTTGCTAGTGCAGTTTCAGCAGCACTCAATGTCAAGATCCTTTCACATAAACCTTTGCTGATGTGAGCTGACAGAAGGTTAAGTTTTTCTGATTTGTACATTTTTCTCCTTGATAAGTTGTGGCGAAAAATATATTTATTGAGCTCAGCAACCTTCAGCTTTTTTAGGTTTCCCGATTTGTAGAGTTCCTCCCAGTTATGGTCACCGTAACCTTTTGTTTCTTCATCTTTCTTTGCCTGACGCTTTTGTCTTGGCGCATATTTTTTCTCACTTCAATATTCGTAAGGTGCTCAAGATATTCTCTCACCAGATCAGGGCTGACAATGTATTTTTTAGAAAATGCTTTAATTTTGTCATTATCGCCACATTTAATGTTCCCTTCGACGAAAAGCTTGCGTAACTGCGCACGGGGTTGGAAGTCATCTGGTGCTCTGTTATGAACAGGGATATTACCTACTGAGAGGTAGTAATAGGAAGGGAGTTGTGTGACATCTGGGTAAGGACGTGGTGTGCGCTTCAGTGAGTCGGGACCTATCCATCCATTTTCCTTACATGTCTCACAAAGTTCTCCCTTTCTTGAACAATCTCCTTTTAGAAATTCAAAAAAGAGCACTCCCTTTTCGTAATGTGACTCAAAAAAGGATTCAACTCTATTAAAATAGGCATGTCCAGGTATTACATGTCGCTTTGACTTTGAAGTGTTGTTATACTTAGATAGATATTCCTTATTGTAAAAAAATTCTTCACCAGGCTTTTCTGAAACAATTGCACCAAGAAAACCGTTTGGTGCAAAAAGATGAAAGATCAATAGCATATATGGAACTTCTACCCAAGTTTTATAAGGCAGTCTAGCCTTATTGCAATTCAGATAGCTATTTCAGAATCCAGCTCATGACAGAGAGAAGCCGACAATACGAAACCAACATAAAGGTGGGGACACTGCAACAGAAACTGGATTTCAAAAAAGGAGACAATCCAGCTGCATGTGGAAAGTATTTTACCACTTCATATATTCCAAGAGCCAGTGATGTAGCTGTTTTGTCTAAACATTTGGATCAGCTCACTAGCTTGAAAACTGAAGTAAACAAGCTCAAAAAGGAAGTGGTAGCCATGGATCAAGGTCTTTTTGATAAGAGTGGTAGGTGCCTTTCTCCTGGGAAATCTATTCACCATGACTTTAATTCTGCTACAGTGAACAAGCTTAATGAGCTAGGTCAAAACGCTTCAGCATTTATGGCTCAGGTTGATGAAAAGCTAAAGGAGTTACAGAGCACATTCAAGGGCTTGGTCTTCAAGCCATCTACCTCCAAAGCTCGAAAGAGGAAGCAAAACAAAAGGAAAGGTATCAAACGAAAATTACGTAGCCAGGATGGAGAATGCAAAAACAAGAGTTCTGCAAAAGGTTTTACCAAGGGTCAACCATGACAACGTTGATATAAGTATTGGGGTGGAAGACATTTTCATTGCAGCATTAGTAAGTTTATCAAGAAGGGAGGCAAAGGTTTTGCATGAGACACTCAAGTCAGACAACCGATTCTCAGAAGCTGCTAAGGCCTACATTTCTGATTCCTTACCACCATCCTTGGCCTTATCTGATAGTGAGAGCCTAAGTGACTCTCACTCTGATCAGTGACAGACATGGAACTGTGACATTATTTTAAGAACCAGTCCGTGTTAACCAAACTTCTCTTTAACAGTTTCTTTCAGATATTAAAAATTGTTGTTGTTGTTGTTGTCATCTAATAATCAATTCAGTTGGTGCGACTGGGGCTTTTATACATTTCAGTGGCACAAAGTTCATTTGAGTCTCAAATTAGCTTTGTAACGTTAAGGGTTCAAAGATCAGTTTGTATAAACTTGTATAATATTAAAAAAAAATTAAGTGACCCCCCCTCTTTGTTGTGTCAAATTTATGTTGACCCTCCCTTTTTGGGCAGGCAAAAAGTTAATGACCCTCCCCTGAATTCCTCCGGCCCACCCCCCCTTCTAAAAAATGAATGCTCCCTAAATAAATTTTGCCAAGAGATCATTCACCTTTGATATACTTAAGTTCTTATCTTCGTGTGATTCAATTTAAACTTTACCGTAGTTTCTAAGAAATGAATATAGGCAAATGAACGGGTAATTATTTTGTGTGTTTGGAATTCTCTTTTCATGAGAGCAGTTACTACATTGCCTTCAGTTTGAGTCCTCATTCAATTGTGTTTTGTTTTGTTGCAAACAAAGAGGGAGAAATTATAAATATGTTCTTCCAAAAACTACACTACCCACTGGAACAAGAGTATGGTTTAAAAAAGATTAGCTAAGGTCAGAAAATAAATGTTCAAGTTTGCATGTTTTGACAAGGACTACATCTGGCTAAATATGCTTCAAAGGGAATTATTAAAAAAATGATGACATTTCTATTTTTGCCTTTCCTTTGGCCACTGTGATCAGTTTTTGCCTTATAGTTGCATGTAATGTTTTACACCTTTGGACATCAACCTGCCATGTGTAAAAATGTAGTTTACTGTTAATGAAATCAAAGTAAACCCTCTCAACTTAAAAATTGCCTTGTACTAGTGGATATTGAAAACACCATAGGATGCCTTGGAAACAAAATGTAAAATGATTATTAAGATAAGATTATTTGCAGTCAACAATAACAGTTAGAAACTTGTGTTGAGGCTGGCAAAAATATTTTTCAGAGACCATAAACCTTACTGACTTTGCTGTTACAACAAGTGGTAAAAGGGAATTAAAATTTGGGATCACCTGCCTGGGCTTACACTGAAAGAGAGTATGGGTAGTAGGATACATTGTGCGTTTCCCCACCCTTTTTCAGCCAAGAGACCTTATTTTATAATCCTGATTCATTTCCTTTAGCATACAGAATTAAGGTAGCTGTACGTTAAACTTAGAAACATGGCAAAACTTGGGGGGGGGGAATGGTGGTACCAATATACTGTACTCTATATACTGCTTCTTCTTCAACCTTCACAACCCAAACAGACACCTTGTTCAAAACTCTAAAGGGTGAAATGGTCACCACCCTAAATCAGCAGCACATACCCATCTAGGCCAAATAAGCCAAGGGTAGTATTGTAGAAAGAACTGCTGAGAGGATAGGGTTCAAGCCCGACAACAACTTCTTTTGATGGTTGATAAAATATAAATTTTACCTTGTATAATTTAGCTGTAAATCAGGTTCATAACTTACACAAACAATAAACTTAAGTTGTATATTTTTCAAGCCTCTTCTGATTCTCTTAATAAACTTTGCAAAACATTCAATTTTTTTTTCTGTTTCTTGTACTTCAGTCCTTTGAGGGATTTTCTCAACGTATACTCTTTCCTGATGTACTCACCCTTATTAGCAACTGAATTAGCCTCTTGTTCTTACACTAAACCACTATAATCATTTCAAGTATAATTCATAACTAAAGGGTAATTTTTGTACCAACAATTTCAAGGAAATACTTGAAACTGAAGTCACTATCTAATACAAAACTACTAAATACGGTTTTGCTGTTGGAAATTTATTGATTATCACTCCAATGACATTACAGTGAAGGTTTTGAAGGTTCAGTAAACCCCTCCCACCCTTCTGATATTAAAAATAGCTTATATGTGAAGCAAAGTGATTGTAACATTTACCCTGGTTTTTACTAAATTGGCCCTGTATTCTGTATTTACGCTTATAAATATTTGTTGTGCCTCCCGGTGTACAACCAAACTTACGAACAGTGAAGTAGAAAATAAATGGTTTAATGAACATTCACATAGGACTGTTGCAAGACTCATACCAATATATCGTGCTCGTTGCATATGGTTAAGATAAGGAAGAGAGTCGTAATACCACTGTAGGTGGAAAAATATAAGAGATGGAGCAAGATGGTCGCTCGAAAATTCACGAAGCTTAAAAATAACTGCATGAACTTGCCGAGATCCCGAATCACGATAAGTGAAGTCACCCACGAACTGTTCATACATCACGCCTTCTGATGTCCAAAAGGTCCATTAAAAAAGTTCATGGAAACCTTTTCTTGATATTTGTACGCGGGAAAACTTTAAACCGTGCAAAATTAAAACTCATCGTCCACTAGCAGCTAAATACAGGAATTGCACCGACCTGTGATTGGAAGATAAAAATAGCATGTCAGTGGCGATGACGTGACAATTTGTTACGTTAGCCGTTTCAAGAGTAACGGTTTTTATCACAGGAAAATACAATATAATATTAAATATTTCTCAAAGACAAACAGTGCAGTATTCTTTTGAAGTCGGCTGACTCGCTAAGAGTCAATGTCTTATCGAAGTTGAAGTTCAACTGTCGCAAATCGGATAACTTCACTGAGTGATTCTGAGATGAAACCTTTTGTCTACATCCACATTGATCTTAGATTTTACCACTTACATATTGAAGAAAAGCCATAAACAAAGCTTCAATGTCCACGTACACCCGACTGAACCTCGGTGCGATTCCTGCAGATACCGCTGTTCATACTAAATGCAGGAATTGCACCGGACGCGTTCTTGTCCCCAGAGTTTTTTTTTTTTGGAAACCGCGATAAGACATCGATCCCTTTTCAATATAGTCTTGCGACAAAGGTCTGTATTAAAAAAATTAATAATGTTGTTGGAGGGCATGCAATGAATCATGCTAAAGTTTCTATTGGGAACACAAGATAGAGGTACCAGGGAATCACAGGGAACAACTGTGTAAGTGACATAACTTTTTATTTAACTTTGTAGCTAGTGTGCCTGGCGGGGGGGAGGGGGGAAGGCAAAGAACAATCAGCCCGAGGTTTAGATGACCTTTAGTCAGGATCCTATAACCCCTGCTTCAGTATAATTTAACTTCGAATACAAGTGATGTGTTATTTCCAGTGGCCTAAGTCTTGTCCTATCAAGCGAAAATCAAAACGCGAGAAAATCAATTAAAGTTTCCCGCGGCTATTTCATTTATGCCAAGTTGCGCATTCGACCAATGAGCGTCCGGTGTATTCTCGTTCCCAGAGCCCGTCTTTCTTGGTCACGTGCTCCTTTGTTACAACTTAGAGTGACTCTGGGGACGAGAACGCGTCCGGTGCAATTCCTGCATTTAGTATGAGCAGCGGTATCTGCGGGAATCGCACCGAGGTTCAGTCGGGTGTACGTGGACATTGAAGCTCTGTTTATGGCTTTTCTTCAATATGTAAGTGGTAAAATCTAAGATCAATGTGGATGCAGACAAAAGCATTAAACATTCGTCCTATGGTCAATTACTATCTATGGCTGGGATATCTACTCTACACAACCGGCGACTACAGGACATAGCTATTCTCATGTATAAAGTTAAAAACAACATGTGCCCAGCATACATTAACACTCTCTTTGAACAGCCTGCAATTAAGTATGAACTGCGCAATCATGACTTCACTATACCCAGATTCAACACAGTCTCCTTTGGAAAGCACTCGCTCAGGTATATGGGCCCAAGGGTTTGGAGTTCTGTTCCTAGTAATGTGAAAAAAGCTTCCACGTTGTCCTCCTTCAAATATAACATCAGAAAAGTGGATCTTAGCATGCTATTAGATGACAATAACTGCTCTAACTGCTCTCTTTGCACTTCTTAATCTTTTATTTCTTTTTTTTTTTTTTTTTTATTTATAAGTAATGGATACATTTGTACATATTGTATATAGTTCTCTCGAATTTCTCACTTGCTTATACTGTACATAGTTTTTCTTAATTTTTAATTAATTTATTAATTGATTTATTTTTTAAAATTTATTTTAGTGTCCCCACTTAGTGGTTATATACCGCTATTACAGTTTGACACTTTAATAAAGGTATCATCATCATCAAGGTTTCATCTCAGAATCACTCAGTGAAGTTATCCGATTTGCGACAGTTAAACTTCAACTTCGATAAGACATTGACTCTTAGCGAGTCAGCCGACTTCAAAAGAATACTGCACTGTTTGTCTTTGAGAAATATTTAATATTATATTGTATTTTCCTGTGGACTGTCTTTTTCGTGTAAAAACCATTACTCTTGAAACGGCTAACGTAACGAATTGTCACGTCATCGCCACTGACATACTATTTTTATCTTCCAATCACAGGTCGGTGCAATTCCTGTATTTAGCTGCTAGTCATCGTCCTTCCTCCGCCATATTTGTTTTCAAGGAAAATTTGTACTCAGTCTCACTCGGCCGAATTTCTTAACTGGGGCGATCATGTAAACTCGGTTCCAGACCTCGCTTCCAGCCCCCCCCCCCCCCCCCCCCCACCCCCCGGCCTCTACATAAAAATAAGTAGTTTTATGCCAGTTTTACCAAGAAGCATCGTTCTGGACTGTTTTTATCTGCTTATTTTCTATTCTGAGAAATTCTCAACTGACGTTTGCTGTTTGCCGTTTGCTGTAAACGTGAATCTTAATCTCTCTGTTTGTTTACATTCGCGCTCTTTTCCGCTTCGCGCTCATTGGTGGGAATCTAACAGCTCAGTCGATAGGGAGCCACGGGGGAATTGGAGATGGAATTCAAATTCTAGAGCCCGGGGGGAGGCGAAGCTTTATAGGTATGTGCCACCCCATCGGGTAGGGTTTTGGTCTGAAAACCGGTATAAACCTTACCCATTTAGGTCTGGAATCGGGTATCGTTTTTGAGGGAACTACGGGGGTCTATGAAAGTATTCATCGTTTCAATTCCAAATGAGTAAGAAAGAAAGCCAAATATGATAAATATGCGAATTCGAAATGGCTTTGAAGAATTCTTTTTTTTTTTTTTGCGCTCTAATCTACGTAATGATAAAATAATTTCTGCTTAAAGGCCAGGTCTGCATAAACAGATATGGATTTTAGAGGTCTGGTCTGAATTCTGAAAACGGGAGTGGAAAGTTACATTTTTTGGTCTGAAATAGGGTCAGGATTTGAAGAACCGGGCGGCACACCCCCACCAAGTATTCACAGGAGTACCCCCCCCCCCCTCCCCTTGCCAAGCTTTCCTTCCTTTTCCTGCCCCGCCGCCAGAGCGCCCCGGACAGCTTGCTAGCAGACTAAGGTTCAGGGATGGATAAAACATTTTCTTTTACTCCCCTAAGCTTCGGGAGCCAAGGAAGAATTTAATATATCCGCAAAGTTATTTATCAATACATATACTTTGTTTCTCATACGATACTTCTTTGAAGTAAAAACGTGATTTAAATAAGCCAAGTTCTCGTTTCAAAGACATTTCAAGTATCAGGTTTGAGTTTGAGTTTCAGTTTGCGTTTTTAAAAGAATTAAGTTTTATTAAGGGTATAAAAGTTAGCTTCATCGTAAAGATTTTTATTTATAAACAAAGCCTATTTTAAAAAGCCTCTTAGCAACCACGTGACCCTCCAAGCAAACGTGGCAGCGTTCACCAGACCATACCTTACAGTTCCAATATTTGTACACGTTGAAGACATACTCGATAAAATAAATAAAAATATATACTAGAATAAAGAACGGGAACACATGAATTGGTAATTTTCGAAATATTTTATCCTGCAAATAATAGAGATCAATAGAGTGTTATCCGATTCAGAGGCAGTTAGCAGGGATTATCGTGCATTTCAAGGGGAACTTGAGCGAGCACCCTGAAAGCAGAATATCTCTACATTAGAATTGAAATCACTGTGGCGAGGGCATTTTCACATGTATGACCTCTCGGACTTCGGATGACTTCACATATACACCTTGTTTCAGCGATGGCTGCCGGCACAGCTCTGAGAGGCGGCTACGGTATTCGAAGGCTATTACGAGTTTATTAAGTATGCGTTTAACAAATAATAAATTCAACGGCGACAGTGTCAGGTCGCGCCTTTGAAACATTCCGTGTACATCAGCAAATTTTCTCACCTTTCTTCCGGAGCTAAATAGTACTGATGATCTGTTAAAATAGTCTGCTAGATATTTTAACATTAATGTGAAGAATGACTTTGCACTGAGTGCGCCGTGTTAGTTCAGAGTTCAGTGCCATCATCCGGAGCTTAAAAGAATACACTTTTTTCAGCGAGGTCAAGATGTCACGTCAAACGACACTTGGCCGTTCTGTCTTTAACCAAAATGGGTTGGTTTTTTTTACATGTACCGTTCATCGAGCTGTCATTAGCGTTGAACATTTTGCTAAAGCTAGTGCAGGTTTTTTCGCTTTGTTGGCTAGTGTCGCCGTTCAGAGAATGAAATAATTTTATACTGTTAAGTTAAAAACATAAAATTGTATTGTATTGACAGATGTTTCAACACACAAAATTATATCTATCCTTTTCAAAATCTCAGCCTCGGCTTTATTCTTAAAATGTTCTTAAAATTTTGCAAATTTCAGCCTCGATATTCTTATCAAATATATTCTTGCAAAAAAAAGAGTGTAGAATTTTAAAAGAAGAAGGACGAGTTTCAAATGAATTCAAGTCGAAGATCACCCTGGAAGATGAAGTTAAGTGTCTTGCCTCGACGCCGCATTTTCAGCTCTTTCGTGGAAACGAATATTTGGCCACTATAATTCTTTTATTTTTTTTCACCACGATTGGTCTGTGTACAGGGGCACCCAACGAGATTACAGTTCAAAACCACTTAAACATAGCATTGTTAAACGTATTTTAGTATTTAAACGGTAGATAAAGGCATATTTTTATCCCCTAAAACTTTTTCATCTGTTCGGATTTCCTAGCTGAAAGTCTAGTGATCCGAAAATTATAGGGATCACAACTTACCTTTTCGAAAATTTCAGCCAGAAAAAAGGTTTCCCGAAAATTATAGGTGACCTTTTTAGGGTAAAAATCCGTTAAAAATAGGCAATTATACCTTTTTTAAGATGTTCGAAAATCCTAGGAGAGGCAGGCAAGCAAGAAACTTTACAACAAATGTTCCGAAAATTCTAGATTTCAAATCGTCTTCCGAACAGATATTTTTCCGAAAATTGTCGTTGGGTGCCCCTGTGTGTACAGCGAGAGATTTTACTTTGTATGCATCGATCCCTCCCCTTACGGCTAAATTTCATTCACATCGATGGAGAACGAAAGGCTACATCATTTCTTTTAGGATGATAAATTAGAAAGTTATATACCTTTTTTGGTAAGTTCTTTGGACAGCACAGTCTTGAACTCGGAGGCTTATCTGTCATAACCCTTGTGTTTCCGCCCGATACTGTAATGTACCTTCAAGCGATCTGTGACACGTTTTTGTTGTTTCTTGGATTTTAATTTTAATAATAACAAACGTGACTTAAATTTATACGCAAGCTGCGTTGACGTCACTTCACTTGCCAAACAATGCTTTTTGCGTCCTAAACCATGAAGCCAAGCAACCGATTTATTATCTTTCTAATCAAAAAGCTTTCTGCAGTCTTCTTAATCAAGGATCGCAATAAGTCTTGTTAAAGAAATTTACAAACGCATGATAAAATAATTTGTTGAATTGATTGATAGTGCTTAGCTACGAAAACTTTCTTCCAAACACGTAGTATAATAGACCTTGTCACGGTTTTCGACGCCATCTTGACGAGTAGGCAAACGCGTGAGAAATTACAGTGTTTGTATGAGAATCTAATGTCGAATACTTTCCGTAAATCGGCTGTTCTGAAAAAAAATATCAATTGTAAACTAAAGCTACAAAGCAAAGGATTGTCCTAAAAAAACTGGAGGGCCGGTACCTGTGCTTAAATTTCTCCAGACGCTTTCTTTAGATTTTCTATATATTTGTCTGTAATTTTCCCGGGACTTTCTTACAGAATGTATAGAAAATTTTAAAAAGTGGCTCTAGGTCTTCTAGAGCATGTAACGCCCTCAAATTTTTTCAGGAGAATCCTTAGGAGTTAAGCTTTAGTTTACAAATCATATTTTTTCAGAGCAGCCGTTCTACGGAAATTATTCGGCATTAGATTCTCATACAAACACTGTAATTTCTCATGCGTTTGCCTACTCGTCAAGATGGCGTCGAAAACCGTGACAAGGTCTATTTTATGTGGCGGTGAAGTTTCCAATCTTTCAAAAATTTTTCCGATCAACTTCTTGGATCGCATGACTAAAACCCAGAACAACACCCCTAAACAACACGGCAAAAAAAACTGTTAATTGGTAAAATGAAAAAGATAAACAGAAACCCTTACTCTGATTTGAAACATTAAATTTTCTTTCTATTTGCTGGGTTGCTCATGTGTTCCGTGTTCTTTCTACCGCGAAGATCACGTTCACTTAAGCTTTATCCGCAGTTCAAAATATGGTTAATATATTCCATTCATTTCTAATCATGTCATTTCCACCATCGGGTATATTACAGATTTGATCGGGGTTCTTTGTGGAAATAAATTTGAAAAGAGAGACGTTCAAGAACGGGAAGTTTATCTGCGAACTCTACACCTTTAATGAGGACACGTATTGATAAAATTTCGGCAACTTATGGGAATTAAAAAGTCCTATGTTACCGCTTAAGCCTCGTTATGTATCCTTAAAAGAAAATTCAGGGGCGGATCCAGGATTTTTTTTAGGAGGGGGTGCACTCGTCTCTCGCTCTACTTCAACACCAATAAACCACCTAGTTTTTTTTTATTTTTTTTGCAGAATACCAGTTGTATTAGAAAACGGCAGGTCATCTCGGGGGGGGGGGGGGTGCGCACCCCCTGCACCCTCCCCCTAGATCCGCCCCTGAAATTTCAGTTCTTTATAATGTTGTAGATAACATTAATTAACAAACGTACAAATTTAATCTCGTGGCCCATCACAAACCATCCTCCCTCCCACCTCTATGTACAACCCAGGGTTTGAGGGCAGCGGTTCGCACAAAGGATCGCGTTTTTTGAAATGGGGGCTAACATCTTTCTTAAATTTCCACAAATGTCCAGTGCTGGCCACAAGATCCCTACTTTCCTTTTTCATCCTTAGTTCCACACTTCTCAGAGATGTGGAAGTGTGGAAAAGTCTGACAAACTCAGGATAATATCACACTTCTCCCACAGGCACTAACCCCTTGTCATTCTTGACTTAGTTCACACTTCTCAGAGGTGTGGAAGTGTGGAATAGTGTGACAAAGTCAGGATAATGTCACACTTTTGCCACAAGCACTAACCCATTGTCATTCTTGACTTAGTTCCACACTTCTCAGAGGTCTGGAAGTAACTAAGTAAAGAATTACAAAGGGTTCATGACTGGAGGTAAAGTGCGACAATATCCTTAGTTTGTCACAGTATTCCACACTTCCAGACCTCTGAGAAGTGTGGAACAAAGTAAAGAATGACAAAGGGTTCATGACTGGGGGAAAAGTGAGGGAATATCCTTAGTTTGTCACACTATTCCACACTTCCACACCTCTGAGAAGTGTAGAACTAAGTAAAGAATGACAAAGTGTTCATGACTGGGGGGAAAGTGCGACAATATCCTTACTTTGTCGGACTATTCCACACTTCCACACCTCTGAGAAGTGTAGAACTAAGTAAAGAATGACAAGGGGTTCATGACTGGGGGAAAAGTGCGACAATATCCTTACTTTGTCGGACTTTTCCACACTTCCACACCTTTGAGAAGTGTAGAACTAAGTAAAGAATGACAAAGGGTTCTATGGCTAGGGGAACGTGCGACAATATCCTTACTTTGCCAGACTACTCCACACTTCCACACCTCTAAGAAGTGTGGAACTAAGTAAGAAGTGAAGAAACTCCGGATTTCATGCCCAGGGCTGGACATGGCTCAAACTGTCTACTTTTTGTCTGCCATATTTGGTGGCAAATTGAAAGCAACGCTGAATTTTTACGATTTTTTTTCGTGTCATTCCTGTAGGATAGTTCGAGGCGAGGCGCATGTGGAGTGTCATAGCAGATGGCGGCATGAAGTAGGTTCTGTAATATCGATGTTATGGGTGAAGTCCCAGAGTCTTAGACAAGAAAATCTAAGGTTGAAGAATCAAATCCAAGCTTTATCCAAAGAGGCTGAGCAAATGAAACTTTTGCTTCAACAGAGTTCCATGCAATTCGCGGGTGAACCACCAACTGACACGAACGCTACTCCGAGTCGTGAAGGTGTGAGAAGACTCGGCTTAAGCTTCCTTTTTAGCAATAAGCGCGATGAATTGATTTGGTTCAAAACAAATGCAATGGCCGAACTAGAGCGACTCGGTAAGAAGGTTGAAGCTGTTATAATGAAAAAGTAAAAAACATCAATACGGCATTCGAAAGCATGGAAAATTACAGCTACCAATATAATATGAAACTTGGGATTCCCCGAACTCTAACATGAATCAGCGAATGACACCGCGAAACTATCAGGGGCACCCAACGAGAATATAGTTCAAAACCACTCAAACATAGCATTTTTAAACGTATTTTCGAATTTAAACGGTAGATATAAGCATATTTTTATCCCCTAAAAATTTTTCATCTGTTCGGACTTCCGAGCTGAAAGTCTAGTGATCCAAAAAATTATGGGGATGAAAACTTACCTTTT
The DNA here is from genome assembly GCF_958299795.1 of Porites lutea. NCBI lineage: Eukaryota > Metazoa > Cnidaria > Anthozoa > Scleractinia > Poritidae > Porites > Porites lutea. Next base: position 28,135,882 of record NC_133208.1, read on the forward strand.
CGAAAACTTCAGCCAGAAAAAATGCTCCCGAAAAGTCTAGGTGACCTTTTTAGGGTAAAAATCCGTTAAAAATGGCCAATTATACCATATTTTAGATGTTCGAAAATCCTAAGGAGAGGCAGGCAGGCAAGAAATTTTACAAAAAATATTCCGAAAATTCTAGATCTCAAATCGTCTTCCGAACAGATATTTTCCGAAAATTGACGTTGAGTGCCCCTGAAAAAAAAGCCACCGGTGCAAGTGAAGTAACTGGTCAACTTGATATCGCTCACCTTGTCCAATCCGGAATTGACTTTAGGCCCAGCCAATTATCTGTAAATTTGTTCGAAGATTGGCGAAGGAAAATGTTATGAACCACCGACGAGAAGTGTAAAGTATTTCTCCCTCTACTCTGGGTTACAGTTCAGAAACTTCTTTGGCGCAAGCAAAGATTTATGATCACTTAACACCAAGATTAGAGCACCTTTTATCAGAAGCAAATAAATTCAAGACAGCGCATCAATTTCAGTAGTGTTGGGCGAAAAATGGCCAAATCCTTCTTCGTTAGACGCACGAATCTAGAGTGATCAAACTTATAAAGTCAATGGAAGACTTAGGCAGGCTAACAAATAGTTCAACTTGAATGAGATTATCTAGATGAGCTAAGTACCTAGTTAAATCTAGAAAAGATGGCTTCCTGTCAAAAAATCAATTTGAAGGAAAGCCTAACACATTTGCCTTATTATAATTGCAAAGATAATCCCTCTGTTCATGGCAGATTTAACAGCCTTTTATCATTTAGGTGACAACTTACATTCAAAGAAAACCCTGGAGACGCTGCGTAGTCTTTATGTATCTGAGTTCGATGTCGTTAACATGATGAATTCAGTAACGTAAACAATGACTCGGATTTCAACTTTTTTCACCTCACAGCTTTGCTTAGACTACGAGTAGTCCCCCTTTTTCCTCAGGGATAGTATTAGTAGAGCGAGCGAAACGCGAGCGCGCGCGAAAATCATTCCACGCGAGAAAGGCGAGACGCGGCGGTGAGAGAGGGCTCTTAAACAAAGCAAAATACTGCATTAACGAAAAACTGTCAAGAGTTTTTAGCGGCGTAGGTATATGGCAATCGTCTTATTCTTCTCATTATCCCCAACAGCAAACTGTCAGTGCGAATGTGATAGTAAGTCTTAAAAGCATGAATAAATTACCAAATACAAGGGTGTTCATTGCAGCCGAAAAATGGATGGTTAGAAGTACTGGAGTTGGTGGGCTTATTTCTCTTCAAAACGGGACCCTGCGACGCTAAAAACTCTTGAGAGTTTTTCGTAGAAGCTATATTTTGTTTTGTTAAGATTTGTTTCCAAAAGAGAGGGACAAATACAACGTAAGTTTGATGAATATAAGTTCTTTAATATCACCGCGCACTCCTCTGTTTCTTGCAATAAAGCTTTAGGTCGAAATTTCCTTTAAGATAGGAGATAGTATGTCGACAGTCTTCCACTATTTGTGCGTCAACTTTCACAAATGAGTTAGCGTAGCATTTTAAGGTTAAATTGGACGAGCATTTTGTGCAGCGAGTTCTACGGTCACGATTGCCTTCAAACTATCAGATGTAAAACTAGACAGCTCTGAGGCTTATTTACTGAAGTTGGGGAAAAATCTGTCGTGGGATTTCGAAGTTATTTACATTTTTCGCAAAAATTCGGTTTTAAATATATGCCGATATCTCAAAGGTTTTTATACCTACAAGAAAACAAATAACATTTTCTTAAAGTTCCAAAAATCATAGAAATCGGTTGAATCTTTCATTCTGAAAAACGCAAATCAAAAACATAACCAACACGCATATAAATAGGTTCGGGCCACCTTAAGTGTCTTGTCTCGACGCCGCATTTTCAGCTCTTTTGTGTGAATGAATACTTGGCCACTATAATTCACCACGATTGATCTGTGTACAGCGAGAGATTTTACTTTCAATGCATCGATCCCTACTGTTACGGCTGAATTGAATTCACATCGATGGAGAACGAAAGGCTAAATCATTTCTTTTAGGATGATAAATTAGAAAGTTATATGCCTTTTATGGTAAGTTCTTTGGACAGGACAGTCTTGAACTCGGAGGCTTATCTGTCATAAACCTTGTGTTTCTGGCCGTTACTGTGCCTTCAAGCGATCTGTGACAGGTTTTTGTTGTTTCTTGGATTTTAGTTTTAATAGTAACAACTACTAAATTAATAAACTCTGGTTTATACACAAGCTGCGTTGACTTCATTAATGCTTTTTGCCCCCTGAAGCAAGAAGCCAAGCAATCGATTTATTATCTATTTAATCACAAAGTCGACCTGTTCATTGGCTTTCTGTAGTCTCCTTAGTGAACTAAGCATTGCTAAAGAAAAAGCATCGTTAAAGAAATGCACAAACAAATAATAAAAAGTGATTTGTTACATTGATTGATATTGCTTAACTACGAAAACTTTCTTCCAAACACGTAGTATGATTTTATGTGGTGGTGAAGTTTCCAATCTTTCAAAAACTTTTGCGATCACGAACCTTCTTGGATGGCATGACTAAAACCCAGAACAACACCCCTGAACAACACGGATCAAAACAACACGGCAAAAAAAAAAAACCGCTCATTGGTAAAATGAAAAAGATAAACAGAAACCCTTACTCTAAAATTCAAAACATTAAATTTCCTTTCTATTTGCTGGGTTGCTCATGTGTTCCGTGTCATTTCTGGTTTGGTTCAAGCTTTCTTCTTATTCGGAAATAAAACTCGATCGCCTATATGATTTTTTTTCACGCTCTTCTTCAACTGCTTAGGTTGTTCAGATCGTATCTGTTCATTCTACCGCGACGATCACGCTCACTTAGACTTTATCCGCAGTTCAAAATATGGTTAATTCCATCAATCACTGAAAGATTCCGGCAATTGTACTTTTTAACAAAAAGTTCAATTCTGCTAGTTAAAACCAGCAGAAAAACAAAGTTTCTGCATTCATTTTCCGAAGAACAAAATGCAAACTTGTTACCTTTTTAATGTCTATGCTTGTCGTTTAGGTTAAAAGTTAAGAAAAGTTACCTTTTTTTGGAAATGAAGGCAGGTATTTTCATCTTTCGAGTGAATGATATTTTGACGTCAATATTGTCCGCTCTAATCAGTGAAAGGTTCCGGCAATTCTGCTCTTTTACAAAAAGATCAACTCTGTTACTTGAAAAGAGCAGAAAAATGAACTTTCCCCATTTATTTTTCATAGAACAAAAAGCAAAATTGTTACCTTGTAATTTGCCGTTCGCTTTTTTTTAAATTTTACCTTTGGCCTACGTTCGTAATTCGATTGGAAACGTTAAAAGGTGTTTCTGCCGTTAGTTTCCGTCAGTAAAGGGCAGATGCCTTTATTTTTTCAAGCGATTTTGAAAGTCTTAACCAATGAAAAAAAAATCATCACCGTAAATCGAACCCGGACCCCTTCTGCATTGCCAGGGCGGATAAAGGTTGGGCGGTGAAACGAGCGCTCCGCTCTTCATTTAATGTGTGATGCGGAGTAGGACTGGCACGAGCGCTCTTTCCGTGCTTCCGGTGAGCTTCAAGGCCGGCGAAATTTTCCTTCTTGCAAACCGGAAATCCTATTTTCTTTCTGTAATTTCAGGCTACAGTGTTAAAAAGATAAATTTGTTTCATAACAATATCAATAAACAGTTTCATATGTTTGTGTCTGTACGTCTATAAGTCAAACTTGTTGGTCGTATAATGCCAAAATTTGAGTTTAATTTGAAAGCGTTGAATACCTCCTCCTTCCACTAAATATCACCTAATCGTCTTTCGCCGTTTCGTTTGCAAAAGCTAAACACTTCTTAACCTCAATTTTTACATATGTTAAAGGAGGATAAATTTTACATAACATAACAAAAAATTAGATTGATATATATTGATATAGTGGCGTTGTACTTCTTCAAACTTTGCTTCTCGGGTGCAACGCGCCATGGCGATTCGCGCAATGCGTTGGAAATCCGGCAACCGCATGTAAACAAAATTTATTGAGGCTAGTTGTAAGGTTTTTTCTCCGTTTTTCTCTCTAAAACAAAACAGGGTAAACAGAAAAAACTGAGGGGAAACTAATTTTGAAGTTTCGAAGAAACGGAAAGACGTCTGAGATGTTTTTTTCAAAATTAAAAAGAAGGATGCTGGTGATTGAAATTAGCATAATTTCACCTTGCACTAGCCCGCGAAGCGCAGACGCATTTCCGGTCGTCGCTTCTCTCCCTCCGAAAAATAGCGTCTGCGAACCCGAGCGACAAAACGATTTCCGTGACGTAAAACCTTTTGTTTTGATGTAGGCCAATCAGATCAAAGGATAGAATACAGCTCGAGTGACTCCTCGCGACCTCGCGCGCTGAAGTGTCTTGGATTTTGGAGAGAATTACCAAATACGCTTTGGAACGTGAATTTCACGACCATAACAAGGTTTCCTGCGACGTTGAATGCTGACTTCTTTATGAAGCAAGTGCTTCTTAAGCTATGTATGTGATGTGGGCCTTTGGTTTCGCTTTATAAAATACGGTAGTACGTGACATAAACAAAACCTGGACAAAATAATCGCTACAGCGAAAGGAAAGCAACATAGTTTAATGACATCGCGCTCAGACTTATTTATTTCAATTTAACCAGCGCTGACAATAGGTGGTGAATCAATTACACAGACACATCCTTGACTGATTCAGAAATCTCTAACAATCGCTCGTTAATAATTCTAGTATCGCCACAACACAATGATCTGAAATATTATAAACCTGGGCCAGACCCAGCGTGAAATAAATAGTTACAGTAGTAAATAGATCATAGTCAAAATGACATTTCAGCTACGACGCTTCTACTCATCTCACAAAAAACTATGGAAATGAGAACCTTGAAAAGAACATGTATTTAAAGAAATATACCGGAGCAAATATAAAATGCTTTCGATCTGATCAAACTTCTATCTGAACCAAGAAGCAACCACGCATGGGAAATCAATTACCACATGTCCTACCTTTCAAAGATAAAGGATATCTACTAAAAAATATCTAAAACGGCACACGACAAACTATCGAAGAGTTCTCCAAGGCATACTTTCCTGCCAGGAACCAGAAAGGAACAGAAGCAACAAACGGCATGATGCGTCTACTGTCATTAGGACAGTTATCGTTTCGAATATGATCAAAACAACTACGTCTGATAAATCATTAACTCCGTAGGCAAATAGATGAAAAATGCCCTCTAATCTTTTCTTCGATATGAATCCTCTTGATACTTATTTCGTCAATCAGTCCTACAATCCTGGCAAATTAACTTTCGTAAACGCGTCGTTCTGAGAAAAAAGGACGGCTATACACAAGCCACGTCGTCCTTTCAATTTCGACTTGAAAACATATCCATCGCGCACGATCCTGCGAGAAGTCTCGCGAGTTAGTTCCTTGATTTTAAGAGCTAAACCGCGATTGGCTAAAAATGTTTTACGTCACGGAAATCGTTTTGTCGCTCGGGTTCGCAGACGCTATTTTTCGGAGGGAGAGAAGCGACGACCGGAAATGCGTCTGCGCTTCGCAGGCTAACCTTGCACGAGCTGCACGCATTTATAAAATACACGTCATCTAGTTATGAAACACGATCTGCTGTCTTTTAAAAGTTTTGCTATGGATGACATGGATGAGATTTTCCTTCGTGTTTTAGACAGTACTTAGTTGTTTTTGTTTTGGAATAACATCGACATTGGCGAGTAGCAGAACGAAAATATAATTCAGTAGTAGAGTCATGAAAGTAATAAGAGAAACCCTTTGCAAGAGATGTTTGTCTACCCCAACTAAACCTCCCGTAAAAAAATAGCAACATTTGCCTCTCGGAGACAGCGTACCAGCACAAAGGAACGAGGAAAAAGTGCAAGAAAACAATTCAAGCCGCCATAATTCGGTGACAGCGGCATTGTCTAATGTACAAACCACATCATATCGCAAGCCCTGACCGAAGTCGAAAACAAGCGTCACTTCTAAGCAGAGGCCCAGTCCACTGCATCACACCTTTTTGCTCGGACGCGCTCGTTTCACCGCCCAACCTTTATCCGCCCTGGCATTGCCAAGGATAAAAGACTTGTACTGCTGGTGCGCTTTCTTTCTGTGCGAGATGTTCCGAGTTGTCAGTTCGATCCCAGGTGCGACCCAAAATGCTTGTTTGGACTTTTTTATTTCCATATACCTAGCTTTAGTATCTTTAAATACCCGTAAAATGGACCTCTGATGTAGAGATTATGGTATAAAATGAGCGCGCCGTCGGCCTTAGGTTTTTCAAGGAGATGAAAACTGTTTCGTCTGTTTCGTGAGCTGCTAGCCAGAAAATATATACCGGGCATAATAATCCCGCCGATACTTTATACCTTTGTGACTCTGATCCGTCACAAATGTGTAAAAGATAAGTATCATGATGTTCATAAATGGGTACGGCCGCAGTTCTAACCGGTTTATGCAAATCTAGCTAAAACAATAGATTTTCTTAACCTGGTTAGGTTTTTTTAAACCATCTCACGAGGAAGTTTAAGCCGTTAAGTCCCAAGAGTGACCAACATCAATTTTCTCCCAACAATAAATAATACACAATCAAGAGAATAGGTTGTGAGAACTGAAAAAATAATCACCTGAGGAAAAATTGTATTTATCTTTTATCAAATTCTCTTAACTCATTCTTTATGGAAATGTATAGAGACCAGTTTGGAGAATTTGTATGTGGATATTGGGACTTAAAGGGTTAACTTTATCAATGACCGTTTTCATACTAGAGGACGCATTATCCGTCGAGACGGATAATGCATCTATGGCCGTTTTTATACTAAGGACGCATTATCCGTCTGGACGAACTTGGGCAAACATTTGTAGTTCGTCTGGTTATGCGTCTCAAGTATAAAGACGGGCACAAGACGCATTATGCGTTTGGACGAACTTTCCTTCGAAAAACGTCTTGAACGACGCACTACGAAAGCTGGTTCGTCTAGGCGCATAATGCGTCTTATGCCTTTCTTTATACTGGAGACGCATAACCAGACGAACTAGAAATTGTTTGCCCAAATTCGTCCAGACGGATAATGCGTCTTCATATAAAAACGGCCAATCAGTCGATCATCTACGCCTACGCGTTTTGGCTTTACCATGCACGCAAGCACAAAAGTTTACTGTACTTCTTTCGCTCCAAGTTCAGTTTTTCTTTCTTAACACAGCTGAGTTAAGAGTTTTAAGAAGTCCACTCTTTTTTTTATTCAATACTAATACGGGGTCAAAGTGAAGGTGCTACGCCGTGATACACGGCAGTGGTACGACTTGGTTAAAAACGTCGTACTACTTCGTGCTTAAGTCGATCCATTGCGTTCGGAACAGTCTGCGAGCTTGGTGGAGTCGCGAGAATTTACACAAGAACCGCACGCGAAAGGAGACGCTCGCAGGCTAAGTTCTGTACGGCAGAAGCACGATGTTTGAAACAGGGCTCAGGGGAATTTGCTTCATTTTCTTTTCACAAATTATGCGTATATGTGCCGGTGAATAAGACCAAGTTTGAAAGAATTTTTGGAAATGGCCTCCTCTCCTGTTTACATCTGAAATATGCGTGGATGAGATTCATGCGCTTCATGATGGACGTCACGGAGTGTCCCCTACGTCTGATGCTCGCCTAAACGCAGGCAAGCATGAATTCATTTAGAAATTACTAGGGTCCAAACTCCAAGTAAGGTGCATTTCTGGACCAATTAAATAAGATAAGTAGAGGGTTTTGCTATAACAACAGAAATTACAACTAGCTTTCCTGTTTTTAAAAAAGTCGTCAGTTTTTTCATCTCTTAACATTGTCTTGTGCGTGATGCTCGTAAGGTAGATCAGCTCTGATTAGGGTATAGAGGCGGTTTTCAATCACCTTTGCGTTGTATTGAAGAGAATTAAGTCCATCAGAATCCATCCGTTTTAAAGCATCACGTACTCTCCTCAGCCTAATAGAAAACAGAAAAAAAACTCTGCTATGGTGAAAAATCTGACAGGTTTTCATTTTTTTCTGGGTGTTGTGTAGTGTATCAAGCTACGCGGTTGTTGTGACTCTAAGAAGTCAGTCAACCAAAAAATGAGAGGCAGCTAGAAAAAAAAAAATAAGGAAACTGGGCCGAGTTATCTTTTGCGCAAAGACGCTGGGACTTTTTCTACTGGGTGAAGGGGAAAAATTGGCCAATAGCTGACCAGCGCGTCCCCTGTAATAATCCCAGAACCACTTGCGGGACTCATGCCTGTTCCAGACGTTCAGATCGTGGGAAGGGCAAAGAGAAAAAACGAGGGGAAGGGGGGGGGGAGGTAGGGAGAGGGAGAGAGAGAATCTTTCCTTTCTCCCAGTCCCTCTCTGACGTTTTTTTTTCTCTCCTTTCCATTTCGCGCCATAAATACTTGAACGTCTAAAACAAGCCACGGAACGCCACCCGTGAGCGGACTGTTGTAGAACATTACCGTAAATTTACTGGAGGCCTCTCTCCCACTGTGTGATGTTCTTTTATCATTTTGTATCTTCCTATTTCTACGGCCGGACGCGTTAACTTCAGTCCTTTCCTGGTTACCCTAATCAAAACAACAAGAATAAGTTTACTGTCAGGGACGTGGCTAAAACCGCCCTACATAGACAGGCAGGACCTACCGCTCTGGTTGCATCTTGCGGGGGCTTTTTGTACTACCCTACCCACTGTCGTCTCCTGTCATAGTCTAAGAGCCTGTTTACATGGAGGTGGGGGACCCCAGGTAGGTGGGGTAACAAGCTTAGGTGGGGTAACCCGCCTGTCCATATAATCTCTCATATGGTCACCCCACCTATCGTGTAAACGTGATGAAATTAAAATGAGAGATCACTATGAGAGGTTACCTCACACCCGTTTTCGTGATTGCTCTTTCTCAATTCAGCGGACCCGACTATCTCGGAGCCTGGAACAGGCTAATCAAGCTATTAAAATAACAACTCTGGGCCCAGTTCCTAAAAGGCTGATTAGGGCTAATCTAGGATTAAAATGTCGTTCCTCTTTTCGATTTACCTTCCTTTGCACTGCTTATAGTAACATTTTATGTTATAATTAATGCATCTCAGAATAAAGGCTCAAGAGTATTTTGGAAGTTTAAGTTACATGTTCTTAGACAAGAAAACCCTGCTTAAAATTTGGCTTAATCTTGGGTTTAACTTAACTATCTTTCGCGGAACCAGGCCCTAAATATTAAAAAGCCATAACCATGCTAGTTACCTCTGGACATTTGAACCCAACTGAAAGTACCGAATAGTGTAATAAATGTAACGTTTGCCAAGACTGATGAAGTGGCTATGAGCGAAACGTTTCTTCTGAAGCTTAGCGCTCGCACACATCACTTTGCACTTCTTCGAACACTGCAAATGTCGCGCACTCAAAAGATTCGACTTTATCTCAGTTTCCTGGCGGATAACTTTGGTTAACAAATGTCCCATGCATCTGCCGTGAATGTGTTGGGATTCAGGTGTGTAGTGGAGGCAAAATTATATTTGTCAGGAGCCGATAAGTATTTGTTAATAAATGGTAATTGTAGACCGGCACATGCGTCTTCCAATCAATGAAAAGAGTTTGTTATACCATACGGCTACATTATTTTAGGTTTCTGGGAAACTGTCCACCTACCCCTCCCCTAAGCCATCATTTTGCCCTAAGTGGGAAGTAAGTGTTAATGTTAGCTTAGGGGAGGGGTAATTGATCCCATTATTAATAAACTTACCTGAAGTAGAGGTTGTCGTCCTCTCCACCCCACCCCCAAAATATGTTCGAAAATCCATTGATGAGTTCAAAGTGTTCCCGTGAAAGCGCCTCTACTCCTCCAAAGAAATATCCATATGGTAATCTGTAGATAAATAATAAATAATGATAAAAATGGTGACTTTGACGTTCGGCGATGAAATAAGAAAGATTGCTGTGTGTCTCGGAACGAGCAAGGGATAGAAAACGAAAGCTTACATACCGGGGGTAGGTGGGTAGTTTCCTAGCTAGAATCTTTTACTGATTCGTGTAGCTTTAGAAGGTCTACTTTTCTCTCCCCAAACCCAACCTGATTTTGGCCGAAGTGAGAAAGTGAGTGTTGACGTTGCGTTACGGGAGGGGTGGGGATGCAGATTCCTTGAATCTTTAATATACTGATCAATATAACTTTAAAAGCTCTCCTCCCCAAACCCAATATTTTGGCCTAAGTGGGAAAGTAAGTGTTAACGTTGAGTTAGGGGAGGGGTAGGTGATGAGCAGTTTCACCCACAATCTTATACTGATTCACATATAATATATTCTTTGTTTGTGTCCTCTCCTAATATACGCTGAGCATTTTCATTGAGTACGCGTCGATTTGAAAAAGAAAAAAAGAATACGCATACATATCGTATTAGTGCAGACGGTCTAAAAACGCCTCAAAACGAAAACGATGACTAAAAAGTATCGCAGGCGCATGTGTTTGTAGCATGCCCATAGAGTTCAGCTTACGTCACAAGGAACAGGGGTCTTTTTTGCATGAGCATGCGCGACCGCTGAACAAGCGATGTGCATGGAGGCTCACCACAGGGTTTACCTTCATCAAAATGGCGCGTCTCAAAGCTATCATAGCGATTATTTTACTCGTTGGTCTTGGCGAATGGTCTTAACAAAAGTGAAGTAGATCGGCTTTAACATACACGAGCTACTATCAAATTTCATCTCCCCACTTGACTTGGACAACAGCGCGCATATATGTAGTGCCTGGAGAATTGCGCTGACCTCATCAAAGTCTAAACAAAGTGCAGAAACGTTTGTTGATGCAAGTAAACACTTTCAGTTTTCTTTGTTTTGAAATGGGAAAGGAAGAGAAATATTTAAAAAAAAACAGCAAATTTCAGCGAGTGGGTTCCAAGTGCGCGAAAGCCGATGTTCAGTTCAGCAGTGAATTAATATATGTTCTACAATTTTCCCAGCACTTTAAAGCTACAAAATTAAGAGCACAAGGCACGTAGATTAGTCACCTGGTGAGATGTTGGTGGTAGTCACTCTGTATGTCTCGAACAATAAAAAAAATGAATATCAATGAGACACAGTCAAAACTACATTCAATAGGACCGAAATTAAAGTCCAATCTTGTGACCGATTTTGATGAAACAAACGGTTAGGTTTCCCAAGAAGTACAGTAAACATGTGATGCCGACCAAAAGTTACAAATCATTAGAACATTTAAGTTCTGGGTAAAAGCAAATTCCTGTAAAAGATGCGTTACAATATCAGTCCACGCAAAAACAGAAAGTTCTACAATTTTCCTATAAACAAACTTTGTATCGCTAAAATACTTAAGGCAAAAACTTTCTATTCCAACTGAAAACGGCATGGTAGTCGCCCGCTGATCGTTATTAATCCACTCCCGAAATATGGCTAAATCAGCTATTAACAAATTATTGACAGATATCCTCTACGGCATCGAGAAACTGATTTACATCCGATTTATAGACAAACATTAAATAAAGAACATTTTGCTCAATAGCTACGCATCAGCCATGCATTGTATGCCAAACTTTCGGTTCTTAAAGGGGAATCAAGACACGAGTCGAGCGCCAAACAATAACAAGCAGCCATGTTCGTGTCAGCCATCCTTGAAAAACTTGCTCTTTCACCTCGTTCAGCGCATCAGTCTCCACTTTAAATCAACAGATCTTTACTTATTTTGTACAACGAAGGTCTTTCCTAAGTTCCTGCTACCATTTCAATCTCAAGCAAGCTTTCAAAGTGAACAATTTGGTTCCTATGACTATGCAACACGGTCGCTGTCACTGGTCGCGTGCTCTTTGACAAGTCAGCGGTCACGCATGCTCATGCAAAAAAGACCCCTGTTGTCACAAGGTGCAATTCTATCGTTTTCCAACGTTTTGGTGCATTTGAACAGTCGAAAACGCATCAAAACGGTAGTGTAGGCGTCAAACGATCGATGCGTTTTCGATGACAGCGAAAACGCATATTTTTGAAAACGCATTAGTGTGGACAGGCCCTAAATACTTACCGATAGTGAAATTTATCCATGGCGTTTGCCATATGTCTCGGTGATGAATTGCAGTTATACTTATTGCGGTAATCTTCTGGCAACAGGTCCACATCGTGAAAAATGAAGCACTTGTACTCGTCAAACTTAAGTGCTTCCTTGAAGCCAACGTTAAACAGCATGGCACGGTTGAACGGAGCATCTCCTGACTGTTTCATGAAAAAGTAATTGTGACGATTTTAAAGACAACTTCTCAGCAGAATTCTCCACAAGGTGGCACTAGCTACGGAGTCTGGAGAGGAAATGATATGGTCGTGGCTGATTCCCCATTCTCCTTCTCAGTCTTATTTTAGACCAGAAATGGTTCGAACTTAATTTGTTTCCGCCAGCCATAAATGGGTGGCCTACCCTTACGTCTAGCGTCATTTGTACCTTGAGGTAGGAAAGCTCCAGTGACAGTGAACTGCGTCTACGGACTTTTGTATTTAAGAGCAAAATCCTAGCAGACAAAGTTCACGCTACTTAACAGTTTGGCCCATGAATACAGTAGACTCTCTCTTAACAGACACCTCTATAAGACGGACTCCTCAGTAGAACGGACACCTAGAGTTGGTCTCTGCCTTTCTCCACCCCTCTTATTTTCAGTGACTATAAAAGGGACATCTCTACAGTCAACTCTTTCTCGGGTGAACAACTTTGGGACCAACTCTAGGTGTCCGTTTTACAGAGGTGTCCTTCTTATAGAGAGTCAAATAAAGTGAGTAAATAAAGGCAGGGACCAACTCTAGGTGTCTGTTTTACAGAGGTGTCCTTCTTATAGAGAGTCAAAAAAAGTGAGTAAAGAAAGGCAGGGACCAACTCTACGTGTTCGTTTTTACAGAGGTGTCCTTCTTATAGACTAAAATAAAGGGGTAAAGAAAGGTAGGGACCAACTCTAGGTGTCCGTTTTACGGAGGTGTCCGTCTTATAGACTAGAATATAGGGGTAAAGAATGGTAGGGACCAACTCTAGGTGTTCGTTTTACAGAAGTGTCCTACTTATAGAGAGTCAAATAATGTGAGTAAAGAAAGGCAGGGACCAACTCTAGGTGTCTGTTTTACAGAGGTGTTCTTCTTATAGAGAGTCAAAGAAAGTGAGTTAATAAAGGCAGGGACCAACTCTAGGTGTCCGTTTTACAGAGGTGTCCCTCTTACAGACCAAACTATAGGGGTAAAGAAAACCAGGGACCAACTCTAGGTGTCCGATTTACAGACTGAGGTGTCCGTTAAGAGCGAGTCGAGTGTAAGATGGGCACTTTATGCCGATTCCAAAAGTGTCCGTCTCAGAGAGTGTTGACTGTAAATTGTCTCTCGCAAAGTAGTGAGTTTACGCAACAGGACGGCAGAAAGAAGAGGACGGCAAAACGCTTGAGTGTGACAAACGTGACGGGCCTATTACTTACGTGTTTTGTCAAGAATTCACTTAACATTGTTGTTTTAAGCTCTTCTACAAAAAGATCTGTTTAAAGGAATGTGAAGTTTGGCGGAAGGTTTTTTCAAGAAAAATTATTTTCACACTTGTCACACAAGGTTGGCCGTCGTGTTTCTTTACCCGTCCTGTTGCGTAAGTTCACTAGTGTCTCCTGGGTCCGCCCATTAGCAGACGAATAGGTTTATTCTTTTAGAAAGGGAATAGTTAGCAGACAAATGCCAGATACTCCACCACTAGTTACAACAATGTGCCCCTGAACCCATTGGCGAACTAACTGGTTTTTATGTATTTACCTTCTTCTACCCTTCAAGTCTTTCATCCTGAATTCAAACCTATTCTACCCCCTCCCCCGCCCTGCCAAAAAAAGTAACCCGGCGTACTGCGCCCAACAGAAGAGCGTTAGCTTCGCTTAACTTATGCAAAATTTTGGGGTGACAAACAAAGAGCATTATGGTATGTAATGGTATTTTCTGGAGTGGTCAATAGGCCATTTTCCGGTTGCCTCTGCTCCAAAGCGAGACTAACTCAAAGAAAACTCGTTTTCACAGGAAAGGTTTTGCACTTAGCCTCGTTTTGAAAGTGAGAGTATTTGGAACTCGAAAATGACTTGTAGGCCACTTGCGATATGTTAAAATTCAGCATGATAGCGTTTCTAAAAACAAAGGAAATGACACAATTATTCACCGAAGTGGAGGTGGCTAGTGGTTATTTATCGAACGGCGAGGTAAATATCCACCATATCATTTCCTTTCTTTTGTATATACTTAAACAGTGAGATAATTAAGCACAAAAATGGTGATTTTTTAGTCATTCACTGTTGCCAACGATCTCATTACAATTTTGGCGCGCAATAGCCGAACGGCTGTCGCGTTTTCTTGCCAACAAATAAAAACTTTTGAAGGCATATGTTTACTAGCTCTTTCAGGGAAATTTTCGTAAAAAGGGGTTGTGTACTAAATTTAATTTAAAGCTTATTTATGAACATGTAACCTAGATATAGTAACGAAAGACTTAAGCTTAATTTGCATTTGTAAACAAAACCCTTTTTCACCCGTTTTCCTCACCTTCTTCGTGTATTTCTGCAACAGCTTGTTTGATTACATTTCTTTTTTTGTTAAAGAAACAAACTGGAAAGCCATTTTACTCGTAACTTACGTGAATTTGGCGTCGCTCGCTCGGAGGAAATGGAGGTGTATCAGTGAACAGTACTGGATATCCGGAGGTAGATTAGCCAATCAGAGCGCACAAATTGTAAACACTATCCACTGTTTGAATATATACTAAACACGTTTATGTATTTTCTTTGTTTGTTTCCTCTAATTGAGATTCATTATCGTACTGAATTTTAGTATATCGAAAGTGGCCTATTTGACGGAACATCGACCCTGTCTACGCATTCGCAAGCTAAGAATGGCCAATGCCAAGAGAAGATTGGAAAATGACTTCTTGTGGAAACGTTTTTTGCCGAGTTCTCTCCTTATCACTTCATGTAATGTACGGTACGTATGTTTACCTGTTCTACAACAAATATCCTGTAATCTAACTTCTGCTTCTTTAGCAAAGGATGCATATGACGAAGAAAGACGGACAACTGCTCGAAACGATTGCGGAATGGGATAATGAATGCTACCTGTAGAGGAAACATAAGCAAAAGCCTCAGTATCAAATCAAGCGCGGTTCCTCCTTTAATGACCATTGGTAACCAAGCCTTTAGACATTGTAGGTGTAGTATTTTCTCTGGATTAAGTTACAACAGGAGCCGATTACTCCTGGTTACAACGAGGCAAACTATACATTTTTAAATAACCTTTTAAAGAACGTAGTCTAGGCTCAAGTTCAATTTACGTAGAATTTTAGGGAAAGGCCTAGGGTGACATGTTGCACATGTATCAGTTATGAAAGACGATTTACTGAAATATGTACTTGAAGTTTTCGGAGTGAAAATGGCGCAGGAGAGATATTATCATACGAAAGGCCGGGATTCGATTCTGGGTTGTGAACTTCTTTCTTAGAAACGACTTCTAAATTTGACGGGTCAAAATTTTCTACGTGTCTTAAGAGTAGCAACGACCTTTTACGACAGTGAAATCCGCCTAGGCGTTACTGTGGCCTGGAGCCCTTACGTACGCCTTCAAACTCGTCCCCAGACCCTAGGGCTTATCCCTGAGAAAATAGAACAGGAGGAGCCCTGGGGACGAGGCTGGTAAGTCTTAGCCTTAATCCTAGTTAACTGAGTTGCAGTGGTAACTAATCATGGCCAGATCTAAAAATAAAACATCAATGTCGCAAGGAACTACATACGCTCAAGCAATGCCATTAGATTAGCTTTCCCGACCGAAAACAACACTTTCCAAGATAATGCGTCGAAGCTATTTAACAATCTACCAGAATTTAATAGAAACTGTACTGAGACTACAGAAGCTTTTAAAAACTTTCAAGGAAACTTTTATGTAATAGAGCACAGAGTGATTAGTTAATTTTACATTAACTTCAAATATGTTAGACAGTAATGCTTCTACTTTTTTTATACATCACTCTCGTTTTTTAATTTTGAATAACGTAATTTTATTTATTTTTAATGTAATTTAACAGAAAAGAAAGTGGATCTTTTAAATAAACCATCATTATCCTCATTATTATTATTATTATTATTATTATTATCATTATTAATTCATTAATTATTATTATTATCATCATCATCACGGACTAATGCTAATAACCCTTCACACAACCCGCTCCTGAGTGATATATTATGGCTCACCTTGACCTTCGCTTCACACTCTGTTGGCCTCCAACTTCCGCCATTGCTGACCCAGCCGTCAAAATCCCGAGAAATTTGCCTTTCAATATCATCCATTTTTGGTATTGACAAATCCAGAGGTATAGGTCCAGCTGACAAAAATGAACAATGGTTATAAATTTTCTGATTGTAAAATTTTATACAGCCAGTCGAACCTCCATGTGCGACCATCTTTGGCAGCGCGTGCTTCCTTAAATGCATTTTGTTGGAAAAGATTTTTCAGTATGATTTTATGAATTTAATTTTACTAAAAAATCTTAGCTTAAGTTGAAATCTTAAATCTTTATAATCTTTGGTGATAAAACACTTGATAAAACTTACCCAAAAGGGAACTATTTTCTTGGCATTCTTCTTTTAAAGCAACTTCGGGCTGGCTTTGCTTTAGGCCGGGATCTGTTTGGTCATAACTTCTGTCTATTATCTCCTTTAATTGGGCATGCGTCGTTGACATATTCAAAGTGCGCGTTTTAATAAAGGAATCCAAAGCTGTAGATGAAAAGGCTTGTGGGACTGAAACTGCATTATTGAACAATCCACCAGCTTTTTTAGGGCGCGTTAAGTGTTCTGTTGAGCTGAATATGTAGTAAAGAACCATTCCGACGTACAAAGCAAAAGCCAAGATCGGTACCAGAAACAATTTTTTTGTTAGTCTGCGCAATGAAGTCATTTCTCAGTCTAAAGGAAAACAAATTCTGATGAATACAAAATATTTGATAGGTAGACAGCTTTCGTACTCTTGGTGTATTTCATTTCTCCCACTTTCTTTGAGGAAAAAAGGGGGAATGTATTCAAAGTTAATTTAAGTAATAGACAGCGCAGCTGAGAAATCTGGAGTTTTCGCTGGGATTTCGAGTCGACTGAATGGTTTCGTATCTTGAACAAAATAAATTGTCTTGAGGTTCAGTAGCCGGCGAGTACGTAAGCACTCCGGGGCGCTCTGGCGGCGGGGCTGGAAAAGTAAGGAGAGCTTGCAACTACGTCTCTGGAATTTGAATTTCTGCATCAAAAATGTCGATGCGAAATGCAGATTGGCGCGGAGATGACATTAGTATTGACGTCATTACCGTTGGCACGTGTTTTTCAATAGAGAGATAAAAGAGAGGTTAAGATTCACGTTTACGCCAAACGGCAAACGTGAATTTGTACCACGTGACCAAGTTTCCCCCTTATTTTCCGTTTACTCTTTATTGCTTCTACACAAAAATAAGTAGTTTTATGCCAGTTTTAACCATAGGAATCGTTCGGGACTGTTTTTATCTGCCCATTTTCTATTCTGAGAAATTCTCAACTTGAGTCCGACGTTTGCCGTTTGCGGTAACCGTGAATCTTAATCTCTCTAAAGATTCACGTTTACGCCAAACGGCAAACGTGAGTTTGTACCACGTGACCAAGTTTTCCCCTTATTTTTCGTTTACTGTTTACTGCTTCTACATAAAAATAAGTAGTTTTATGCCAGTTTTACCAATAAGCATCGTTCTGGACTGTTTTTATCTGCTTATTTTCCACTGTGGGAAATTCTCAACTGACGTTTGTTGTTTGCCGTTTGCTGTAAACGTGAATCTTAATCTCTCTGTTTGTTTACATTCGCGCTCTTTTCCGCTTTGCGCTGATTGGTGGGAATCTAACAGCTCAGTCGATAGGGAGCCACGGGGGAATTGGAGATGGAATTCAAATTCTAGAGCCCGGGGGGAGGGGAAGCTTTATAGGTATGTGCCATCCCATCGGGTAGGGTTTTGGTCTGAAAACCGGTATAAACCTTACCCATTTAGGTCTGGAATCGGGTATCGTTTTTGAGGGAACTACGGGAGTGTATAAAAGTATTCATCGTTTCAATTCCAAATGAGTAAGAAAGAAAGCCAAATATGCGAATTCGAAATGGCTTTGAAGAATTCTTTTTTTTTTTTTTGCGCTCTAATCTAGTAATGATAACATAATTTCTGCTTAAAGGCCAGGTCTGCATAAACAGATATGGATTTTAGAGGTCTGATCTGAAAACAGGAGTAGAAAATTACATTTTTTGGTCTCAAATAGGGTCAGGATTTGAAGAACGGGGCGGCACACCCACACCAAGTATTCACAGGAGTACCCCCGCTTGCCAAGCTCTCCTTCCTTTTCCTGCCCCGCCGCCAGAGCGACCCGGACAGCTTGCTCGCAGGCTAAGGTTAAGGTATGGATAAAACATTTTCTTTTACTCCCCTAAGCCTCGGGAGCAAAGGAAGAATTTAATATATCCGCGAAGTTATTTATTAATACATATACTTCGTTTCTCATACGATACTTCTTTGAAGTAAAAACGTGATTCAAATAAACCAAGTTTTCGTTTCTTGAGTTTGAGTTTCAGTTTGCGTTTCTAAAAGAATCAAGTTTTATTAAGGGTATAAAAGTTAGCTTCATCGTAAACATAGGCGTACGGGCCGGGGGGGGCGGGGGACCCCCCCCCCCACCAAATTTTGGGCAACTCAGACTTTTTGGGCAGCAAGAGAAAATTTAAGCAAAGTCAGTTTTTAAAGACGTCTCCATGTTTATTTAATTAATTATTTTGAAGACCTGAATATCCAACAACTATTCCTCGTGCCCAAATGGGCTCTGAGTCAATAGCTCATGAGGCCGAAGGCCGAATGGGCTATTGACTCAGAGGTCATGAGGGCGAGACGAATAATTGTTTTAGTAAAATCCAACTAGTTGGTCAAAAATATCGAGAATAAAAAAAATTTAGCTAAGGGACTGGTCAAAAAATATCGGGGGGCTTGGGCCGGAGCATTTGGAAATGTGGTTGATAAAAAACACATGACCCACCCCCTCCCTTCGGCACAAAAATGACTGACCCACCTCTAAAGCAAGGTTGGAAATTCCATGACCCACCCCTAGTTAAAACATGGATGTTCGGTTTGCTCTTAATAATCCAATAAAACCTTGTTCTGTGCTTGACAAAATTTGTTGATACACGGCTACAAGCAATATCAAAATCACAGAAATCATACCTTTTGTTGAGACCAATCCTCAACAAGAGAACAATTTTTGTTTTCCTAAGTCCGTTCCATTCCGTTTTTGTAATTTATTCTCCCAGCATGCTTAGTGAGCGCGTCTCAGTGTCGTCGTGTAGCGAGAAAGAAACCATGTGCTTTGTAACGCGCTAGTCGCCGGGAGTTTCTCATCGTATGGTGAGTCTTAGGAGCTCGTGTATTTCCAAATCCCGTTCCAACAGTGATTAAGTGTTTATTTTGTAGGTTTTTACTTGCGAGGTGAAGCTTGTTAGCCAAAGATGAGACTCCAATTCCGATTCTGTTGTGTTGTTAAGAAAATATGCTGAGTGTGCAACTCTCGATTATTAAACTTGTGTTCAAGAATCCTTGTTTTGTGAAGGCGCGTTTTTGTCCCCTGGACATCTTCGTAAAAACCATACGAGCATCTTGCCTGTGATGAGTGGACGTCCAAGGTCTTAACTGTGAAAATATTTGTGCGTGTGAATCGAAGTGACATCAAAGGTCATGACTCAACGAGGAATCCTACTCGAGCGTCTGGAAGTGTTGGACAGATCCCGAAGGGGATATTTGTCTAATATCACGAAACTGTGTCATCAACTGGATGAAAATCTCGGAGACTTCGGCAACGTCGTCAAGATACGAACCGTCAGACTAGCCTTAATTCCGCGTGGGAGCAGTATTGTGTTTGTGTTGAGAAATACGGTGATTTACTCGATACCAGTTGTGAAAGGTATGAAAGAGTCTTGAGCGACCGTGCGGTTCAGTAGTCAAGGATACAAGAATACAATGAGAGAATAGATCAGTTTATTGCCAGTGCCGCTGCCTTTTATAACAGCCAAGTGTTAGAAGAAGTGAAGTCAATCAAGGAGTGTACTCCTCCAGAATCTGTGAAATCTAATGGTAGTCGTGTCTCAAAATCAAGTGTGTGTAGCTCCAGGTCCCAAAGGGCTAAAATAGAAGCAGCGAAGGCCCTACTTATGCAGCAACAAGCTGAAGAAAGGAGTAAGAAGCTAGTAGAACTGGAGGTAAAAAGAGTCGAAATGGAAATAAAACGAACGGAATTAGAGTTGCAACACCGATTAGAACTTACCAAATTGGAAGCAGAAAGGGAAGTTACGGCTGCAAGAAATCAAGTAGAACTAGCCAATTTAGAGGCTTCCCTTGCAGAACAGGAAATATCTGATCCAGTCACGGGCCTGGAGGGTATCAAATGGTCTCCAAATCTTGACTTAAAGGACTCAAGGTCTCAATCCTCAAGGGTGCCACCCGAAACACTACCATCTGTGATTAGTGGCAATAATGTACCAGTGACCAAGCCATCTCATACATCAACACCAGGATTAGTAAATGCCCAGACTTCCAATACACTCACTTCTGGAAACACCTATTTCAAAGTGCCAGGTGTAAGTTTCAGAACTCCTACTGTTACGGATGAGGGTACACTTGAGACTGTTAAACCACGTATTCAAGACAACGGTCAGTCACAACCTGCTGACCCACCCACTGAAGAAACCCCATGTCTCACGAGCACCAACCGCTGTACAGCCACGCCCAGTGCTGCTGGTTCAATTATGAATGAAAGTCTTGTTGCTATCATGTCTTCAATGGAGAAAATGAGTGCCGCTTATGATCTACCACATGTACAAGTTCAGAAGTTTGATGGATCCCCCGAAAATTACCCAGCCTTTCGTCAGAGATTTAAGCAGTTGGTTGAAACCAGGCCTCTCAGTGATGCTGTGAAAATGACCCGTCTGTTACAGTTCTTGAACGGTCCTGCCCTGACCGCAGTGCAGAGATATGAGCCAATGCCTGGTGGCCTGGCAAAGGCACTCAAGACACTAGAGGAACGGTTTGGCCAGCCATTTCAAGTAGTGAGAGCATGTGTTGAATCACTTACGAAGGGACCTGCTATACAAGCAAATGATAAGGACAGCCTGCAGCGCTATGCTGATACTGCGCAAGTTACCTATGACACTTTAGAGTCAATGGGATACCTTAGTGAGATGAATATAGATAATCTGGAGAAAGTCATCGCGCGGCTGCCAAAGTGATGCAATCCAAATTTGCCGAACATTTGAAGAATCTCGAGCGTAAGGGACAGAAAATACCAAATTTCAAGGATGTTGTAGATTTCCTCAAGGAGAGAGCCTTTGTCCTGAGCCACCCTTTCTTTACTAAGTCAGGAACTCCTAAGGGTTTTACCTATTCTTTAACAGCAACAAATCCTGAATCCTGTGCAATGTGCCATCAACACCATCCACTGTACCGTTGTGAAGTATTCAAATCCAAGTTTCCGAGGGAGAGAAATGACTTTGTAAAACAGAAAAAGATTTGCTTCAATTGTATCAACTCAACTAAACACAACTCAAAGAAGTGCAAGTCCTTAATCAGGTGCAGGGTAGAAGGTTGTGGGAAGTCACATCACACATTGTTACACTTCACTGAACCTAGAGACAGAGGGAGCCAGCAAAGAGACTGTCCTAACGGTGAGGACGTTAATCAAGGCTTAAGGCCTAATCAAGCCACTATTTCTATGCGCTCCTCAGTGGCCGCAGTTAGTTCGTGCGAAGTGTTGCTTCAAGTCATCCCAGTTAGAGTGATTAGTAAGTCTGGCAACCAGATTACTACCTTTGGCCTACGAGACTCAGGCTCCGACATAACCATGATTGACCCGTCTCTCGTGAAACTGCTGAACATTAAGGGCTCACCAAGTAAGCTGTCACTCACGACAGTAAACAATGCCGATACAGAAGAAGAGGGTCTGAGAGTTGACTTCCAAATTGCTTCAGTAGACAGCGAGAATGACCATCTGATTGATGTCAAATCTGCCTGGGCTGTAAA
Organism: Porites lutea; assembly: GCF_958299795.1. Lineage (NCBI taxonomy): Eukaryota > Metazoa > Cnidaria > Anthozoa > Scleractinia > Poritidae > Porites > Porites lutea. Next base: position 28,157,998 of record NC_133208.1, read on the forward strand.
GGATCTTACAATTCCCCTAAAGCACACAAAGGTGACAAGGTCTGTTGGTCAGTGGCCACATCTGCAGCAAGTTTGCTTCCCGGAAGTAGAGAGAAGTAAGATTTCTATCCTGCTTGGTACAAACATCCAAGAGGTCTTCATACCGCTTGAAGTTAAAAGAGGTAGACCAAATGAGCCGATCGCAATCAAGTCCTGTATTGGTTGGAGTATACTTGGTGGCTGTCCCAGTGTACCTTCTTCCACTCCTGTGCAAGTCAATCTCATTAGAGGGGAGGATGTTACCCTAAGTGACCAGCTTGAAGAATTCTGGAGAGTCGAGTCCTATGGTACGAGCAAGTGTGAAACCAAGCCCCTGTCTGTGGAGGACCAAAGAGCTATGAACTTGATATCCAATTCAATCTGTAAACATGATGGCCATTATGAGATGGGCCTCCTGTGGAAGAGTGACAATCCTGTGCTTCCTTACAACAGAACACTAGCTGAAGCGAGACTGCAACACTTAAAGAGACGCTTCCTTCGAGATCCAGAACTTGAAGTCAAATATAGAGCTGTGATTGAAGACTGTGTGACCCAGGGATATGCAAGAAAGCTCACAAAGGAGGAAGCAGCAACAGTCAGCAAAACCACATGGTTCCTGCCTCACCACCCAGTAAGCAATCCGAACAAGCCAGGCAAGGTGAGAGTGGTGTTTGACGCGGCTGCAAGATTCAGCGGCACGTCCCTAAACGAACAGCTCATACAAGGGCCTAGTCTGACAAATGACCTGTCTGGAGTGTTGATTCGTTTCTGTGAGGAAGAAATTGCCTTCTCAGCAGATATCGAGGGCATGTTTTACCAGACCAGAGTAGCCCCAAGTGATACAGATTCTCTGAGGTTCTTGTGGTGGCCTAAAGGTATTGACGAGCCTCCAGAAGAATACAAAATGTTGGTCCATATTTTTGGTGCCAACAAGGCGTTAAGCATGACAGCACAAGACAATGAAGAAAATTACCCACCTGAAGTGATCAGAACAGTTCGTAGAAATTTCTATGTGGATGATGTCCTGAAGTCCGTCCCAAATACTGATCAAGCCATACCTCTGGCCTCAGATCTTATGAAGTTGTTGAGAGAAGGAGGATTCCGCCTAACAAAGTTTGCGAGCAATAGTCGTGAATTACTAGCCTCAATTCCTCCCGCGTCGAGGGCGAATCCCAAGTTGGACCTAGATCTAGACCAGTTACCCTTAGAGCGAGCGTTGGGTGTCTACTGGGACGCACAGTCAGATACTTTTAAGTTCAAGGCCTTACAGGCGTACAAGCCATCCACCAAGCGAGGAGTACTTTCCGTCGTAAGCTCCCTATTTGATCCGTTGGGATTTCTTTCACCCTTTGTGTTCACAGCCAAGATTCTGTTACAAGAGCTGTGGAGGCAGAAGTTGTCTTGGGATCAAGAAATTCCAGAGCCGTATTCGTCCCTCTGGCAGAAGTGGTTGCAAGAACTGCCGTGTGTTACTACCATCGAGATACCAAGGTGTTACAAGACCCAGTGCCTTAGTGCACAAGCCACTGTGCAGTTGCACAACTTTTCCGATGCGTCAAGGCATGGTTATGCAGCAGTGTCTTACCTACGGTTCGTTGATGAGCAAGGAGTGATTCACTGTTCCTTCGTTATGGGGAAGACCAGGAATGCGTCCATTAAAGAGTGGACTATACCTCGCCTAGAACTGCAAGCGTCAGTGTTAGCGGTGCGGCTAAGTAACTCAATTCTGAAGGAGCTTGATCTGCAAGTTGATGAAACCTTTTTCTGGTGTGACTCAATGACGTCCCTCCAATATATCAAGAACGAAACTAGGCGCTTCCAAACCTTTGTTGCCAATCGCGTGGCCGAAATTCATGAATCAACTTCCCCAGATCAGTGGCATCATGTCCCAGGTAGTATGAACCCCGCTGATGAGGGTTCACGAGGCGTCACCATAGAGCATTTCCAACCCGGATGTCGGTGGTGGTCAGGTCCTTGCTTTCTGTGGCAGCCTGAACAACAGTGGCCTAATGCTCAGGTGGAAGACATTCGAAGTGATGATAAAGAAATACGAAAACCAGCCACAATCATGTTCACCACTGACACGTCCCAAGTTGATCTCCTATTACAGCGCTATTCGTCGTGGTCCCGTTTGCTGAGAGTGATGTCGTGGGTGCTTCGCTTTGTCAAGCCACTAAAGAAGGAAAAACCTGAATGTGTCGTCGGACGTACACTTACCCTTGTTGAGCTTCAGCGAGCAAGCGAAGCAATTACGAGACTGGTGCAGCACCAACATTTCCGTGAAGAGTACATGGCTTTGAAAGAAGGCAGACAGGTGAAATGTAGCAGTAGTTTGGCCACTCTTAGTCCGATCCTAACTGATGGCATTATACGTGTTCGAGGAAGAATTCACCGTGCTTCGATTACCTTTGAGGCCGCCCACCCAGTGATTCTTCCAAAGTCAAGCCCTGTGTCTGTATTGATAGTTCGTTACTACCACCATGTGCTGGGCCACGCAGGCCGTGAACATGTGTTGTCCGTCCTCCGCCAACGTTACTGGATACTGAGAGGAAGAGCTTTGGTGCGTCAGATCCTGAGCAAGTGTATAAGTTGCCGCAAGCGGAACACGCCTGCCTTACAGCAAGCGATGGCGGACCTGCCAAAGGAAAGGCTGTTACCTTATCATCCCCCGTTCACCTTTACGGGCCTCGACTTCTTTGGCCCCTTCTATGTGAAGCGCGCTCGTAGCGTTATCAAAGTGTATGGTTGCATATTCGTGTGCTTTAACAGCCGGGCAGTCCACATCGAAGATGTTAGTTCCTTAGAAACAGACACGTTTATTTTGGCTCTGCGCCGGTTCATCTCTGTTCGCGGCTGCCCTAAGGAGATCTGGTCAGATAACGGCACGAATTTTACTGGCGCTGAGAGGGAACTTCGGCGTTCGGTTCGAGAACTGAATGAAGAACAAATCAAGAGAGAGCTACATTCGTACGATGCGGATTGGTTCAAATATGTGTTGCCAAGGTGGCGTTTCCAACCCCCTACCGCGAGCCACATGTCAGGCGTGTGGGAGAGGCTTATTAGAAGTGTGCGGAAGGCTATGAATGCTGTCTTGAGCAAACCAGGCGCTGCAATCCCTTTGGAAACCCTGCGCACCGTATTCGCCGAAGTCACGTCCATTCTAAACAGTCGTCCCATTTCCCCAGCAAGTGATGATCCAGGTGACATGGAGCCACTCACTCCAAACCACCTACTTCTACAGCGACGAAATCTCGCCATACCCCCCGGTGTCTTCGCCAAGGAAGAGCTGTACTCACGCAAGCAGTGGAGACATGCGCAATTTCTTGCTAACTGTTTTTGGTCGCGATGGGTTCTAGAGTACGTGCCCACCTTACAGCAACGCCACATGTGGCTACTAAATAAGAGGAATTTAGCAGTGAATGACCTGGTTCTTGTGGTGGACAAAACTGTGCCGAGATCCCGCTGGTTGCTGGGTCGCGTAACGAAAGTGTTTCCTGGTGAAGATTCACGTGTCCGCACCGCCGAAGTGAAGACAAAGGACTCTTCTCTTACTCGTCCTGTGACCAAGCTGTGTCTCCTTGAAGAAGCTGCGTGACGGGTTTGCCGTAGAGTGTACTGAACGTTGCAAGACTGAACTGAAAACATTGTCGTGAACTAACAGTCGGTTTAGAACTTTAACATTGATTAGTGATTGTCTACGGGGGCTCGTTCAGCCCTACCCCCCGGGATGTTGAGGCCAATCCTCAACAAGAGAACAATTTTTGTTTTCCTAAGTCAGTTCCATTCCGTTTTTGTAATTTATTCTCCCAGCATGCTTAGTGAGCGCGTCTCAGTGTCGTGGTGTAGCGAGAAAGAAACCATGTGCTTTGTAACGCGCTAGTCGCCGGGAGTTTCTCATCGTATGGTGAGTCTTAGGAGCTCGTGTATTTCCAAATCCCGTTCCAACAGTGATTAAGTGTTTGTTTTGTAGGTTTTTACTTGCGAGGTGAAGCTTGTTAGCCAAAGATGAGACTCCAATTCCGATCCTGTTGTGTTGTTGAGAAAATATGCTGAGTGTGCAACTCTCGATTATTAAACTTGTGTTCAAGAACCCTTGTTTTGTGAAGGTGCGTTTTTGTCCCCTGGACATCTTCCACTGAAGAGACAAATGTGAAAAACCGAACATTTCTTGTTTCAATGGACGTTATGAGTCTTGACACAATATACAGCAAAACGAGGGTATATGTGAACTGTCACAAAGCATATGAAAATTTCAACAAAGACAACCCATTCCTACACATTACTTGCCGGAAATGCTTAGATTAATCCTCAACGAAAATTTCTTCCACTTCAGTGGAAAGCACTACCTACAAAACCATGGAACTGTAGTGGGCACAAAGACAGCAGTTTTGATTCCTTTGCCAATATTTTAATGACATATATTGAAACAACAACTCTGAGCAAAACTGTCTTTAGAACAATAGTTTGGAAATGCCACATATACGATATCTTTTCCCTATGGGACATGAGTAAACCAGACATCGAAGCCTTCATTGAACAAGCAAGCTTACATGACCTAACTGTTGAATTCACGGCCGAAACATTTGACACTGAGACTGCGTTTTTAGACACGGTTGTATTCAAAGGCTCACGATTCAAGGGAAAATCTATCCTTGATGCAAAGACACATTTTAAACAAACGGAAAGCTTCTTGCACACACATTTCACCTCGTGTCACCCTCCAAGTGTTAAAAAAGAATTTGTCAAAGGAGAGGCCTTAAGAATCCTACGAAAAAACTCCTCAGAAACAACCTTTGAGGAAAATAATTCAAATTAAAAAAAAAAGCGCTTGACGGACGGAGGCTACCCACAATCTTTCAGGGCCACCCAATGTCAATTTTCGGAAAATATCTGTTCGAAAGACGATTTGAGATCTAGAATTTTCGGAACATTTGTTGTAAAATTTCTTGCTTGTCTGCCCCTCCTAGGACTTTCGAACATCTAAAAAAGGGTATAATTGCCCATTTTTAACGGATTTTTACCCTAAGGTCACCTGGAATTTTCGGGAGCCCTTTTTTTTGGCTGAAATTTTCGAAAAGGTAAGTTTTGATCCCTATAATTTTCGTATCACTAGACTTTTAGGTAGGAGATCCGAACAGATGAAAAATTTTTAGGGGATAAAAATATGCCTAGATCTACTGTTTAAATACTAAAATACGTTTAACAATGCTATGTTTAAGTAGTTTTGAACTATATTCTCGTTGGGTGCCACCTATCTTTGATAGAAAACCCACTATCAGAAATAAAATTCACAAAAGGGAGTCTAAACTCCTAAAACAAAACAACAAGGAGGAAAAAGAAATATTGCCATTCGTGACACAATACCAGCCCTGACAGTGTCTACTATAAAGGAAGCTTGAATGAAAAAATGGAATCTTATACAAAACCAACTACAACTTCAATAAATTTTTAAAGAACCAGCAATCATTTCCTTACAAAAAGGAAAATCGTTAAAGGACATGCTCGTTAGAGCAGGAGAAAAAAAAGGTTAACAGAGGGTTCCACGCCTGTATAGATGTGCGGCCTGTCAACCTTTGTATTTTCACGCACAACAGGTTTGTGAGTATTTTAGCAATAATTCTAGCTGGCTGTGTTTTATATAACAAGTGTAGTCAACTGTCTCGTTAGTAGTTAATAAAAAATAGGGTTACCCACCCCCTAAGGGTAGCTGCAAATTGCACGACCCACCCCTTGCACAAAGCTCAAAACCTCATGACCCACCCCCTCTCTGCTCCGGCCCACCCCCCCCTCCCCCCCTATACTTTTTGACCAGTCCCTAATTAAAGCTAGCTTTTAATACTTTTTTTGCAGCCAAAAAGCCCGCGCTTTTCGGTACTAGTGGGCCATAACATATAGCCTAGTAATAGCTCAACCAATCAGAACGCAGCACTGATAATGGACCACTAGTTGGATTTTACTAATAACCTAAAGTCGGCGTAATAATCCAGTTACATTACAGTGGTTGCCTAGCATGTGATGAGTAATTTACAAATTTGCAGTGTTTTTTATTGTTGGGCACTATACTGCATTGCACTTGCTGGAATGGGCTGTTTCCAGTCTTGTATTTATTAAAATAAGCTTTAGCATAACTTTCTAGAATCTTCTCCACTCGAGGTGTATGGCAGATAGCATTAGCAATGGGTATGAAAATGAAGTGGTGGCTGACTACTGAATTCTCAGTTTGAATTAGTATGGGTAATAGCATGATTTGTAATGATTATCATATTTGGCATAAATACCACGAGTGATATTCCAAAATTGTTGTACGTAATTTCACGTGCCGATAGGCGCGTGAAATGTGAAACAGTTTTGAAATATCACGAGTATTTGTTTAAACTACTACCCGCAAAAGGTTTCTAATTTTCACGTGAAAGTATTTCAAATTAAGCTAAAATACCACTGCCCTAAGCCAATCAAATTGCAGAATTTCTCATGTAGTAGTATAACGAGGAGAATCTTAATTCTTTTAAAACATCTATCGAGCAGTTTCATGAAATTATTCCCTAATTTGTTAAAGTCGGACCAAAATGTTTGCAAAACCGCTAACAAGAGTGCCTCAATACATACTAACCAAATCCTTTTTCCGATTCTAGCAATCAAGCAGAGCTATTTCCACGATCTTTCACACATGTCTTTAAAAAGATTGAAACTACTTTGAGGTCAAATTGCATGTCAAAAGCGCTTCGTTATGTACAGATAACGGCCAAACATCAAGATATAATTTGCCTTTTCTTACCGTATTTCTAATAATGAAAACTTCATTCCAAAATATCTCGATAACGCTCTTAAGGTTTTTCTTAAACTTCATGAACATCTAGGCGACCGTATCGGAGAAAAAAGCTCCTGTGAACGATTTTATAAGGTTCCCCTTGCCGAGAATCATTGCCGAAGTAAAATAGGTAATGGAGGCATTTCGTTGCTATGACAGCTCCCATGTCATTGCAACCCAGATGATGACAAATGCTCATCTTAATACAACTGTGGTCGCAATTTTTCCAAATGTTTGTTTATGGCGACGTAGTTTATGCTCAGACTTGGTATTGACCCTGAAAAACTGTATCGAGCCACTTTCATATGCCAGGACGGCCTATGTTGTTGCAATATGGCCCTCATTTCTTTTCGACTCTTTCGTAAAAATTTGGGCAACTTGCGAGATTTTTTTGGGCAAATGGTTTACCGCCCCCCTGGCAAAAAATTGCCCGTACGCCTATGATCGTAAAGATTTTTATTCATAAACAAAGCCTATTTTAAAAAGCCTCTTAGCAACCATGTAACCCGGCCAAGCAAATGTGGCAGCGTTCACCTGACCATCCCTTACGGTTCCAATATTTGTACACGTTGAAGCAATACTCGATAAAATAAATAAAAATATACACTAGAATAAAGAACGGGAACACATGAATTGGTAATTTTCGAAATATTTTATCTTGCAAATAATAGAGATCAATAGTGTTATCCGATTCAGAGGCAGTTAGCAGGGATTATCGTGCATTTCAAGGGGAACTTGAGCGAGCACCCTGAAAGCAGAATATCTCTTCATTAGAATTGGAATCACTGTGGCGACGGTATTTTCACATGTATGACCTCTCGGACTTCAGATGACTTCACATATACAACTTGTTTCAGCGATGGCTGCCGGCACATCTCTGAGAGGCGGCTACGGTATTCGAAGGCTATTACGAGTTTATTAAGTATGCGTTTAAAAAATAATAAAATCAACGGCGACGGTGTCAGGTCGCGCTTTTGAAACATTCCGTGTACATCAGCAAATTTTCTCACCTTTCTTCCGGAGCTAAATAGTACTGATGATCTGTTAAAATAGTCTGCTAGATATTTTAACATTAATGTGATGAATGACTTTGCACTGAGTGCGCCGTGTTAGTTCAGAGTTCAGTGCCATCATCCGGAGCTTAAAAGAATAGAATTTAAGAAGAAGCACGAGTTTCAAATGAATTCAAGTCGAAGATGAAGTTAAGTGTCTTGCCTCGACGCCGCATTTTCAGCTCTTTCGTGTAAACGAATTTATGGCCACTATAATTTTTTTTTTCACCACGATTGGTCTGTGTACAGAGAGATTTTTTACTTTGTATGCATCGATCCCTCCTGTTACGGCTAAATTTAATTCACATCGATGGAGAACGAAAGGCTAAATCATTTCTTTTAGGATGATAAATTAGAAAGTTATATACCTTTTTTGGTAAGTTCTTTGGACAGCACAGTCTGGAACTGGGAGGCTTATCTGTCATAACCCTTGTGTTTCTGGCCGTTACTGTACATGTGCCTTCAAGCGATGAGTTTGACTAATAGTCGCGGGTCGCGACATTGGACCTTGGACCCGCGACCGCGACTTTTGGACCCGCGACCCGCGACAGGCGACTATTAGTCAAACTCTCAAGCGATCTGTGACAGGTTTTTGTTGTTTCTTGGATTTTAATTTTAATAATAACAACTACTTAAATTTATGCGCAAGCTGCGTTGACTTCACTTCACTTGCCAAAGAATGCTTTTTGCGTCCTAAACCATGAAGCCAAGCAATCGAATTATTATCTTTCTTTAATCAAAAAGTTGTCAGGTTTATTTCTTAGGCTTTCTGCAGTCTTCTTAATCAAGGATCGCAATAAGCCTCGTTAAAGAAATTTAAAAACGCATAAAAGAATTTGTTGCATTGATTGATAGTGCTTAGCTACGAAAACTTTCTTCCAAACACGTAGTATAATTTTATGTGGCGGTGAAGTTTCCAATCTTTCAAAAATATTTGCGATCATCTTCTTGGATGGCATGACCAAAACCCAGAACAACACCCCTAAACAACACGGATCAAAACAACACGGCAAAAAAAAAAACTGTTCATTGGTAAAATGAAAAAGATAAACAGAAACCCTTACTCTGATTCTATTTGCTGGTTTGCCGTTCTCGTCGTTCTTTACTTTTCTTCGTTCCATATATATTTGTCCGCCCTTTTAGACTTTCCCTCGCCTCCTTTATCTGCCCCTGGGTCTCCGAGGATGGATCGCCTATATGATTTTTTTTCATGCTCTTCTTCAACTGCTTAGGCTCAAGTCAGACCGTATCTGTTCTTTCTACCGCGAAGATCACGTTCACTTAAGCTTTATCCGCAGGTCAAAATATGATTAATATCAGGGGGCGGAAAGCTACTTCCCATACATTCTCTTAAATGAAATCCAAACGATGTTCTCACAACTTGCAAAGCGACCAGCAAGGGTCTTGCCAGCGGATTTGTTTACTGATCATGCGCATTACGTCAAAAACCATAGCTATAAACCAACGGTCTTGAGAAAAAACAAAAACATGGCAGTCGAAGGTGGGACTGTTTCTCACTATTATATTTTGGTAATTCGCAAATTTATTGGTTTTTTATCGCTTTTCAGACATAGTGTGTGGTTTTCTTTTTCTGTTAAACAATTTCCCTTTGCAGAGTTTGGAATATGCAACATATAACTCCGTATAGCTGCTAAGAACCCGCCGAAGAGTTGTCAGAGCTATCAAGATCAAGCAGTGTTTTGCTGCAAACCTTTGGAAAGTTAAAGTCGCTTCAAGGTACAGAGCTTTCAGTAGTAGTTGTGATTTGTGTTAGGATCGTTTTGAATTTTAACTTTGGATTCAAGGTGTTGACTGATCGAAATAAACGAAGTGAAATGTTATGAAGTGTTAATTTTTATTCAGTTATGATATGTAGAGCAGTAAGCTCATTTTTATAAAGCTCTCTTGAATATCCTTGCTTCCGATAAATTTGACACTTGCTCCAGTAATTTTTATCAGCATCAAGTTATCCTTGCCCGGCAAAAACGATGTAACCTATAAATAAATCCATCGAGCGCTTTGTTGTTGGTTAACATCTAGTACGGTTGCGTTTTAGTTTCCCCCGCATTTCAGTACCGAAAGACAAATACGATATGCAAGAAAAACAAAGATGCATGGTATGATTTTTTTATATTTTTTAAGCATTTCTGATTTCCTCTGTCGGTTCGCTTCTTGCTTCTAAAACGTCTACAAATATTAAATTTTACTGTGGGAAAAATACTGTAATTATCCGCTGACCACCACGCTAGGTGACCGCTTTGCAAGTTGTGAGAACATCGTCTCGGTCCCAGACCTCGTCTCTTCCCCCCCCCCCCCCCCCCCCCCGCCCCCCGCCTTCCCGATTAATATATTCCATTCATTTCTAATCATGTCATTTCCACCATCGGGTATATTACAGATTTAGATCGGGGTTCTTTGTGGAAATAAATTTGAAAAGAAAGACGTTCAAGAACGGGAAGTTTATCTGCGAACTCTACACCTTTAATGAGGACACGTATTGATAAAATTTCGGCAACTTATGGGAATTAAAAAGTCCTATGTTACCGCTTAAGCCTCGTTATGTATCCTTAAAAGAAAATTTCAGTTCTTTATAATGTTGTAGATAACATTAATTAACAAACGTACAAATTTAATCTCGTGGCCCATCACAAACCATCCTCCCTCCCTTCGCACAAAGGATCGCGTTTTTTGAAATTTAATGGGGGCTAACATTTTACTTAAATTTCTCAAAAATTCGTGTGTTCAAGACTTTCTTGGTCGGAGGAGCTGAAACTAGCCCTGTAATTGGCTAAAACTGTCTTCTTTTTGTCTGCCAGATTTGGTGGCAAATTGAAAGCAACGCTGAATTTTTACGATTTTTTTTCTTCTCATTCCTGTAGGAAAGGTCGAGGCGAGGCGCATGTGGAGTGTCATAGCAGATGGCGGCACGAAGTAGATTCTGTAATATTGATGTTATGGGTGAAGTCCCAGAGGCTTAGACAAGAAAATCTAAGGTTGAAGGATCAAATCCAAGCTTTATCCAAAGAGGTTGAGCAAATGAAACTTTTGCTTCAACAAAGTTTCATGCAATTCGCGGGTGAACCACCAACTGACACGAACGCTACTCCGAGTCGTGAAGGTGTGAGAAGACTCGGCTTAAGCTTCCTTTTTAGCAACAAGCGCGATAAATTGATTTGGTTCAAAACAAATGCAATGGCCGAACTAGAGCGACTCGGTAAGAAGGTTGAAGCTGTTATAATGAAAAAGTAAAACACATCAATTCGAAAGCATGGAAAATTACAGCTACCAATAAAATATGAAACTTGGGATTCCCCGAACTCTAAGAACATGAATCAGCGAATGACACCGCGAAACTATCAGGGGCACCCAACGAGAATATAGTTCAAAACCACTCAAACATAGAATTTTTAAACGTATTTTCGTATTTAAACGGTAGATATAAGCATATTTTTATCCCCTAAAAATTTTTCATCTGTTCGGATTTCCGAGCTGAAAGTCTAGTGGCACTAGTGATCCGAAAATTATAGGGATGAAAACTTACCTTTTCGAAAACTTCAGCCAGAAAAAATACTCCCGAAAATTCTAGGTGACCTTTTTAGGGTAAAAATCCGTTAAAAATGGCAATTATACCATATTTTAGATGTTCGAAAATCCTTGGAGAGGCAGGCAGGCAAGAAATTTTACAAAAAAATGTTCCGAAAATTCTAGATCTCAAATCGTCTTCCGAACAGATAATCGACGCTGGGTGCCCCTGAACTATGCCTCGAAATCTTTAAAGCCACCGGTGCAAGTGAATTAACTGGTCAACTTGATATCGCTCACCTTGTCCAGTCCGGAAGTGACTTTAGGCCCTGCCAATTATCTGTAAATTTGTTCGAAGATTAGCGAAGGAAAATGTTATGAACCACCGACGAGAAGTGTAAGGTATTTCTCCCTCTTCTCTGGGTTACAGTTCAGAAACTTCTTCGGCGTAAGCAAAGATTTATGATCACTTAACACCATGGTTAGAGCACCTTTTATCAGAAGCAAATAAATTCAAGACAGCGAATCAATTTCAGTAGTGTTGGGCTAAAAATGGCCAAATTCTTCTTCGTTAGACGCACGAATCTAGAGTGATCAAACTTATAAAGTCAATCGGAAGACTTAGGCAGGCTAACTTGAATGAGATTATCTAGATGAGCTAAGTACCTAGTTAAATCTAGAAAAGATGGCTTCCTGTCAAAAAATCAATTTGAAGGAAAGCCTAACACATTTGCCTTATTATAATTGCAAAGATAATCCCTCTGTTCATGGCAGATTTAACAGCCTTTTATTATTTAGGTGACAACTTACATTCAAAGAAAACCCTGGAGACGCTGCGTAGTCTTATGTATCTGAGTTCGATGTCGTTAACATGATGAATTCAGTAATGTAAACAATGACCAGGATTTCAACTTTTTTCACCTCACAGCTTTGCTTAGACTACGAGTAGTCCCCGTTTTTCCTCAGGGATAGTAGAACGAGCGAAACGCGAGCGCGCGTGAAAATCATTCCACGCGAGAAAGGCGAGACGCGGCGGTGAGAGAGGGCTCTTAAACAAAGCAAAATACAGCGTCTACGAAAAACTGTCAAGAGTTTTTAGCGGCGTAGGTTAGGCAATCGTCTTAGTCTTCTCATTATCCCCAACAGCAAACTGTCAGTGCCAATGTGATAGTAAGTCTTAAATTACCAAATACAAGGGTTTTCATTGCAGCTGAAAAATGGCTGGTTAGAAGTACTGGAGTTGGTGGGCTTATTTCTCTTCAAAACGGGACCCTACGACGCTAAAAACTCTTGAGAGTTTTTCGTAGAAGCTATATTTTGCTTTGTTAAGATTTGTTTCCAAAAGAGAGGGACAAATACAACGTAAGTTTGATGAATAGAAGTTCTATAATATCACCGCGCACTCCTCTGTTTCTTGCAATAAAGCTTTAGGTCGAAATTTCCTTTAAGATAGGAGATAGTATGTCGACAGTCTTCCACTATTTGTGCTTCAACTTTCACAAATGAGTTAGCGTAGCATTTTAAGGTTGAGTTGGACGAGCCTTTTTTGCAGCGAGTTCTACGGTCACGATTGCCTTCAAACTTGCAGATGTAAAACTACAGAGCTCTGAGGCTTATTTACTGAAGTTGGGGAAAAATCTGTCGTGGGATTTCGAAGTTATTTACATTTTTCGCAAAAATTCGGTTTTAAATATATGCCGATATCTCAAAGGTTTTTATACCAACAAGAAAACAAATAACATTTTCTTAAAGTTCCAAAAATCAGGCGCACCCAACGGCAATTTTCGGGAAAATATCTGTTCGGAAGACGATTTGAGATCTAGAGTTTTGCGGAGCATTTGTTGTAAAATTTCTTGCTTGCCTGCCTCTCCTAGGATTTTCGAACATCTACAAAATGGTATAATTACCCATTTTTAACGGATTTTGACCCTAAAAAAGGCCACCTAGAATTTTCGAAAGCCTTTTCCTGGCTGAAATTTTCGAGAAGGTAAGTTTTTATCCCTATAATTTTCGGATCACTAGACTTTCAGCTAGGAAATCCGAACAGATGAAAAGTTTTTAGGAGATAAAAATATGCCTATATCTACCGTTTGAATACTAAAATACGTTCAACAATGCTATGTTAAGTGGTTTTGAACTATATCCTCGTTGGGTGCTCCTGAAAAATCATAGAAATCGGTTGAATCCTTCATTCTGAGAAACGCAAATCAAAAACATAACCAACAAGCATATAAATAGGTTCGGGCCACCTTAAGTGTCTTGTCTCGACGACGCATTTTCAGCTCTTTAGTGTGAACGAATACTTGGCCACTATAATTCACCACGATTGATCTGTTTACAGCGAGAGATTTTACTTTGGATGCATCGATCCCTACTGTTACGGCTGAATTTAATTCACATCGATGGAGAACGAAAGGCTAAATCATTTCTTTTAGGATGATAAATTAGAAAGTTATATACCTTTTATGGTAAGTTCTTTGGACAGGACAGTCTGGAACTGGGAGGCTTATCTGTCATAAACCTTGTGTTTCTGGCCGTTACTGTGCCTTCAAGCGATCTCTGACAGGTTTTTGTTCTTTCTTGGATTTTAATTTTAATAGTAACAACTACTAATACCAAGCAATCGATTTATTATCTATTTAATCACAAAGTCGACCTGTTTATTGGCTTTCTGCAGTCTCCTTAGTCAACTGGATCGCAATAAGCATTGTAAAAGAAATGCATAAACAAATAATAAAAAATGATTTGTTACATTGATTGATATTGCTTAGCTAGGAAAACTTTCTTCCAAACACGTAGTATGATTTTATGTGGTGGTGAAGTTTCCAATCTTTCAAAAACTTTTGCGATCACAAACCTTCTTGGATGGCATGACTAAAACCCAGAACAACACGGATCGAAACAGCACGGCAAAAAAAAAACTGTTCATTGGTAAAATGAAAAAGATAAACAGAAACCCTTACTCTAAAATTCAAAACATTAAATTTCCTTTCTATTTGCTGGGTTGCTTATGTGTTCCGTGTCAGTCCTGGTTTGGTTCAAGCTTTCTTCTTATTCGGAAATAAAACTCGATCGCCTATATGATTTTTTTCATGCTCTTCTTCATCTGCTTAGGTTGTTCAGATCGTATCTGTTCATTCTACCGAGAAGATCACGTTCGCTTAGACTTTATCCGCAGTTCAAAATATATTTAATTCCAATTCAATCAGTGAAAGATTCCGGCAAATGTACTTTTTAACAAAAAGTTCAACTCTGCTAGTTAAAACCAGCAGAAAAACTAAGTTTCTGCATTCATTTTCCGAAGAACAAAATGCAAACTTGTTACCTTTTTAAGAGCCAATGTCTGTAATTTTCGAGAATCGGTTGACAGTCGTGAATTTTTGAATTTCTTCATATTTTGCCCACATAGTCTCTATAGTACACTTATTTCAAAAATCACATTAAAACTTGTAACGGCTTTTTATTTTTTCCTGAATCGGGCAAAGTTTGAAAAACGCCAAATCGGCGCTCTTTCGAGTATGAAATTAGCGAAAATTAAGCATTTTCTTCGCACTCGTACATAAAAACGGGACGACATCTCTAAATGAAATCAAGTCACAAGGAAAACACAGACTTGTACTTTATAATTCTGTAATTATCTTTAGATAAGCTGTTTAAATGTGACTGTGTTGGCCGCAAGAAGAAACACGATTTCGGCTCTTTTCAAAAATGGCAAATTTGACCTAACTTCACCATCGAAAAAAACAACTGATACATGGAATTTCAACATGAAACAAACACTATTTTAAAGCATATTCTTTGCCGTTTCTTGTGTTAAAAATGTTTTGGCGGCATTACAAAAGTGCGTCGCTGAGACACCGAAACGTGCAGCGTAGTTTCGCACGTTGGAACGCTGAAAACAAGCTAGCCGCGAGTGTAGGCACACAAAAGTTTTTGCTAACTTAGCTTCTTTTACAAGGGTCACATTACTGGAAGCTCTAAAAATCTTTTGAAAAACGCTTTTCAATTTGATGGTTATAAAAAAGAACTATTTAGATTAACACTGCATTTGATTGCACGCAAGTAGCTGAAAAAGACAACGCTGTTAAGTTCTCATGGAGTGTAAATATTAACTTCGAGTTTCTGTACCTAAAATAAAGCCGCCAGAAACGGCGTGCTAGCTCTAAACAGGATTCGAGATCTCTAAGAATTACTTACCACAGTCGTTTCAACCGCAAGTGGCCGCAGTTTACTGAAATCTTCCGTCGTTTAGCCTCAGACTAAACGCTGTGATGCGTGATGAAAGCCCGTGTGTAATTTGAGTCTGGTCACGCAACTGTACAGACAAGGATAAATCATCGCACGAGTGTATAATTAACACTGTTTTTTTTAGTTTTATATTTTATATTCCCAAAACATGTGGAACTAAACTTGATTTTAGGATGTCACCAGCCGAAACTCAAATAGAGAAAGAAAACAAATAGAGTAAGCCGAGTCTGCAAAACTTTTCACACTAGTTTTTTTTATTTGCACTTAGCCTTCTGCGCCTTTGCTTGTAATAAACTAATCTTAACCCCGCTAAGCTTATAGACTTCTTTATCGATCACCTCAGTATGAATTGAGGGATTTAGGTACACACGTACGCCATATGCAACATGAGGGTAGAGCAGGGAAATGGAAACGAGTAAAACTTTTTTAAGAAAATTGGCCAATGCTCCGTAAAAGAACATTCCTGAAAAACCACAAATCGAAAATGGACAATGGACACATTTGATGAGCGAAATACAAGTATTTAACATGTTTAAATTACTGAAAGTAGTATTGCTTTGCTCCTCTGCAGCAAGGGCATCTTCTGGCGAGACCTCAACCTACTGTTGACGAATTGTACTGATCCCTCGCCCCCCGAACAGAGGCCCTTAAAGGCCAGTCTATACAGTATGGGGTAGACCAGAATGTACGTACTGCTAGCTCCCGCCTAAAAAAAGGTGTAGTCACCTGGCTCTATCCGCCACCATCCCCCCGGCACTTGTTCGCAGGCTAGAAAATAAACCAATTCACTGACAAGTTCTTTTTCATAACGTCAAAATCCGTCGCGAAAATGAAAAAAATGCTTTAAAGTGCCTCAGCCATTTTACTTACTATCTTTTAACCAAATACGTTGCGGAGAAAAGAGGTAAAAGGCTGAAAACAGCCTTTCATTTCGATTTAAAATTTCAGATGGAGAATGCGCTTTTCCTAGGTCTGCACCTGCAGTGACTTGTTTGCTAAAACTCCTTCGTGGTGGTATCTCTCAGGCAAAAAAGACCGCCTAGCGGCGAGGAGCGAGGAGAGACGTCCGTGGCCATTTTCGAAAAGAAAAAGAAGTGTAAAGGCAGCACCTTCGTCGCTCAGAAAACGTCTGCGTATATAATTTTCTTCAGGCCGCACAGAGTCATCAATTAATTTGCCTTTACGGACCCCTTTTAAATGAGCAGCCAGCATGGCCAGTAGGCTGTTCTGAAACGGTACAACGTGCTTTGTTCTCCGCCACCCGGAACCAAACATTTAGCGGTGGTGAGGAAAAACTTTTGATTTTATGTGCCAATTTTGTGGATCAAACAAAGTCTGTTAGCTCTAAATGTAGTGATAAAGACGTGAATTTTTGTATGTGTAGGGTTGATCCTAAAGGAGAACCCAATGCCAAGCAACCCACCCATCTCCTCCTCCTTCCCTAAAGTAGACTTTTCATGACGTTAGCATAATCACCTGAGACCTCTCGTAAAGTTCACTAAAATAATAGCAAGCACCTTCGTAACCTGTTCACAGACCCTCTACTTTTTCATTAGAGATCGTCGTTCTATTTTCTCTTTGGAGATCGTCGATTTTGCGTATGAAAATAAAAGCCGCAGGGGATTTATTGACCAGTAGAGCAAGGGGCTCTCTCTCGCGCGCTCGCTTCGCTCGTGTGCTCGTCTATTTTCGAAACGAAAGAGGAGTGTAAAAGCTGCACATTCGTCGCTCAGAAAACGTCTGCGTATATCATTTTCAGTTCAGGTCATACGCAGTCATCAATCAATGTGCCTTTATGGACCCCTTTATGAGCAGCCAGTAGGTTGATCTAGAACGGTACCACGTGATTTGTTGCACCGCTACCCGGAACCAAACATTTAGAGGTGGTGAGGAAAAACTCTTATTTTCATGCGCCAATTTTGTGGATCAAACAAAGATCACCTAACGTAAGTGCAGAAAACCTTACTTTTATCATTAGCATGGTAGGGTCGATGTTTGGTTCTTGCCCTACATACTCACGTGACTAACAAGTCAGGAGCATACCAAGTGACTCACGACATCTTTTCTATGATCGCAATACGTTCAGCATTACTGGGGCCACAGGCGCCACAAACCAAGTTTGGATATGTGCGAGATGCTATACGAACATACAACAAAGACTTGCACCGTAAAACACTTATACCAGGAATTTCTTTTTCGGCGCGTTACGCGTCACGCACTTCCAGAATGTCATCTTCCCTCGTGTTGACAGATTGAAAACATATACAAACTTAATTTCGATTCTGGCGTGATGCAGAATTTAGTTAGCGGTACTGTGACCCCGTCTAGCATTTAAATTCAGGTAAGTAAATAACTTTTCTGATATTAAGGTTTCAATACGATTAAAACTATAGCAAGCGAGTATTTCGACAATATTCTTGGGTTGCACGTGACGTCACCAAAAATAAAACTAAGAAACTATCGATTCTTCTGAGTTTCTACTTTCACGAGGTATTACAGTACCTAAACACCTTTACATAAACAAATTTTTAGTTCAAAATGGTTCTTCGTTTTGCAAGAGGGGACGCTTGAATTTCCAGGCTTTTGCGTGACGCTGCATTTAGCTGGCGGCCGGGAAAGCTATTATGTGGGTTTAAAACATTACCGATTTTGAGAGATTTTGCAATCTAAACATTCCTTGTCTCCGAATAAATATTACTGTAATCTTTATGAGTTCCTCAAGCGAAGAATTCGAGCATTAGTAGGAAAACTCGAAAACAGATGTTTCTGTTCGTATCCGGCGGCCATATTGGTGTTCCTGAAAGGGACACCAACATGGCGTTTCCATACAAAGCTTTATAAATTTAGGTAAACCGTTTTTCCCAATATCTCGCATTTGAAATATTTCAAAGACCTGATTCTTGGCAGGGGTTTTTGTATATTTATCTTTTTTCATTTCCCAGATTCTAGTCCTTCTGTATTGAATGGTTTGCATTTTTATTTTTCATTGCGTGACCGTGCAAGCCGAGAATTCCCCTCTACTAACTGTGATTTGAACTGCGTATTCGTCTCTTGATTATGGTTTATCGCAAAAATCAGTTGAAAGGAATCATGTTAAACCGAACAGAAACGCCGAAATATAATCTGAAACCGTTACAACTCTGACTAGGGTTTAAATGTCGAAGTAACTTAGGTTTGCGAAGGATTAATATTCCAAGTGTTGAAACTTGTTTGTTGCACGCGCTTTCCTGGTGTCAAAATACCCTTCAGGTTTTGGTCTCTCGACGGTGTGCATTTGGAATGCCGCCAGAAATATTTTAACACAAACAACAGCAAAGGATATGCTTCAATACAGTTCTTGTTTCATATTGAAATTCCGTGTACCAACTGGGTTTTTACGATGGTGAAGTTAGGCCAAATTTGCCATTTTTGAAAAGTGCTGAAACCGTGATTCTTCTTGCGGCCGGTACAGTCACATTTAACGGTTTATTTAAAGTTAACTGCTGAATAATAGAGTAAAAATGTGTGTCTGTTTTGTGACTTGATTTCATTTAGAGATATTATTCCGTTTTTATGTACGAGCGCGAAGAAAATGCTCAATTTTCGCTAACTTCATACTCGAAAGAGCGCCGATTTAGAGTTTTTCAAACTTTGCCTGATTCCTGAAAAAATAAAAAGCTGTTACAAGTTTTAACGTGATTTTTGAAATTAGTGTACTATAGAAATTATTTGAGCAAAATATGAAGAAATTCAAAAATTCACGACTGTCAACCGATTCTCGAAAATTACAGACATTGGCTCTTAATGTCTATGCTTGTCGTTTAGGTTAAAAGTTAAGACAAGTTACCTTTTTTTGGAAAAGAAGTCAGGTATTTTCATCTTTCGAGTGAATGATATTTTGACGCCAATATTGTCCTCTCTTCATCCATTTCTCACTTTACCAAACGATGTTTTAAAGCCCAAAAAAGGCACCTTTTTTCGGTTTCAAGCGATCTCATGAAAGGCACAAAAAGGTCAGGGGCACCCAACGAGGATATAGTTCAAAACCACTTAACATAGCATTGTTGAACGTAGTTTAGTATTCAAACAGTAGATATAGGCATATTTTTATCCCTTAAAAACTTTTCATCTGTTCGGATTTCCTAGCTGAAAGTCTAGTGATCCGAAAATTATAGGGATAAAAACTTACCTTCTCGAAAACTTCAGCCAGGAAAAGGCTCCCGAAAATTCTAGGTGGCCTTTTTTAGGGTCAAAATCCGTTAAAAATGGGTAATTATACCATTTTGTAGATGTTCGAAAATCCTAGGAGGGGCAGGCAAGCAAGAAATTTTACAACAAATGCTCCGAAAATTCTAGATCTCAAATCGTCTTCCGAACAGATATTTTCCCGAAAATTGCCGTTGGGTGCCCCTGAAAGGTACCTTTTTTGCAGTTGGAAGCGATGTTCTCAAAAGCGCGAAAAAGGTACCTTTTTGGCAGTTGGAAGTGATGTTCTCAAAAGCGCGAAAAAGCTGATACCTTTAGTAGTGTTTTCAAGCCATGGGAAGCCATTTAGAATCCTACTGATTGACCGATGTCAACTGTTTGGTGTCATTTTGATGAATTTTTTTGTCTGAATTTACTAATCCACTAGTCAAGAGATAAATATTCCCTGTTTATTCGCCAAGTTTGAAACCAATTGCTGAGCTTGACACTGTAACATGTACAGTGTCAGGTCGCAGTTTTAAAATCTATCCCCTTGCTTGATTTTAGCATGGGTGTGAGCCATCCTGATCAGTGTCGGAGTGAAGATGGAAGCATTCTCGCTGGTTCAGTGGTTATCAATGAATGACAGGTGTCAGTTATAAGTAACCTGAAGAGAAGCCGGGCCAGTCTCTTGTGCATCTAAAATGCTTTTTTGTTTCCTCGCTAAAATGCTTTACCTTAATGCTCCATTTTTTCGAATAACATGCCCGCCCTAAGAAAATTCACTAAAATGTGCGATGATGCGATGATGATACGTGTAAGTGTTAAAACAACATGAATGTATGTTAATTGATTTAATACACCGAAAGACAATTGTCTAAACAATGGCATTTGAATTTTTTTATTTTGACTCTTGAGAGTTTATTTTCTATTTGAAAATTTCTTATTTTCATTTTCTCTGAAAAAAAATTCCGGGAAATTACACCAAAGTTCTCGAAAAAAATGCTGGCTTACCGTACAAAAGTCTAAGAAGAGGAAAGTTGTTCAGGCTTACTCTTAGTATTAGTTAGGGGGTGTCAGAGGTACATGTATGGTGGCATTTCTACTGTTAATGACTTTATTTCGGCCTGTAGCTCAAAAAGCACCTGAAGTTAAATTATTTATATAATTTATATCATAGCAAAGAAAAATAACTCCAAGACTGAAGTCTCTAATTTAATAGTAACCTTTCTGGAGTGAAAAACATCACCCAGGAAACAAGGTAGTTATATTAAAATGACCCGCTCGGAACCCGCTTAGTTTAGACTTAAAGGAAAATGAACACCTTTGCTTTACATGTAGGACTTCTTTAAGGTTAAAGTATTTGCTCCACGCTTAAAATTGCGCTTGCTGAGCTTCTCTTCTTGCATCTAGTTTTAAAGTACCAGAAGTTGTTACTAACATTTTCAGGAGCCATTTTATCTATTTGGCTGGTGAAAGTATTTTCGGATTTCTTCTAGTTTCTCGCTTTTGATCTTGGCTAAAAGAAGCGAGCTAAAATTTCTTGCTTCGCTGATTCCCCTTGTAGATCATTTCAATTTTAACAGGATCACCGAGAATCCCCTAAAATCATCATTTATTGAAGCTCAAGAGGTGCCAACGGACTAAGCTAACTGATCTATTTTGGCCAGATCGAAACACAAAGGAGCTCGTGATCGATGTAATAGCGTAAAACAAAGGCCTGCTGTCGTGCAGGAAATTCAATGCTCGTTTTAAACAACTTGATGACATGTGAAAGCCGGAGTTGTTCCTCGGTCGTTTCTGGTTTGCTTTCATAATGTGACATTCTTCTGACAGAAGAGTGTCGGGAAAAACACCTCTCTAGGATCATACGTGTCAACACCCGCCGCGCCTCGACTAAGGCCAAAAAAGCTCCATACAATTCCTTATAATAAAATTATAAGGAATTGTATGGAGCTCTCCGGGATACTTACAGTGCAAGCTACTTGTGTCCCCTCATGTGGCATATGTAAATCAGTAGGATTTTGAATGGCTTCCCAAAAGCTTGAAAACACTATTTTATATTTTTGAAAAGTTACCTTTTTCGCGCTTTTAACAACATCGCTTCCAACTGCAAAAAAGGTACCTTTTCGTGCCTTTGATGAGATCGCTTGAAGGCGACAAAAAGGTACCTTTTTCGCGCTTTAAATCATCGTTTGGTAAAGTGAGATATGGATGAAAAGTGGACAATATTAACGTCAAAATGTTTTCACTCGAAAGTTTAAAATACCCGCCTTTTTTTCTGAAAAGGTACCTTTTTTTTTACTTTTCACCTGATCGACTAGCATTAACAAAAAAGGAAACAATTTTGCATTTTGTTCTATGAAAAATAAATGCAGAAAGTTAATTTTTCTGCTCTTTTCAAGTAGCAGAGTTGATCTTTTTGTAAAAAAGTAGAATTGCCGGAACCTTTCACTGATTTTTCCATCCATTTCTAATCGTGTCATTTCCACCCAGGGGCGGATCTAGGATAAATACTGACCGATTTCTTAAACGAGGATCAAGGGCGCAAGCTTCTAGACAGGTCAGTGGGATGCACCTCAGTGAAATTTTTTTGATTTCAACTCCCCAAAGTCACCTTTCTTAGGTTTCTGAGTCATTCAGACAGGATATTGGCCATGAAAAATGGACTTATATATGAGAAATCTGACCGATTTTCGTAAAACGGTGGAAGCCGGTGTGGATCCGCGCCTGCCACCATCGGGTATATTACAGATATTAGATCCGGGTTCTTTGTGGAAATAAATTTTAAAAGAAGAACATTCAAGAACGGGAATTCGAAGCTTATCTGCGAACCCTACACCTTTAATGAGGACACGTACACTTGATAAAATTTTCCGCAGCTTATGGGAATTAAATAGTCCTATGTTACCGCTTAAGCCTCGTTATGTATCCTTAAAAGAAAATTTCAGTTCTTTATAATGTTGAAGATAACATTAATTAAAAAAACGTACAAATTTAATCTCGTGGCCCATCTCAAACCATCCCTCCTCCCACCTCTGCGGACAACCCCCGGTTTGAGGCCAGCGGTTCGCACAACGGATCGCGTTTTTTTTTTTAATGCGTTCAAGACTTTCTTGGTCGGAGGAGCTGAACCTAGCCCTGTAATTGGCTAAAACTGTTTACTTTCTGTCTGCCAGATTTGGTGGCAAATTGAAAGTAACGCGGAATTTTTACAATTTTTTTTCGTGTCATTGCTGTAAGGAAGGTCGAGAATGAAAGGCGCACGTGGAGTGTCATAGCGGATGGCGGCATGAAGTAGGTTCTGTAATATCGATGTTTTGTTTATTTATTTATTCATTTACTTAATCGCTTTCACCATGATTACAATACTTCAGAATAAATTTGTCGGGTCAACACTAAATTCGAAATCGCCATTACCGGTACAATCATTGAAAATCCTTCGTTTTATTCGGACATCCGTCGCTTTGGCTGGTCTAGTTATACTTCGGTAAAGGTGATTAACGTGTGGTTGTGTCGTTTGACTGGTTACGTTTTAAGAAGACGCAAAAAATAATGTTTGGGTCATGGAGGATCAGAAGAGCATCGTGGCCGTCCGGCAACAGGACGTTCTCAAGAGTCTCTGGAGATAGAGAAGCTTAGCCTATAGATCTCGTATGGTTCTAGGAGTACTGTGTGGCATACGAAAAGAATACACGACACTTGGAAAGTGGTTAAGGGCATGAGTTCGTTCAACTTTGATTTGATTTTCGACTCCGACCTGTAGTTTTACCGCAACAGGCCGCGCGATCTTCACCGATCTGGTACACTTGAAATGTTCCTTGTATCTTTGCTTTACGATCGTATATGTTTAAGAATTGATGTTCTTAAAATAAATTATTGCCTGCATATTCTGTTTATAATCTAGTTTCTTTATGTGTGCTACTCGATAACATTTGTTTTGCGGAACACTGACCCGATGCAACGCGAATGAATTTGTTCATTTCCTGAGAAGCAATTGAAATTTATGCTTAATTAAGGATAATCTTTATACTCATACGTTGTGTGTTTTTGTCACCGGTCAGGTGCTATTTGTAGGTATTTCTGGGTATATATAAGGCGAACTGAGAGAACAGTAAGGCTACAGTAATAAGATGTTTGTTTACAAATTTTGTTTGCCGATCAGTGACTGTTTTGTTAGCGTGGGTACGACCTCGTAAAAATACACATTGGTAAATGTTTGTTTCAAAGCAGGACAGGGCTGTAAATCTTATTCTTATCGGCTGCAACATATATCTGAGGAGTAGCAAAGAATAAACTTGAATTATGGGGATAAATAAAATCAAACCAAATGCCCGGAAATACTCTCGCGTTGCGAACAATTAATTTGAATTTTGTAAATTTACTTGCGTGCATCTAACTCGCTTCCGATTGGTTGAAAAACAATCAGCTACTGTCAGAACTCACACATGTGCATTATCGTGAACCAGTCTCTTTAAACTGATTAAGAGAACTAAGAGTACGAGTGGATACAGGTAACGTATTCCAGAGTTTAGCAATACGATTAAAGTAACTAAATTGAAAGAGCTTTGTACGGCACTTGGGAATTAGTACGTCTTGATCAGAGCTATGGCGACTGAGACGAGTCTGACGAGTGCCTTTAGGGTGAAGTTAAGAGGTTTAGACAAGGAAATCTAAGGTTCAAGGATCAAATCCAAGCTTTATTCAAAGAGGTTAAGCAAATGAAACTTTTGCTTCAACAGAGTTCCATACCGTTAGTGGGTGAACCACCAACTGACGCGAACGCTACTCCGAGTAGTGAAGGTGTGAAAAGAGCGAAAGCAGCGCGATGAATTGATTTTTCTCAAAACAAATGCAATGACCGAACTAGAGCGACTCGGTAAGAAGGTTGAAGCTGTTAATGAAAAAGTAAAAAACATCAATAAAGCAATAGAAAGCATGGAAAATTACAGCTACCAATAAAATATAAAACTTGGAATTCCCCGAACTCTAAGAACATGAATCAGCGAATGACACCGCTAAACTATGCCTCGAAATCTTTAAAGCCATCGGTGCAAGATATGGATATCGCTCACCGTGTCCAATCCGTAAGTGACTTTGGGCCCAAACCAATTATCTGTAAATTTGTTCGAAGATTGGCGAAGGAAAATGTTATGAACAACCGACGAGAAGTGGAAAGTATTTCTCCCTAACTCTGGGTTACAGTTCAGAAACTTCTTTGGCGCAAGCCAAGATTTATGATCACTGAACACCAACGTTAGAGCACCTTTTATCAGAAGCAAATAAATTCAAGACAGCGCATCAATTTCAGTAGTGTTGGGCGAAAAATGGCCAAATTCTTCTTCGTTAGACGCACGAATCTAGAGTGATCAAGCTGTTGAAGTCAATAGAAGACTTGAGCAGGCTAACGAATAGTCTGGAACTTGAGTGAGATTATCTAGCTGAGCTGAGTACCTGATATTATTATTTGTTCTGATAAATCTAGTTAAATCTAGAAAAGATGTCTTCCTGTCAAAAAATGCAGCTCCACTTGACTTTCGATTGAGCAAAGCCCTAAAGGAGCACTTAAAACAAATGTGTAGAACAAATTATGCTACTGCACAAATGCCAAGTATCATTAAAATTACCTAAGAGTGAAATCTGATTTAACGTATTCAGAACTACCTAAGATGTCCCCACCCTCATAAGCACATTTAACCAAGTCCCAAGTGTAGCAAATGAGAGACTGGCGTGGAATAAAGCATGGTCAAAGTGTTGCGCAAAAAATGGTGAGGAACATGACTACAAAAGACAGCCCAGGTACTCTACCAATGAATCTCTATTTAACATAGCAGCCTAAAAGTCAGCCATTTGATTTCGGGAAGATTGGAGAGGTCCAAGGAGAAACTACAGAAACAGTAGTTACTACAAGCGGAAGGGAGAGGGGACGAAAGGAGGGGTCAAGTGAACTTGTCCAGTCGTCTGGTGACATTGTCTATCTTGCCTCAGATATATCATCTTGCAAAATGAAATTGTACGTATTGCAGCGAGATGTAACCACTGCTACCAAAAAAGCAAGGGCAATGTGCTCAGTTTGATGTCAATGCGTTCAATCGGTTAACTTTCACAAAAGAGACGGAAAGGGAAATCAGTGTTAAGGTTATATGCGGTTCTTTGAAAGAAAGCTTCGTTAATGACAAAATTATTGAAATGACTAGTGAAGGAATTTATACGTTATCAATCTCACATGATCGGTCAGGTAGAATCAGTCACCATCAAAGAAGCCAGGAAATGCGTAGGGGAAGACCAAGAATAAACAAATACCGCATTGAGAAGATCAAGACGAGCAACTGAAGAGGCAAAATTTTGACGAGTTTATGTATTATGATGATTAACTGGGAGAGTAAAGGTTAGTTCTAATCCCCGGGGGGGGGGGGGGTACTCCCATATATGGGCTATATAGGTACGTGCCGCGGAATAGGGTATGGTTTTTAAGGTTCTCGGTCCTTAAATAGGGTATCTTTTTTGACCCTTTTGTTTCTGTGTCCCTGTGGTGGTCCTTAGATAGGGTAGCTTAATTGTATTATCTAATACTGGAGTGTGAAAACGCTCGCCTAAACGAACGGTTTTTTTTAAACTTGATGTATCTATTAACAATTTTGTTTTTTCCTTGAATAGGGTGTCATTTTTCGGCTTTGGGCCTTAAAAAGGGTATCAGTTTTCGCTTTCTTAGTCCTTAAATAGGGTTAGGGTTCACAACCTTCGCGGAACACCCCATCCAAAATTCGCAGGAGTACCCCCCCCCCCCCCCCGGGGTGCTCACCCCACTCTGATGGTTTGTGAATTTCTCTCAAATGCTTGAGATGATGTGTCACACAAAATGAACGTCACATACAGTCTACATAGTCTTCTTTTATAAGTTTTGTTTTTGGTGTCTTTTTTCTTTTCAGTGTCGGTATCAGAAATTGCATTCAAATGATCGGTTAAACTTTGACTGCAACTTTTAATTAAGTATACGATGAGATGGAAAATATTTCAATGGAGGAAATTTCTATTTAGACATTCTTCACATTTTCAAGAATGCTGAGCCGGCAGAAATTTCATAACGAACTTGCCTGCGTATTCACTGCTCGTATGCAAGCAAAAATGCAGACTGAAATCAACAACAACTAACGGATGTCGGCATTTTGGCCAATCGGAACAGCACAAATCATCCGTATTGTTTCCTATCCAATCAGAAAAAAGTCCAGATTCTGGCTTTTTTGCATGTGATCTGTAAACGAAATGTATCATGCCCTCCTCCCGAAAACAGATTACAGAGATAAAGGGAGAGAGCATGATCGCAGGCTGGGTGAACTCACGCACGCCGGGGTGACTCGCGCCAGTATGACATTTTGTGGTGATATCATGTAAACAATCAGATAGAGCCATGAGAGGGAACCGGAGTGAACTCGCTCCGGGGCGAAAGTCTCCCCCAGGCCTGAGTCTCCCCGGTGCGGTTTAACACTCATTTACAACGGTTTGCTTTCGGTTATTTACTTATTTATTTATTTTTTTCGTAGTACTGCTATAAATTTCGATTTTTTTTTTGGCATTTTTCTTTCGCATGGCTTGCTGGCTCGCGCTGTGTCCTAACTCTACGGAAGAATCCCTGATATTTATAGCACGACGACAAACAGAACAAAGAAGTTTTGGGGGATAATAGTTCCGATTACAACGATTATCCCCCAATGAGAACAGCCAGAGCTAGACATCCAAAGAAGTGAAGCTGAGTTTCATGGAAAAGACACTATTTATTTATTCATTCATTCATTCATTTATTTCAGTATTTATTTATTTATTTATTTATTTATTTAGTATCGCCCTCTTTGTATTTTAAGCAACATTACATAAACCAGGACAAATAACTGAAATATAAATATCACATGTTCGATTGAGATAAACATGATCAAATCTAAGCACGGTTTAGACAATGGTTTAGACGCCGAACCATTCTTGAGCTTATAATCAAGTTCATGTCGAGTTGACATGGCCTGCATGCTATGGCACCCGGGGGGGGGGGGGGTACTGCCATATATGGGCTATATAGGTATGTGCCGCTGTGAAGGGTACGGTTTTCAAGCAGTTTACTCTAGGATAGGGTATATAAATCAGAACATTTGGGTCTAGTATAGGGTATCCTGATCAGTTGGTTGAAGATTTTATCTAGACTAGGGAAACAGCTACTTTAGGATAGGGGGGATTTGGGGAGTTTACTCTAGTATAGGGTAGCAAAATTTAGCTGAACTAGCTCTGGTATAGGTTAAGGGTTCCAGGGTCCCAGCAGCACACCCCCACCCAGAAATTCCTAAAGTACCCCCTCGCCCCCGGCTATGGCGCATCTTAAAATTAAAATCCAGAAAGGCTACTTTCTTAGTTTTAAGAGCTTTTAAATTGGAACGGATGAGCCTTTCGTCTCAATACATTTCGTCAGGTTTAATAACGTCTAGAAAAGCACCGAACTTCGACTTTTACTGACCGGTGTTCCACTTAGACTTCATTTGACCCAATCCAGAAATTGTTATATTAACTCGTTACATATTTCGCAATTTATCGATCATTAAGTTGGGCTAATTAAATGTCGGCATTTGAATCAATTAAGCATTGTTTTGTTGATCTTGGTTCGACCAAAATGAAAATAAAGGGCGGCTCATGAAAAATCGGCGTCTGGGTTAGCATCAAAACACGCTCTCTTGTTTCTCCAGAGCTTAAGAAGTCACTTTTTTCAACCCCGTTCGTCGATTATGAGCAGATGGATGAAACCGATCCATTCACTAGTTTTTCCGAGGTTTGCTGTTGTGGTTGTTCTAATTTCCGGCTTTGAATCCCTTTTATCTAAAAATGTGTGCATGTCAACTGTCTTTGAAATTAACCATCTTTAACCCAAGATCCAAACCCGAAAAAGACAAGAAACAACTAAAAAGGGGGGGGGGGGGGGCATCATTCCGAGAAAGGCATTCCCCAGGGTTGCTCCCCTATAAACTAAAGCTTTTGTAAGCTGGGTTTTTTTGCTCTTAAGGGTTTTTTTACCCCTCCCAGTTCAAAATGTTTTGAAAATTGAGCATAGATTTTGTGAGAACAGGTCTGAAATAGGGTGAGGTGTGGTATCTTGATCCGCCAGGGTCTGGCCAGATTGGGTATTTTAAAATTTTGTCGACAGACGTAACCTCAGTTCATGTTTCGCAATAAATTGACAGGGCTAACAAGCTAGTAGCAACGCGGTTAACATACTGAAAGACTCGATCTTTTCGTTACTTAAGTCTGACGAGTTTAGGCTACGAACAAAAACAAAACAGTCTATCCAAAGCTTTCCTTTATCAAGCCAGGTAACCTAAGCTCACTTTATGATCCAACAGTCAAATGAGTCACGGAACTAAGTCGTCTGGTAGATCATACAAAATAACAATAGACCAGAGAAAATATATATTGAAATTTGTCTAAATTGTTATACTGGACTCGATCACAGTTAAGGATCCCAATAACATTCCCATTTAAAATCTCGTGAGCGACGGACTTTATTTCAGTCATTAAGGTCCCCTCAACACCACATCTGAGCAACTCAGCCAAACTCCAAAACAGAAGCACCTTACTGTAGCACGAACTCTGAACGATACCTCCAGTCAGGAAGATAGAATTCTCAGTGCATAGCTTTCATTTTAGTGGTCACACTTTTGGATTTCAACTACAGTCTCAAAAGTTAGAACCTCTTATGTACAATACAATAAACAGCACCACAGGAAAGTACTACTCAGTAGCTTTCATTTGAATTGTTACGTTTTATTTTTTGCGATTTCATCCACAGACCTGTTCATTAGAGAGAGGGAGAGCCGCCTTGAACAGTGAAACTGTACCACAGGAAAGTACTGCTCAATAGCTTTCATTTGAATGGTCATACTCAGTAAAGAATTAAATTTGCTCTTTCATCCCAGCATAGAATCAAGAGTTTACCATGATGTGGTTCACCCTCACAGACTTCATGTAAACAACACTGCTGGTTTTTCATCAAGGAAACATTAACAGCTTATAGCAAAAACGAGAACAGCTTCGCAGTTTTTCACTTTGGAGATGACTAAATTGCTAACCACACATCATGACAGAAACCACAGACCTCTTGGTCGCAAGCATTCCCCTGAACTGTTCAAAATCGTTCAGTTCACCGCAGACTGACTTTCACGTGACAAATTCCCCATCAGATGTCACTGATGGCGTAAGCTTGAAGGGCATCGTTGAGTGTAATTTCGTCCCAGTTTGGGCCAACAAACTCTTCAAGTGTTCCACACCAAAAACCTGCAAACAAACAATTATTTCAATCGATTAATGGTGGTCACATTAATATGAGAACGCGTTTTGGATGGTATACACACTGTACAAAATTAGATTTACTATATATTATTTTCCTTGAGGCAAAAAAGTGCAAACTTCGAAGAAACCAGGGGTAAATATGGTAATGCAAAACCGCATATTTGCATCCTAATGCCTACCGCCATGCAAGTGTAAAATAGAGATTTTACAGATTTTTAGCGATTCCTCATAACTGAGCAGTACATCCGTAAAGGTCATCAACACGAAATTGCAGTGCTTGTTGACCAAAACTTCTACGGGCTGTCAAATTTTAAGTGGAAAATAGTTGATAATATATTGTACAACTCAATAAACAGTTGAGAGGAAAGAATCCGCTCTCAGTCGAGATTTCAGTTTAAAAGACCAAATTTTTTCAGAACTTCAGACTCAGACATTAACTTCTACCTTGTAGACAAACAGTATCATGGGAAACTCATATAGTTTTCATATTAAATGGACACATTTTCACCAACAGAGTCAAAACCTAGGCAACAAAACTGTTCAATGAGCTCAGTGGTTTTTAACTAAAACTGCAAACAAGACTAATAAAAAACCTCGGGAACTTATCATATTAAAATTCTGCAAAGGTAGCTTTCGTCTGGTGCAAAACTAAGACTTCATCGAGACAGATTCAGAGGAGAAAGCCACCTTATACAACAAGATCATGAAAGCACCTGATGTAACTGAAGGACTGCTCAGTGCATGGCCTCTTTCGTAACGGGAGGCTTTGAGATTTCACGCACAATTTAAAATATTGAACTGCCTTGAAAATGACAGCAAATATATGGAGCGACTGTCGCAGTGAAAGCTTCCATGGGTGTTTCACGCATTAACTTAAACGTCAGAGCCGTCTTGTGAAAAATCGCCACAGGAAAATGTAAGACTCTATATAGTGTACACCGGCACAGAACTAACAGGTTTAAAATGCAGTCGTTCTTTGAACAGTGACTAGTACGAGGTCCAGACTGATCGCAAGGATTTTTATTTGCACTGACCAAGTTGTCGAACAAATGATTAAACCGGCTACGGTAAGCCGGGCACTTCTTAGTGTTGGTATAATAAAAAAAAGGGTAATTCTGTTGTTAAAAAACAGTTGGAGACCTTTTAAAAGAACTTGAACCCGCAAATTGGAGGCTAAAGGCAATTAACCTTATGGAGATTTAAACCTAAGCTCACTTAAAAGCACCAGACATGTTTACGTTCGGTAACATCGAAATAAATATTGAACGAATGTGTCTCAATTTTTGAACGTTCAACCGCTCCGCACGAAGAAAATTACATTGCTTAGCCATTCTACGCTGGGGGCATAAATTCGATTTCACCCCCTTGAAGCTTTTGTACACCTTACCCCAAAGTTAGGTGTAAAATTTGCCACCTTTTCAAACGAAAAGCCGGAACCTGTCGTCTTTGAGCGAGCAACAAAAGTTATGTGTACACTTTTTATTAAATAGGGCTTAGAGGCACTTACTTTCATTAAAGAAGATTCCTTCAGGGGAGTGCTCGGACCCACATTCGTTACTACTTGAATTAGAGGCCGTTTCTTGTTCTTCGTCGCTCAGACGTTGTCTTTTACTCGTTGGTTGTATTTCGTCTTCGTCTCTTTCTTCCCCAGAGTCCTGTTTTAAGATGTTCGATAGGACAGAAATATAGTGAATCGCTAATCTTAGAGTAGCGATCTTTGAGAGTTTCTCTTCTCCGTTATAGCTTGTTTTAGGAATGACTTTTCTCAATTCTTCGAACGCCCGGTTCAACTTATGCATTCGATTTCTTTCCCTCACAGTGGCGCAGTCCCTTGATGTCCTCAAATGGGGGTATCTTCGTAGCCGTGTAGAATCACTGAAACATTCGTTACACATTTCTTCCTCCTCGTCCTCAAAAGCCGCCAATATAGCTAGCTTGCTTCGAGACTCGCGCGAAACTGAGCGAAGGCTGTACCTCTTAGAACCGCCTTGGTCTTTTTTCGACGTGACGTCCATTGATGATTTATTACTCTGTTCTCTATTTCTTCCTCTTCGCTTGTCCGATAGATGTCCTGTGTCGGCTGTCCATGCATTCTTCAAGTTCCATTAGCTCCGCCCAACCAATCAGACCTCATTAACAAGTTCCGATACATGTCCTTAATAGTTGTCATCCCTTCACGATGTTAACCAATCAGCGGTAGGCTCTTGCGGCACAAAACCAATACCTCGGTCAAATTGGAGAACAGTTTGACCCCTGATAATTCATTTGACACCAACAGCTCTTGAAAAGTAACAACTACTTCAACCCACTTACCTTGGTGGAAACCGTGACCAACAAGCTGATCTCGTCCTTTCGCTTGAGTCTGCAGTAATTTGTAAATGTTTATTTGGTCCATTTTAAGTTATTTCATAATATTTTCATGATATATTTCTGCGTTAATTAGGAAGCGGAAGAGTCTGTCGAGAGTGATTAAGTTTCTTTTAATCACAGCTTGACAGAGGAACAATGCATGATCATTGGGCTATTGACACTACAAAGTCCCTGAATAAACAATGCCCTAAAAAAAGGGTGAATACGCCTAGCTATTCTAAACCTTTGGTTGATAAACGTTATTTTCTCACGAGAGCTCTATTTTTTTTTTTTTTTTTTTTTTTTTTGTAGTAAGTTCAGAGGAGATGCCTGCGCCATAAGTTTTATAAACCCAACCGGGTAGGTTACTGGTTAATATCACTTAAGCCAGGTAATATATCGAGTAAATATACTCCTCCAGTTTGGCTGACTTACAAAATATTTGACTCATCTATTCGGTGGTAAATGTTTTCTTAATTACTTCCATGTGTAATGAAAACGCATTGGTATGTACTCCGGATAAGCAGGAATAAATAACATCACTAGAAACTAAATTGAACATGTTATTGTTATCAATAATACATTACAATAAAAAAGATTCATGTTTTTGTCAAATGGATCAGACACCACAAATTGTCACTACCAACTTCACAACACAGGAGCCTAAAATTGTAGGCACGCGCGGAAATGTTTGTTTTACCTCCCCTGATCGAAGTTGTTCGTCAATTTTTTTTTTCTTATATTGAAAATATTCTGTGCATCCGAACTCTAATTAAACTTTCTTACCATACGAGTAGCGTAGAAGCCGTACACAGCCAAATAATTTTTCTTTTATGATAATATTCAATTGTTCCTTTCTTTCTTACTTAACTTTTATTTTACTTTTTTCATTTGTTATTGTTTTGGTACTGAAATCTTCATGTCCAAGATAAAGTCAATAAAGTTGTTTATGCTTTGTTTATGCGTCAATTCCAGGCGAGGTCGGAGAGAGTGAAAACAAAGTTTATGTAAGGGTAGGAGGTTGTCAGATCATGAACCTTTACAGGTAGCGGCCGGGGGGGGTGCACTTCCATATATAGGTTTTAGATATATGCCGCCCGATAGAGTGTGGTTTTTGAGGGTGTTCATGCTTAAACAGGGCATCCTTTTTGACCTTGTTGACGTCGTAATCAGGCCGGTGTTATCCTTAGTTAGGGTACCGTTAGTATGTCAGCTAAAATTCAAGTGCATAAATGCCCAGCTACGCCAGAAACACAGTATCATGAACTCAACTTTACCTTAAAGTCACCCTAGGAGAGCCATTTGAGGAAGATTTGAACGCTCCAGTCAACCTTTTCTTTTTTCCTTGAATCTTGTCTCATTTTTCAAACTTGCGCCTTAAAGAGTAGTCTGCTACACAGCCGTTTTCAGTGATGTCACAACGTGACGACACTAAAAACGGCTGTGTAACAGACAGCTCAAACAGGGGATCCGTTTTCTTTTTTCTCACCCTTAAATAGGGTCAGGGTTTACATGTGAGATCCTGACTGGCCCACACCTACCTAAAATTTATGGTAGTATTCCCCCGGGACAGGAATCCATAACCCTGCCATTATACGGAAGCCAATATTTGGGCCGAAGATGGGTCTCGGAATCAGTGTGGACCACAATGTAAAGTAAGAAAGGTTTTGAACCCAGTTGTACATAGCCGGCCAGGACCTCGCACTGCGCTGAACGACTGAAGATGTCTCTTTCTACCCTCCTTTACAAACATACAGTTGACTCCCGATAACTCGAACCCTCGCTAACACGAACCTCGCGATAAACTCGAACCAAAATCAATTTGCCCTGGATTTCAGCCATACATTTACTGTAATTTTACCCTCGATAACTCGAACCTCCGGCTAACTCGAAGTAGTTTTCAGAGGCTCCTCAGATCATTTCTACATAATTTTACCCTATATAATTTTAACTCGAATCATGTTTTGAGCCTTTAAAAGGTCGGGAAAAAAAACAGTCTACATATGGCGTCCGAAACATTGAATTTTGAATTTCCCATTTACCTGTTGTAGGCATATAGTTTACTACTGTAGGCTAATGTTGTTTGTAACAAATCTAACGCGTGAAACAGCCTTACTTCTCAAAACAGTAAAACGCATGCTCTATTTAGGCAATATTTTGTTACGTTACTTTCTAATTTATAATCTAGAAGTATCTTTTAGTTAATTTTCACTTAACATTTCTACAATTGAATGTGATTAAAATGTTCACTGCGCAGTAAAAACTGTTTTTTTTCCTTACTACCGGCTATTTTCTTCAAACTCTTGCTAACTCGCCGATCGAACTAGAGTCTGGAAAGGTGTTCTCGGGATCCGGCATTTGACCGAAATACATTGCGGGATTCGGGACAACGCAAAATTTCCCGACTGGATAAGGTATTTGGCCGCTACTCGGTGAGCGGGATTCGCTAAAATCTTTGCACAGGATGAGGTATTGGGAAAGAAAGCGGTATTAATTAAGATAACAGAAGTTGCGCATGCGGGATTGTCCTAAAAAAGGAGCGGGAATGCGGGATCACGGGCCTACTTCCAGACCCCGAATAAAAAGTTTCTTATTTCCGTTATTTTTCATTTTGCGCGAGGGCGGTACGTTTTGGGTCACGTGGTCCGAACGAGTTTTTCGAATAAGTCACCGAAATCCACCTGAAGCAGGTGGATCGGTAGAACGTCTTGGACGATCCAAACTCATTCAGACGAACTTAATTAAGCCAGACGTCGAACTTTACATGAACTTAACTCACGTTTGGTCGTGGCCTAATTATCCAGGGCTCTCCACATACAGATTCTCCGCGACTGATTTTCATACATTTCCTTAAAGAATTGACTGGGACATTTTGATTAAAGATCAAAGAATTTTATCTTTGGGGATCATGTTATCAATTCTCAAAACCTTTTGTTTTTGATGTGTCGATGTTGCTAGGAGAAAATTGATGTTAGTCACTCCTGGGCGGACTTCACGGGTTGGATATTCCTTCCCCGCCTGTTAATCGTCGCAAGTAAGGGAGTCCAGAAATTTTTTCATTTGGAATCCGGAATCGTGGGCTTTGGAATCCGGAATCCAAGTTCCACTGACAAACGACCTGGATCCAGAGCTGGAATCCGGAATCCACGGCATGGAGTCCACAATCCAAGACTGTTTTGGATTCCCTTACATGGGGCGAAAACAAGAGAGGAGGGGTGGGACAACATATACAATTCGTGGTTTATGAAGGTGGGAATGTCTAATTTTCATTGTGAAAATCACAAGAGATATCACCTATACCACGCTATATCTAGTGACATCTTGATCGTCATAAGGCATTGTGGATTTAAAAACATGTTTGAAAGAGCGCGAATTGCCGAATTCACTTTATAAGTGACGCCAGCGAGACGAAAACACAACCACTCTGCAAGATATAAAATTTATTTCCATTAAAGGAAATTCTAGAACTGCCAGATACAAAGATCACAAAACATAGCAACTCTCTCAGTATTATTAATCTGATAATATGACGATTTCTTACATTTTTAGCGGACAGTTCATAGTTTTCAGACTCCTTATAGACGAAGTATTAGAAACCTACTAACAAAACGTCTAAAGGTACGGCAAACCGGGCAGCAAAAACTTGCAACTTGTTTTGCAACATTGCAGAAAAAACGAATTAAAAAGCGATGTTGTGCGTTTTATTACCAACGTTCAAACCTGGCTTGTAACAAATCAGGCTGCTGCAAGTAGCGAGAATACTAACTTCTGATTGGATAAAAATACGCGGGAGTCACGCAATACATAGGAGCTACTTCAGTTGCTGCAAAACAAGTTTGCCTTTGGCCAGTAAAACGCGCAACATGTACATATTTTGTTTCAAAAAGGAGAACTTCCCTGCGCTTTCTGCAACAACATTTCGAACCTGCAACAACCTGATTTGTTGCAAGACAGGTTTGATTCATGGGTGGTAAAACGCGCTATATCGCTATTCGACTACTCTTACAGCATTGTTGCAAAACAAGTTGCACGTTTGTGTTGCCCGTTTTTTAACGTACCTTAACACCTAAATGGTTAAATCCTACACAACAGACCTTCCTGCAGTCCGCTCAAGTGAGCGCATTCACCGAAACGAGGCCGAGGCCTGGGTGACAGTTTCATACAAATCACTGTATCATGATTCTGTCATACCAAGCCTCAAGTTGGTGATTTTGTTCACAGAAATACAGAAAAGGTCTCAAGCGTTTGGTTATATTACTTTATTTTAACTCTTTTATTGAAACCGAGCGCTTCCCTGACCAGCGGTTTCACTCATGGCGAGACAGGGCACACGGCCGTCTGAATTCTTGCCCTCGCTCGTGGATCCACTTGTTTGCCACTAAAAATACGGAAATATCAAGTATTTAATACAGCAAAAAATATCAAGGAATAAACTATGGCTGGTAGTTAATCTGGCAACAATTTACTCGCATTAAAAAAGGGACCGTTGTTATTGCATCGGGTTTGGGACGCACCTTCCCGTGATTTAAGTAACAGTAGAAAAATATGATATCACGAGGGTAAAGTTGACACGTAGAGGTACATTTTTCAGTTCTCAATTTTAAATCATATGAGAAAAAGGAATGGTTGTTTCATATTTTTGAGCCTGTCGATAAAATCCTAAAGTGTGCCGTGGCAATTCAAATGAAAGCTACTGAGCATTTCTCTTTGATGATGTACGGTTTATTATGCTGTATAAGATGGTTCTAACTTTTGAGTCTGTTGATGTGTCGCAAAATTTAAACTAACAACTCAGTACTTTCTAGAGTATTAGTCATTTTGGATAACTGCGCATGCCCAAATTTGATATCATTGGAAGTGTGCGCTTACCCCATTTTTGGCCCACCAACACAGGGCACCCAGCATGTCTAGTGCTGGCATCTCCTATCCCACTGCGTTTCAGGTTCCACCAGAAAGCAGCGTCTCCCTACAAGAGTAGTTTCCCAATTAATATGATTTAGTTTAACTGGATTACGATTGGCTAAAAAATCTCACGCCACTTTCGCAACCAATCAGGTGCGGGCCCAAAGCCATTCGTTTCGTATCAAGCGCGTTTCCTCAGCTTGACGCCGACTCACAGTACCGCTTGACAATCACTCACGTCTTGATCCTCAAACTTTCGACTATCGTGTCTCGAGTCTCGAGAATAAAGTCTCGAGTTTCGAGACCAAAGTTCTGGTTGGCGGTTTACTGGATAGCCGAGGTTTGCCGTGTACCTAATAGTTTTTTAGCAGTCGCTTGAGCATCGAAAGAACAAAATCCTGTGTCGTGACCTATAGCCACTCTTAAACATTTCAAGAGACAGGGTATCAGCTTTGGGTATGAAGACTTTTGGGACTCGGCGTCCGTCAAACGATCAGATCTCATAGTGATGACCCTAACAAACAAAGAACTACTTGAATGGGCGACCTCAATATTTTTCACAGTTTCGGGGATTTAGCTCACTTTTGAGAGTTACATGACTGATGCAAACACCTGGAATAGTACGTTTTCCAAAGTTATACCTTCCTATTTTTTCACCTTACCTTGCTTGGAAATAACGTTGTACCAACTTGTGTAAACACTGTTCCACCGCCTGCCTCAACATCAGACATCTAGAATAACAAAGCGCACTGCATCAGTTTTCTAAAATAACTAAGATTGAACGCGCCCTCTAATTGGCCGAGAGGCGTGTGTGCAGGAAAGCATGTAAACATGGTTGTGACGTTAAGATGTTTTGCTTTTCGCGCGCTAATCACGAAAGCACGAATTTGAAAAAGTTTTTGAATTGAAAACTCGACAAGTTTACTTTATATACCCATTCCCTCGTCGGGTGAAACTTGAAAAATCTTTACAAACATGCTGTGTCAATTTTTTTCGCTTAAGCTGACATTTTAAGCGAGAAAAATTCAAAATTTGGAAAGCATATCTTTTGGAAAACAAGAACTGATTACGCGTGCAAGAATTCGTGACCAAGATTTCACGACTGGTGTGAATTTCTCTTTTAATCAGTTACATAACCAAGAGTTTTGCGTTTTTTCTTGGGAAGTTTAATTTATAAAAGTAATGGAAAACCTTTTCCGTGTTTGCATAGCCTTGCCGAGAGGGGTTGGGAGAATTCGACACAGTTATGCAAACCCAAGAGTCTCTGTAGCTCAGTGGTAGAGCATCTGGACTAGTTACCATAGTTACCAGAGAGTCATTTTTTCCTTCGAGACGCCTTTGTCACTGAGTGAAAAAACATCTTTCTCAAATGCAACATATTAACAAAGAAGTATGAATCTTTAAATAATGACTTACATAAGCGAGGACTGTAGCAATTCTGTTGCCTGTACCTAGCGATGAAAACTTGTCTTCATGTTCCTTTGGAGAGAGAAAAAACATAAATGCATAAAAGCAAAAAAGACCGCATATTAAAAAGGTTAAAAACACCTTGTATGACAGACTGCTTAACTCTGTCACAGGCAGTTGCCACCCACCCTAAAATACTACTCAGTAGCTTTTATGTAAATGCTTAGAATTTAGGATTTCGTCCCCAGAATCAAAAGTTAAGAATCACCTTGTGCACCGTAATAAACGGTACGACAGGAAAGGACTACTTGGTTTAAAAAATACGTTAGAGATCCCTTTTACAGCATTATAAACAGTACTACAGGAAATTACTGCTAAGTAGTGTTCACTTGAATGGTTTCAATTTTGGATTATCTCCAACGACTCCATAGTTAGAATTATCTCATACAAAATAATTGTAGGTTCAGTTTAAATTTGTCGTTCAGCCCCAATTTTTTTATTTTATTATTTGTTTTTAAACTAAAGAAGTATTTTAAAAAGGAAAAAAAATGGAACTACCAAACTTGTTATATGAGAACCTGTCTTAATCCTCCCACTCTGAGACCAAGTTATGGCAAGAACATTTGTCACTGTTACTTTGAAATCCGTGGGCAAATTCCTTAGGTGTTACAATTCACAAAAAACCGCTTTGGCAGAACTTTGCATGGTAAAGTTTATTTCTTAGGATTCTACACAAAGAAATACGATTTTTTTTCGTAAATGTTTTTATTTGGCCACTTTAAGGTGTCAGAGTGGAAGGATTTGAAGTAATTAGTTTCAGTAGGTTGATATAGCGACAGAATGTGAACTCCAGTTGACCACGGGAAAGCGCGCGGAAAGGACTGAACGCAACTTCCGGTGTGCCGCGCTGCCATATTAAGGGGCTAACGCAACAGCGTTTTTGAGCGACGGACGTCAACCGGAAGTGGACTTTTAGCATCACTGGGGAGTGGTTAGGTTCAAACTCTCGGGTAAATCCTCTTTATAAAAGAAAAGAAACTTAGCAGTACAAATTTGTTAGAGTCAAGGCATGTAAAAAGGGAGAAGGACTCACTTCCGGTTGACGCGCGTCGCTCAAAAATGTCTTTGCTTAAGCTCCCTAATTAAGCCAATTTTTTTCTTTGCGCGCGCCGCCGTCACAGTAAGACTTTTAAAGTAATACTTACTCTTGCATGGTCAAAATGCGGTTCGTAGTGACCAGCTATGCCATAATTTACAATCTATAAGTGGAAAAAGAAGTATCTCAAAAGTATTCTTTCAACAGAACATCCTGTTCTTTCAACATCTTCACAAAATAATAGGTCGACCTTTATAGTCGGAGCGGATACTAAGATTTTGTATGGGAGAGATTTGCTTCAGTCAAAAGTGCTTTTTTTCGGGCGGAGGAAGCGAAGGCACGAGGTGAACAGGCGTTATAGGCCTCCGCTGATCGTGTAAACTGAGATTCAGTTAGTGGGATTACGTGACGGAGTGGCACTTCCACAAGGACCCCCGCCCCTCCCAAGAATGCAGGATAATCCTTAGCTTCTGCTCAATTTTTACGTCGACAAGCTAAAGATAAAACATGGACACAGATCACGTGGATAAAATTCGCGGATTGAAGGCTTTGTCTGTCGCGTGAGGAGGGAAGACAAAAGAGTGATTACTATTTTTTCGAGCTTTCTTTTCATAAACGCATAAGTTGCGTCTTTAACTGTGAGGATCTTCTCTACATTCACTTCTTCCTTCCGCGGTAGAAATATATGAGATTCATATATTCATCACTTTCTAATAATTTCATGATCTATACCTGTAGTTCCTCTGCAGTGTCCATAGTTAGACCAGTCACGTCTTCAAAACGCCGACTTACTCGTCTGATTAATTCGTGATCGGTGTCCTTTAACCAGCCACTTGCAACAGTAAAAGACACAAATAGGCAAAAAAATAAACTTAGCATAATAAACAAAATAAGAAAATGCGGTAGGAGGCAAATAAGTAAGCATGGTTTTAAAGGGTAGAAGAATGTTAACTATATTAAAAAAGAAAAAACAAGTTAAAAAAGAAAGAGATTTCAACAGAAAGAGAACGAATTGCTGACCACGTAAGTATGGAAAATAAAATATCAAATGCAAAAAAAACAGAGATGTACGCAGAACTGTCATTCACTTGTCAAGGTCAAAGTTTGATTTCCAGTTAAAAACATTAAAACATATTCCTTTCAACGGAAGATAGCCGACAAATTACTAAATTTAGGATGTACCGTAAAATTCCGAAAATAAGCATCTCCATGTATAAGCCCCTCCGATTATAAGCCCCACACAAACTCGTAACACAAAAAGCCCTCCGTGAAATCGCCCCTCCAAATATAAGCCCCCCGGGGGCTTGTAGTTGGAAAATTGCCCTCAAATACAAAGTAAAACAAAGCAAAAACGGTAAATTCCCTTCCAACTAAAAGCTAGCCAAATCGATTTTGAAACGCAAACTTCCCTCCATACATAAGCCCCTCCGAATATAAGCCCCTCAAAAAGGGCCTTTGGAAAATATAAGCCCCGGGGTTATTTTCGGAATTTTACGGTATTAAGTACCGAGAGCATCATTGAACAGAATGAACTCAAAATTCAGTTAAAACGTAAGCTGGCTTAAGGCGTTAAGCATTAGCAGTTACTCAGACTATGTCAAGTCCTCCAGTTTTCTGTTTCCCGCTTGTTTAGCAGTCTGCGTGGAAACGTTTCCGATCGAGTAATTACTTTCTCGACAAACTCGCGTGGAAACGCTTGCTTCGTAGGCTTCTTGTTTATCAAATGGCCCAGAGGTTATCAAGCTACTGAGGGGTGTACTGTGGATTATTTTGCCTCCCTTCTAGCCCTCCCTGGAAGGTAGCTTGACACTTCTCAACAACCCAAGATGGCCCCGGCTGTCGAAACCTAGCACGTCATCTGACAATCACACAGAACAAAGAAGGACAGTATGAAGAAAACTGCTATTAGTTCACAATAAAGGTTATGGTTAGCCCTTAAGTTTCATTAGTTCAGCATCCTAGTTCTCTCTACTTCGCGTGAAGCATACTCATGATGATTGGCAGTAGATTAGCTGTTGAAGCTAGGTTAGACAGAGGCATCCACTGAGGAAATCTAAGCACATGCACGGTTTTTCTGTATTCCAACAACATCTCTAGTTTTATTTTTGGATAAAAGAAAAAAAGGAAGATTTAAGTGTTTGCTGTTTTCTTGAAAAAAAATTCACTTTACTGTGTCACAAACAACACAAATTTTCCCTAACACGAAGATGATTGAACACACTTCACTTTCAGAGATGTGATGGATGCCTTTCATTAAAAGGTTAATTTGTAGGCGGTAGTGCAAAATATCTGCAAAAGCATTATTATAACGTTAGTTTCATGCAAGCGTTGGAAGTTCTTTTATGCGAGAATTAAGAAAAAAACACACACACACTTTTCGCTTCGACAAACTTCAATTTACCCTAGGTTAAGGTTCAGTTATTGCTATTTCGATTAATATTTTAAAACATCGGTTTTCATTTCCTCGTCCTTATTCATTCATTACAACGTTTATTCATCTTTAAGTTTAACGTCTTGATATAATTATAATCATTATTACTAAGGTGAAAAATGAAAAGAGATATTAGCCTTTTGGTCATCGTCGACCCTAAGAATTTAGAATAAAAGCAACGCTGGGCTTTACAACATCTTATCCATTCGTTAATTGCTCGCTCATTCGTTCTTTCAATCAACAATCAATCAGTTGATCAAACAATCAAATAAGTTTAGTATAGGGTCAGCTTATATTTACGAGCATAATATTTGCATTGATAACCCCGAGTGGGGCTACTTAGCAACGTTTTATACGGGGAGGCTCAAACCCAGGGGGATACATGTACTTCCTAGGGATACCTTTTTCACACTTTGAGTATACAAAAGGCAAAGGGTTGGGATTTCTTAAGTTAAGGTATATGAAAGGGCAAGGAAATTGGTAATTTAGATATTTAAAAGGGCCTTTAACTAAAATATGGTTGTATCACTTTCTTAATGTTACTACATAAAATGTCAAGACGAAAGGGTTATTATATTTCCGTGGAGTGCACGAAAGGGGTACCTTTTTCTGACAAAAATGATGTATAATAGGGTTGGACCTTGGGGCTGATAACCAACCTTTTGCTAATGCGGTAGGCAGCGTATTCAAGTTTTCCTGTCACAGGGTGTTGTATGGTTGCACGGCGGAGCTGTTTGGAAACGTCAGTGAATAACATGAGTATGAGTAACACACATCGACATTTGAGATGAATTATCCAAAAACACCGATTTCGCATTTGTTTATTCAAATCCGAAAATGGGCTATTAAGAATCTACAGGTCATGAAGCAACATTCTGAGTGGATTCACTAAGTCAAGTCTACATTATATCTGGATTCTTAGGATCTATATTTCAGCCGTTTTTTTGTATTTTCATTTTGGGGGCGGGGTGGTAAAGTATCCCTAAAAAGTACATCTGGCAAGCGATTATCCAGGCTTGGAGTATGTACCCAAATGATTCTCTCCGGGTTTCAGCCAACATTCATTTTAAGAATCCAGTTCCGACTGATATTTCGTTTCTTTATGATTTCATCCACCCCATCCAACAATCTTGAATTCTCCCAGACAAACGCGACTTAGCCTGTAACACACTATCTAGCACTTTATGCTATGCATAAGTCACGATGAAGACCCGAAAACAGGCCTATTTTTTCTCGTTTTTCAGGCGAGCGATAGCAAGTGCGAGGCGGGCCGGGGAGCGCGACATTCGCGCGGCTTGGGACAAGTACAACTTTGATTATTGGTTTTTAGTTCTAAGGCATATTAAAATAGGCTTTTGAACAACTTTTTCGGCTTTTAATAAATTATGGACTGATACAAACATGAATTTCACGTGTATATGAAAAGTATTTCACGTGTTTTGTATATGAATCTCTTGCTCTGAAATACAGAAAACAACTGAAGATAAAAAGGTAAAAAAAAACAGTCTTTTCATTCCTTACGATTTTCGAAGTGATATTACGAGAAGTTACATGTTGATCACTATTGGGGCTCAAATGTTGAATAATACTACCTCCAGAAAGTGTCTCTAGTCAAGCTAAACCCAATGTCACCAAATCACCTGCGTTTTCCCGCGCTTATAGTCGGCTACATGTATTCATTGCGAGATCCGATTGGCTCGTTTGAATTTGTTCGCGCATTGCGATTGGTCCGGCAGAGGAATAACCTTGGTTTG
This sequence comes from Porites lutea, assembly GCF_958299795.1. Classification (NCBI taxonomy): domain Eukaryota; kingdom Metazoa; phylum Cnidaria; class Anthozoa; order Scleractinia; family Poritidae; genus Porites; species Porites lutea. The sequence goes on from NC_133208.1 coordinate 28,202,069, forward strand.
AGATAAAACCCCTCAAACTCTACTTTCTGTGGCATAACGAATCCGTTTTAATACTAAGATACTGTATACGGCTTTTGGTATGTTTAACGTTTTGGTGGGTCTTAGTATATCCTTTTTCTTTCTTTTCTTTTTTCCTCTACCGACTTTTATTTTAAATGTGTATTCCAGAAATTCATGGATAAAAATTGATAAAATAGAAACAAATGATCGTCAAGCAACACATATCTGTTGAACAATGTGCCATGTGTCTACAGAAATATTTGATTCCGGAGAAACCTCGTTGCTTTTAAAAAAGCCACATATCATAACACAATTTCCGTTACGCTACATTTTCTAAAACTACCTCATTACTCGACTGCATTATTACCACTATCTGCTTCTCCGCTAAGTAAAGAGAAACAGTATAATGAAAACTCTTGGGAGAGACCGCGAACAGTTTTGCACGGTAGCGAAAACGCCATCTACGGCGCAAGACGCAGAAAGGATATTTAGGATCTATGATTAAGCAGTCCCCAATCACGAGCAAGTCAGGATGAACTTAAGGGCTAACAGACCATTATATAGATAAAAAGGCTCGCTGATGTATTACTTTCGTAAAAATGTGCTTTCACACAAACGGCTTGCTTAACTGGACTTTTGATAAAATCACTTGCTCTGTACGAAAATAATAATTCTGTGTGGAAACATTAGCCTGAATTTCATCCGATTACTTCGGGTCGTTATTACTCCCTCAGTAAGTAATAACGACTCGAAGTAATCGGATGAAATTAAGGCTATGGAAACATGAAGTTGTGGTAGCGTGATTAGTTTGTGTTTAACACAATCTGCCAATCCACTTTATAGTGCACTGTTTACAAACCTTTTACTGACTCTATATTCAGCTTCTTCTAATGTTCCATCGTCAAGAATTATTGTAGCACGGGCAAACTACATAATTTCACACGAGATAAAAAACAAAAAGGCGCAAAATTTATGGGTCGCTTTAAAGGTTTTATGTGGCAACAAAACGACACGTTTGTATCAAAAACGGTCTTAACTACTATTTTGAGATTTCCCTCAAGACTGAATCGGTGTTCAGTCAAATTGGGACTGTTTTGAGGAACGAATTCTGATCCAGTTTCCAGCGCACCTTCGTAAAAGCCAATAGCACACGTTCGATACATGAATTCTAACATCACTCTAAGGCTTTCTGATGATTTTTATATTAATATTTTTGGTTTGGTTTTCTTTGTGTTAAAGTCTCTTCTGGGATTTGCAAGATAATGAAGTCGTGAAAAATTTGCAACTTTGTCCATAAAGCCTCGGAGTCATGTTAGATTAATATATCGAACGTCCCATAATGCAATTCAGGTGTATTCAGCGCATACTTCATTAAGCGGACACCTGCAAAGGTCCCTGACTTTCCGCTTAATTAAGTTTTCAAGTTAGAACCACCCTGTACAGCACTAACATCACTTTAACTGTCGCTGAAAAAAGTTTCTTACTCTTGTTTAATTTAGACCTATCATGTTGTAAATAATAACTTCAAATTAGTTCTACGGCATTACGCAGGATAATCTCAATGTTGTAATTAAGCTGTGATTCTTACAATGATCTCTTAAACTTTCCAGCTTTAAAGATTACCTAAGAAAATTCAGGCTTGGCAGTAATTTAGTTACAAGCGTCGTCTGTGTATCTTGGTACAGACATTTTGAATGTCACAAGCAGACAATGGGGCTGAGATTAAACTACAATTAACCAGGGATTTAAGGTAATAAATTTTGCAGCGGATAACAAACGTTTAATCGACAACTAAATGACAGTTCTGAAGTTGTGAATTGATGAAAGAATCCCCAAGAAGCGACACTGAGAAAGTATAAGGTCAAGGTGTAATGCACCAGAGTATGTCGATAATCACGATCATGAAATTAAAATTCTATGAATCAAGACGCATGTACCTTTGAATCGCATGAATGGTTTGGAGTGCCTATGAGGTATTTTACTAATACGTAGGACATTTTTTAAAACCTTGATATTATCTCGCCAACGGTCGAGTCAGAAAGTGAGCATTTCTCGCGTTTGGCCAAAACGAGATTTGCTGGGCTTTCATTGTCAATATAGCGCAATTTCCTTATGAATGCTCATGCAATAGCGTTTACAGAAGTTTAAAAAATAATTATTATTATAAAAGTACATCCAATTAAAAATAAAGAACCTCGTCATGAAAAAACTTGGGAAAATAAAAACGTTTTCAGTTTAATTTTAAAACATGATAGACTTGTGGTTGTCCTTGAGTCCTGTGTTAAGCTGTTCCGCAACTTTGGGGCAGCGAACATAAAAGCACGATCCCCAAGGGTCTTTGATGATTTCATTGGAGGAAAGCGGAGTAAGGCTCATGGAGGACAACAGGTTGTCAGCGATTTTTACGGTAAATTAGAATTTCAGCTGTCTCCAAACTGAACTGAACTGAAGTGAACTGCCAAAGTTGCCTTATACATTTCTCCGGCAAACTACTTTCGACAAATCGGTGTGCAACAATTGTAAGATACAAAAAACTGCCAAAAAAATCACTTCGTAGGAACTTTAATATTACAAGAGATGCATAATACCTTTTGCTAACTCTGTATCTAGCATGTTCAAGTTCACCAGTTACTGGACTTCTCACTGTAGCTCGGCGAAGCTGATTGAGATAAGGCCAACATATAACCGTTATTGACCCAGTGAAGGGTCTGACATGAGATCAGTTTCCAATTAGCCTAATAGAGCAGTCGTTGAATTCTTAGGCGAGGGAGCGAACCTCATACCTTTTTCACGCCCACTGCTGCCCTGGCAACATTCATTCTTTTTTTAATAAAGGGGCACCACCATTGCCAACAACTTTTTAAGGATGTATTTAACGTTTCACATATCAATGTGGTACTCAGAAACCATGAAGGATTTAAAGACTTTTACGATCCTCGATTTTTGTAGGCTGAATTTCAGCCGTCTCCTTTAGGCGAAACGCAAGCTCCCGAGGGAGGTCTTTCTCGTGAGTTTGCGTCTCGAGGAGACGGCTGAAATTCTGGCTATAATTGCTTGTCAAGATAAGAGATGCAATTTCATAGGGGACAAAAGAGTTGTAACCATTGAATTTGCGGGTGAAATCCTCGTGTAGCTGAAACTTTATTTTGCGACGCTTTTGGCGAAGTAGTGCTGCACAAGGTTGTTCTTACTTTTCGAGTATGTGGCGAAAATCCTTAATGTAACCATCTTTAATGAAAGCTAGTCGCAGTCATGTGCAGTTGTTTTAGGGGTGTCCGTGAAGTTTAGGTATTTTCCATGGTTTTGATCTTGACTTCTTTTCGAACTGGGAGGTTAGGGCAAAAGACGGTCTTCCAAGACTGACAGGCTTTTCACACAATGCTGCTGGTTTTGGAAGGAGCGCTACATGATGTCCAAATCATAGCCAAATCACGGCTACGCAACCCTTCCTTGCGTCGTCATGTAACACATTGCTCGGAGAGACGTTGCGTTACGACATAAAAAAAGAATGCGTACGACACTGGATAAGCCAAAAGAGTGACCAACAGAGAAAACTTCTGTGTAACATCACACTGTTACAATGTTAGTGATAAATCCGAATAATTTTACCAGTCAATTAAGTAAAACTAGTGAAACTTAACTTTTGGTTGCATTTGTGGTTCTACGTTTAAGAGTTGCTAGCCACCAAAATGTGAGAACTCTATTAAGTATTTTCCAAAAAGACTAAAAACGAAATCATTTCCATTTGTAGTTCGCAACAGAATCTATTTCCTCCACACGAGTACCACAAATTTCTCAATCGCTTCAGTTGGAATTAAAAAAAAAGAATTACTGAATGTTCTCTGTACATACACAGTCTTAACAGCTAAGGAGCGATGGCTATGTAATTAAAAATCGAAGGGACTGTGTCAATAATGATGTGAAAAAGTCACCACAACAACTTCGTCAGCCACGAAAACTTTTCAGTCACGTGATTGTCCATCACGTGACCGTTCTTAGATTCGGTCATAGGTAACTGAGGAGGACCTTGTGATAGAGTAGAAATGTTTTACCCCGCAAAAGTCCATACTTATTAATCATTTACCAAGCTTCTGGAGCAAGGAATTACAATGGACCCTTAAAAACAACCATCCATCATAATGAAGGACATTTGCGCCCAAGTTGTAGTAAAGTCAATTAAATGATGAATGCCGTAGGATCCCAATATAATAAACAAACTGTTGTAATAATGAGCGATTTTTCCAGGGCGTTGGTTCTTCATAATATCAAAGTTCCGCTGTATACTTTTCAGGAGTCTTGACTCCAAAAGCAATGCCCTATACAGCTATGACAAATAATGGTAAACCCAAAATATAATTCAGGGTATCACCAGGTACCAGTAATCAAGATATTCCATTCAATAGAGCTATGTGTTCTTGAATTGAATTTATAAAGTTAACAACAACTGTACATTACCCTTGGTGCTGCCAGCTCCTTTATTACTTCCATCTCCACATCTGATAAAATGTCACGGAATAGAAAAATCTCAGGTTTCACGAATACTCTTTCAATCTTGGCGGGTCTGATCTTCAGCCTGGGAGGATCATTATAGTACCAACAGAGCATTTTACTTTCCTCCCATTTAGTCTGACAACAAAAATACATAATACGAACAAAGTTCAAATGAAGATATGATCATCGCAGTGGTAATTGCAATTTAAGTAATTGCAAATTAACCCGAAAAAAAATTTCGGGACTTCAACGGGATTCAAACCCATGGCCTCTGCGTTAGCGCTTCAGTGCTCTACCAATAATTTGAGCTATGAAGACCCATACATTGGGAGCAGGCCAATTTTGTTGAGTTCATCTTAACCCATGAGTGGAATGAAACAATGAAGATAAGAATTCCATTTAAAATTTATGGAGTATAGCCTGTTCCAGGTGTTCAGATAGTGGGGACAGCACGAAGAAAAGTGAGCAGGAAAAACAGCAAGGGGGTGGGGGGTAGGGAAAGAAGTAACGGTGTTCCCTCCTCTCTCTCCCTCCCTCTTTCTTTCTTCCACTGCTTTGCATTTTGTGCTGCTCTCCACTAACTGAACGCCTGGAACAAGCTAATGGAGTATGGCCATGTTACCCTGTGTGGCACGCGTTCAAAGGGGAAAGGGAAGGTGGAATTTGGGTGAGCTAACAGGCGAAGGGGGCACTTTGTATTGTCATGCACCCGCCTTCAACATCCTGCCACGCTGGCTAACAAGACCATGTTAGCTCCTTGAATTAAATACAAAATTAAAAGTTGATTGATCGCATCTCACTCATACATGTACAGCTGTAAGTTATGATTCTTTATTTAACAAAATATTATCTTAAAAAAAAAAAACGGATAATGTAAGTAAACAAGAGTGCTGGACCAATACAGATGCCCTTAAAATAACTGAGAAAGAAGGTACTGCCTTTGCTCAGCAAGCTCCTCAAATCTTTTTGTATGGTGTGCCGTTCGCTCTATCTATAATAGTGTCAGGGAGAATTCCCAAAAAAAATGGTGGGAGTGGTCATAGTATCTTTCTATCATCATCAGTCCCTACCAGGGGTTTCGTTTGAGGCCGGATGCCACACACAACGTCCAGTTGTTTGACATTTACAATCTGGTAGTTCACAGAAAATCTTTATTTTTTTTAAGACTGTGTGAAAATCGTTTTTTTTATATATAGTTATGTAAAGCATACAATTTTTTGTGAGCATTTTTTTTTTAATGCCTTAAAAGACCTTCCCAGTTAACCAATTGCAGGGAAATTGCATTTTAGAGAGTCCAATTCAAAAAAGCTCCTCTGGCACTCAACGTTTGCACCTGTGGCACAAACGGTGCAAGTCAAGCAGCTACATGTAAACCTCTGTATCCGGTAATTCCACGTTACTGAAAACCCTGGTACCTACTCTCTTAGTAAGGAATAGGACAGGAATTCATCTTTCTTCCATTAAGTTATTTACTGTTCCTGTATTTGAAAGCAAAGTAGTTTTACAGTAAGGGGTGATTAGCCTCATGCTTAGCCCCCAACCTGGAGGCCCAGGTACTAACCTTCAACAAATTTGTCACCATTTAGCCTGCAAAGCTGGCAGATTTATCTTTGCTCGACTGAGAATTTTGGTGGCAAAGCAGCAAGTGCCAGAGGTCGGCACAGAGGGCACAAGAAAATTACACGTGGCCCCAGTTGTTCACAAGGGGGATATTACACTATCCATCAGATAGAAAGAAAAGAAAAGTCAGTTTTACAGCCTGCCATTCAGGCAAGCTGTAGCTAGCATGTACTAGCCCACAAGTCATTTCAGCTACCCCCAAAACCCTTTTCGATGAGCAGGATTGATTACAATCCTTCTGTGATTTGAATTTCCCAAAAAACAGCACTTGCTCGTCAGGCAAGTTAAGAACAAAAATCACTAGGCCGATAGCAAAATCCACTAGCCCCTGGCTATCGGACACGACTTTTCTTTGCACGCTGAGTACTATCCATCTTTTGAACAACCTGGGCCTAATGTATAACTTGTCTTTTATGAATGCATGCAAGTTTAAACAAATTACATGTATAACAGCCAAGCAGAGGAAGGGTCTCCTTATTCTTCATATGGCTTTGCAGCTCCTCTGCCAAAATAACCAAGCCGCCAGCCGGCAGGCTATCATAGACTGATTTGTTGTTAATGAGTTGGTACAGCTGTACATATTACATAGGGGGTGAAAATAAATTTAAGTCATACCCAGAAAGCAAGATTCTGGGGCCACTAAGGGGTGCTTTTAAAAATTTCTGACAGGTAGTCCTGACATTTTGATAGAGAATTAATTATCTTCTGTCAAACTGACATCACCAAACATTTTGTTGAGGCCCTGCCGGGGGGGGGGCATGTCGCCCATCTGAATTTTAAAACGTCTCGTGTCGGTGTATAAAATTGCTTGTCGCTTATTGTCGGCTTTGCCATCACTGTCGCAATTTGGCCAAGGGAGGTTGTCTCTTGTCGCGATTTCATTTTACGCGCTGCCGCTACATTTTTGGGCCATGTTGCTTGTCGGAATTTACCTTGGCAGGGCCTCTTTGTTGTACCCACAAAATGAAGGACACTGTCTCAGCAGTAGGGAAACTATATAGCTTATTAGATTGACTGTAAGTCAAACACTCACCAAATTTCTGACCTCACCGCGACATAGCCTTTCATAATTTTGGAAAGATGAACTTCGATGAAAATTAGTTCGTTCATTCCTTGGTTTCACTTTAGTTTCTGTGATAACTCCTGTATCACCTCTGCGACCTGTCCCTTTGTACATCTTTATTTCTTCCCCAAAGTACTCTACATTGCCTTGTGCTCTTTCATGTGTTGGGTCTAAACAGAACACAAGATCAATGCAAGACATCCTGACCAAAAAATCTTTCAGCCTCTATAAAGATCCCTATATTGATTTATACATCCATATAATACAAGTATATTGGTAAGGGTACCTATGGCTGCAACTACCTTTTTCAAACAGGAAACTAGTTATTTAATCCCGGGGAGGGATACTTGGGTTAATTTTTGCTGGGTATGTGCTACCGGCCCCTCAGAACCCCTACCCCATAATAGTCTATTCTGTGGCCAATTATAGACCCCATCTTAGTCACTTTTGGGCAAATATGTAATATTCGCAATCCCAACTGTCTTAGTCCCTTTTCAATATTTTTACGAATTGACCCATCTTCTTAGATTGAATGAAGAACACTTTACTTTTTATCTACTGCAGTACAAACATTCTGGTACGTTTGCTAACCTTGAATATGAAGAACTGTCTTACCCCCAAAAATCCAAAAATGTACGACCCCATTCTAGTAACTCCATTGAAAATGCGACCTCATTATTTATAGTCAGTCCAGTTGTGAAAATGTGACCCCATCCAGCAGCACATCCCCATTAGCCTCTTATAAGGAAGTACCCTCCCCCCCTCCTCCAGGTATTTAATGAAGATAGAACAAAGCCATTAGGTTTGCAGCTAAACCATAAACACATACCTAGTTCAACCATCTTCTGAGAATAATTTAAGGCCTTTTTTAGGTTTCCTCGCTGAAAATGAAAAGAAAACCATTGGATATAAATAACTGCATCGTTAACAATCTGACAAAACTGCAAATCAAGATGTAATATTCAAAGAGTTGTTTTCTCCCACATTAAGGGTAAACAAAGGGGAAAAATCTCTATCTGAAAAGGGTACATGTAGTCAGTAATTTATTGAAAAGCTTCATGCAAAAATACAGGCAAATTTCATCCAAATAATAAATGACCAAACAATGGGAGATCAACTTGAAATGCTGACAGCCACTAATTTATATGTTAGTGGAAAGCACAGTTAAGAATTATAAAATAATATATTTATATTATGCACTGGAAGCTAACCATGCAGAACATTCTGGCATTAATTCTACATGTAGCTTGAAAAGTTTGACATACCACATACGTTATTAGAAAGGTGACATTAAAAGACTTTTTGAAGCAGATCATCACCTACGTTTTGAGTCTTAAAAGCCAATGACATCATTGACAAGTGACCAATGACACAGTCAGTAACCATAATGATGCAACAACTTATAAAAGTTTCCTGATACCATCAACTGACAATATGTTTTCTACTAAAATGTCTTTGATGATTGCCAAAATGCCTGTCACTGCAGGCACCAGGACTACCACAAAATTCCAAAAATAAGCCCTGGGGCTTATATTTTTCAAGGGCCCTTTTTGAGGGGCTTATTTTTGGAGGGGCTTATCTACGGGAGGGAAATTTGTGTTCAAAATTGATCGGGCTAGCCTTATAGTTGGAAGTAAATTTACCGTTTTTGCTTTGTTTTACTTTGTATTTGAGGGCAATTTCCAAGTACAGGCCCCCGGGCGGCTTATATTTGGAGGGGTGATTTAACGGAGGGTTTTTTGCATTACAAGTTTAGGGGGCTTATATTTGGAGGGGCTTATACACAGAGGGGCTTATTTTCGGAATATTACGGTATGGTATTTTCTCAACTTACCCGCACTGGTCAGAATTTATTTCTAGTCAGATATTTTTGGCCTGTATTGAATACTGAACAGGCAGATCCTGGTCGTAATATACTTTTGCTTTGGGGTGACCAGGAAATCTTTTTTGTTTGCTCCAAATACATATCCTCAGCACCCTGGATTTCAACAGTTTATGGCTTTTGGGCTCCATTAAAACTAATTTTTTCTCGGAGAGCAATGCCTAAAGAGGAAGTATTTGTGGTGTAACTGTTATACCAAAAATACAATGCAAATGCTCTAGGGACAATGTGTAGTTCAAGAAAATATCTATACCCCCCTCCCTCATGGAGGGCAACGAAGTTCGAAGTTAAATGTATCTTGAGTGTGTGACTTCATAACATTGTGCAACAACATTTTTGACACAAATATTCTTGCCAGAGGGTCCTAACCAAGTTGAAAATTTATGGAAATTACAGGGGGTGGGGGAGGGGGTGTGACAAGCACCCCCTGGAATGGAAATTCAAAGGGGGTGGAGGGTCTAAAGCAAGTGGGGGGGGGGTTGGATAGTTTCTGGAACTACACAATATTATAACATTTACACTGTACATGAGTAACAATTATTGGAATTGCAAAACTAGTATATTCATTACAAGCATCAAAAAACACTGTCTTCATAATAAAATATCACCTTGTACTCTGAAAATGAGAGATGGTCATAAATGTCAAACAGGTTTACATCCTCAAGCTCATTTCCTGCATGGTACAACTTTAAAGTCTCATCCATCCACGACTTGGTGTAAAACATGTCGCTGTTCAGATATGCATGTCTACCCACATCATAAACTTCACTCAAATGCATTTTTGGTGAGGGTACAGAACCAGGCAACTTGCCCTGAACAAATGCTGAAGGCTGAAGTTGATATGTATCTTGAAGACGCAGAAGTGCTGTGATTGCTCCATCATAGTCTTCTTTAGATGGGAAAGATTCTTTATGCTTTGCTATCGCATCGCTCACAGCTACAAGTAAAAGATCAAAGTGATAAAATAATGTATAAATATTAACAGAAGTGCAAAGAACGAATCAACCATTGCCTCTTGACAGGAGCTTTAAACTCCTCAACTTGCACAAGGCTGTGCTCTAAGAAAACCTGAAGGGGGCCCAGTGCTCTGAACCTGTGAAATCCTGGGTGCCCAGCATATGATTCCTTACCCCGCGAGCAGAGTCTCCTTCAATCTTCCTAGATAAGTCGGACGAAGGAGACTCTGCTTGCAGGGTAATGATTTCTATGAAAAATCTAAGAATTTCTAGTCGCCAGGGGGCAAAAGTTGGGTGCCAGGGGCCACCGTGCACTGATTGCATAATCAGTTCTAATGGAGCTATGAAATTATCAATACAGTGAAACCTGTCTTAAGCGGACACCGTATTAAGCGGACACCCTCTATTAAGCGGACAGTAGCCGAAGTCCCCAAATGTATTTCCCTTATTTACTTTAAATGAAACCTTTATTAGGCGGACACCTCTATTAAGCGGACACAGACACCTAAAAAGTACCTGAAATGGTCATTTCTATTGTTACCAACCTGTATTAAACGGACACTTGTAATTAAATTCCACCACCAAACATGCCAGACAAATTTTTCAATTTTTACATTAAAAAACGTGACTTGACGAACTTATTTGATGAGTTTCACAGTACAGTATTGTTTTCTATTTCGTTTTGTTTGTAAAGAGCTTGTTTCACTCATCCTTCTTCAAATTTGAGTTGCAATCTATGTTTATGGTACTTTGATCAACTGGTCCACTTAAATAAATAAATTTATGCAAATGTATATCGTCATAGTCTCTACGAGTACAGCTAAATGTTTCCACTGTTCATTTGAGTGGCATTTGACACCTCAAATGACATTATCTATCGAAACCTGTATTAGGCGGACACCCTGTATTTTTAAGCAGACACTACGGCATTCCCCGAGGGTGTCTGCTTAATACAGGTTTCACTGTAGTTGAAGTCCCTCCTGGACCCCAGGAAGCCAGGAGGGAGTTGGGGCAAACGGGGTTAACAGTCTTCAAGGTCCTTTTGTCTATAGGTATTCAGGGTCATTCAACTAATGGCACTGAACAAATTATTCGCCGGCTGAAAAATTTGACTGGACACTTAATTTACAAGGGACCATTCAATATTTTCACTTTGATCACACAAAACTTTCAATGGCTAGGCATCTAAAAGGTAGTTCCCTGTGAAAGGAACACCTAGACACAAGAATTTTCAACGGGTCGAAAATTCATCTGGTGCCATGTTAGGGACATACATGTAACCTCAGTTTCACTAATATTAACGCCTTAAATAGGGTATCTGTGAAGAATTCACTCGCCAGATTCAGCTAGACGGCTAGATTTAGTTGCTAAGTTACTCTTATGTTGTCAAGCCTTATTTTAATTTCAGCGAACGGAATAATTGACACGTATGCAAGATGGTGTAACGAAACTAAGATAATAACTTTGGTGATTTTTTAATACACTGCAGCGTTCAAAACGTTTCAAATTGCCTATGCATTATTAAATGTATTAATTTGGGGAAATTACCTAAACGATTATCTAAGCTTAAAGAAATGAATTTTAGTTAACACTGCACTGATTAGTGAAGAATCGACATGAGAGTGTTCATTGTTTTTGTAAATAAGGATAATTAACATATTTCAGCAGCTGATCGACGAGAAAATTCAAAGGAAGTCCGATAAGTACGAAACGATCAATAACCAACAGAGTTGTATTGAAATAATAGGCTAATTTCACTGTATTAGTAAAAAGCTTACGAAATGAGCATTACGTTAGCTGCTTAGCTACATAAGATAAATCTTACCCTCCGAATTATCCAGCTGAATTAATCTTTCAACCTCAGGCCATTCTTTATAAAATCTCCTGATTTCTAAATAAGAGTTCACAGGATGTCCCAAATAACGGGAAACATCGTCACCGACCAGTTCATGAGCCGCATTAACTTTCGTGAGAAACATCTTGAGTTTGGACAATCGCTCTTGCTCTAAACTAAGATATCTCTCCAATTCGAATCTCATTTCTCGTTCTCTGTATACAAGATTCTCCAACTCCACAACAGCTGTGAAAAGTTCAGCCCGAATACTACTGAATATGAGACTAAAAATTACTGTCAACGGGAGCGATCGATGCCATAGCACTCCAGCCATTTTGCCAGCAGCACAGAGCCACCGCAAGTCGGAAATGCGGCCGAGACGATTTCAAGAAGATAAAAAAAGTACGAATGTAATGAGAATTTCACTATTTATCGTCATAAACACGAAACTTAAAACACGCTATCCTTGCATGTATCGCTTCCAAATTAACCTTTTTATGGTAATTTGTAGTCATTATACTTTTAAATGTATGCGTTGCGGAAAAAATTTACCTTGGAAGTGCTAAGGAAACTTAAAAAATATGCCTCTTGGCACACCGGCGAATTCAAAATTCTTTTAACATTTGTCGCAGCGGAATGAAAACCTGCCAAAAAGAGGAATGAATCGCTTCATTCATTGCAACAATCAATTATTTATCTAAAGGACATTTAAGTAGAAATCGCGAAACATGACAAGCTTCACGTAACAATCTCAATTTCGAAAAAAAATTAGTAAAATGACAATGGGATTTGAAAAACGAAACGAAAATGTCTTCTGTGACAGGTATAGACGTCACGCAACTTTTCGCGGCATTTGTGTGTTTTTTTTCGCGCCCTCTGACTCTTCAAAACGAAAACTGGGCGCAGTCAGGACTCAGGAGAGAATGTTTCAGTGCTTTCAGGCAGCTCAGGATAATTTTCAGATCCGTCCAACTGACTAGGACGAATGTTCATTTTCATTTTTTAGGCGTTGCATCAGCTTTCTTTGCCAAAATTGGGGAGTTCGCAGGCTCGTCGGCTTGCTGAGGATCTTAGGCCCTGTTCAGACGCCGCTCCACTCATGTGCCGAACTCAACTCTGCTAAATGAAGAGCGGCGTCTGAATCATTTTGGTACGGCAGTTTTAGTTTGGTACGGCAAAAGAGTCTGTCGAACTTTTGTCGAACTTAACTTAGGTTCAACACACGGTACGCCGTCTGAATCAGATGTCGCGCCAGTGTCGCTCCAAAGTCGAACTTATTCAGTTAGGTTCGGCACATGGAAAGTACGGCGTCTGAACCAGGCCTTAGAGTCCTTGAACTTTATTCTCTCCCCTAGGCGTGGACTCGTCAGCCCATTTCCTCTGAAAAAGTTTGATCAAGTTTTGTTGTTGTAGTTGATGTTGTTGTTTTTTGTACTAAGCCTTATCGGTCGTTTCTCTCCTTTCTTTCCCTCATGCATATCTCTCCTAGTCTCATGCATGTACGATAACGTCTCTGTTATTTGCTGGCCGATTTGGAAAAATGAAATATTGAAGCCGGATTACGGTCCAGGGAACTGAGGGAAGGAATTCTCTTTTGCTCACCCCAGTCTCTCCCTAACTTCTCCCAATTGAATGCTGCTATATTAGTATATATATTACCATCCAACGTTTTTCATCCATTAATTTCTGTCGCAACTGTTCGTACTTATTTCAAGGAACTTGTTTCTGTTTCTTTCACAGAAATTCTCTCCAAGCTAGAGAGAATAAAGTTCCCATGTTCCCTTGTTTTGACTCCGCCTGTCACATCGAAGTAAATATGATGCCAAACTTGGAAATACACTTATGTAGGTAATTCCTGAAGTTCCGTTTTTTATGAACAATAGCAAGACCCGCTGACCACCTGCTTTTTAAGTGTTTGAGCCACAAATCAAAACAAAACTTAACAAGAAAAAGAAACAAAGTTTGCCTTGCTATAAAAAAAAGAGAAAGAGAAAATTTTTTTACTTTAAGACTTGTGTAGGTTGAGTTAAAAGCAATGTACGGTTTTTCCAACAAGGTATTAAGGTTTTTCCAAAATCTTTTTGCTCGGTAAGTACAGAAATGTTTGCAATAAATAATTAATGTTTCAAAGGCTTCCCCTTTGAAATCTGGCTAGAGCAAACAAAACCACAAATCACATGCTCTGACACAAGAACGCTCGACAAAATGGACCGTCGATATTTATATGTTTTCATATTTCTGGCTGTCTGTGGGAATTTTCGACGAAAATCGTCAGTGGCTGGCGATAGTTTTGCATCCATAGCACAACTCGAGAAAATTGTGAACTTAGAAATTCAACTGGGTGAAAGTTTGGAAAGATTTCTCGAGCAGGAGAATAAACGATTGCAAGAGATCAAACAATTCGCGAAACGCGTAAAAGAAGCCACAGAACTAGTTAAGAAAGATGGAATGAAAGTTCTCGAAAATCCGACTGCAACATATGCTGTTATAAAACGCTTTGCAAACGGATGGACAGAGTTGGCAGGATTTTTAAGCAAGGATTACTCTCAGAGTAAGTAAATAACTAACAATTAATTTAATCAGGTTGATTGACCCAATTTGATTAGATCAATCGTTGTGCTAAATTGCTCTTGAATAATAACAGCAATACTAAACAATTAATTTAAACTAGACCCTGGTACAGTGTCTGCTATCAAAATGGTCGTTTGAAATTAGCTGTCCGGCTGATCAGCGCGTTTTCCACGCTATTCACGCATGGGCAAATAATATGATTCCATTTCCTGAGTTCTGTTTCTTAGCATATGCTGTCATCCAGACTAAATTTTTAAAAAAGACCTTTTCTTTGAAATAAGATCCCAAAGAAAATAGTGTTCGATTTCCTTCGAACCACCTGAAGTAATCTTACTACTTGGGTAGCTTGTGCCAGGCTCTCAGATAGTAGGGACGCTGGACGTTGAAATAAGATGCGCGTGATCTGGGAGGTAGCGCACGTTTTTACGATTCTCTCTCTGAACTCTCTTTGCCTATACTAGTCTTTCTCAAAGTCCTTTGCATGTCATTTCCGCTTCCGGTAGTAGGGTCTAGCGCGAAGGACGGGGATGGAGCTTCCGCTCTCTTGCTTCCTTTTACCGCACAAAAAGTAATTAAAATCTCCCTAGACTGCGAGCAGTCTCTCTTTTTCTTCAGATTTACTAAGGGGAGTGCACGCGCGCGCGAGCGTTGCGCCTTCAGTCATGCACGTGGTCATTTGCGTGTCTCGGGCGTTTTGCTCGACGGACCAAGAAAAAAGAGAGACTGCTCGTAGTCTAAAATCTCCCACTTGCGCTTCGCGATAGTGAAAAATTTTGAGCTCGACGTGTGGGCACTGGTCTATGTCTATACTTGCGATCATAGATTTAGCCTATGATCACACTATACTGTCGCGCCTCCACGCGGCACCGTGCCATCCCCTCGATAGGGCTTCTATTACTGTAATTTTAAAACCATTTCTGTAACGGAGCGAAGCGGCGGCGGGTCGACCTCTAAAGTGGATTCAGTCACATATAAATACTTGACATACTTTATTGTTTCCTCCCCAAAGGGGCTTTTCAGGAACAATCATTATTCACAAGCATTACCATGATTTAACTAATTACAACACTTAACTTAGTACTAATTGTAATGCTTAACTAATTACTAATTACGATACTGTCTTTTTAAACTTAACTAGGAATCATTTACAAAGTTGTCTAAAAGTTGGTTCCTTAAGAGACGTTTAAAAATGTGAACAGATTGGATTAATTTACGAAAAGGTTCTAAATTGTTCCGTTAATTAATAGTCCTGTAATCAAGTTCTCTCAGTGTGGAGACTGTTCTGAAAAGAGAAATATTGGATAGGTATTCATACTATACCGGACATAGCTTTTTGTGTGGGCATGAAATGATATCCCCTAAATAGTGTGAACATGACATTAGAATCACGTTTACGATGATTATTTGACAATTCAAATTTCAACCTTCAACTTTATTCATTCATTCACACATATAATTACAACATTCACGACGGCTTCCACCCACGTACAGAGGAGCCGAATCGAGGCTGGGGAAGAGACACAAATTTAAAGAAAGTAAAGGAAAAAAAGAAATATTTTACAAACAGTACCAGCTGTCGTAAAATAAGAATTATAGTATGAATTAAGCTATCTAAATGACAATGTGAATTACACAGAGAATATATAGCTTAAGTCGTGTTCCTGAGCTAGTTAAATTTAAGTTGTTGCATGATTTCAGTGATTTCAAGATAGTCATTAGATTTAGATAAAATTTTAAAGAGCTTACTCCTTAAGCAATCGTCAATTTGAATCACGTGACCAAGTTTTCCGTTTACTTATACTTTAATTTGCTCGTACAGATTTGCAAAATTTACTGAGGACAAACGAGTGGCAGTTCCCTAATTACAACGAGGACCTTGTGGGAGCCATGGCAGCATTGTATCGTCTTCAAGATACATACAATATATCAAGTGTTGATATGATAAACAATAATATGCCAGGTAAGCAAAATAAAAATTAGGTAGCTATAAAGCTCGAGCCAGTATTGTGCTGCCCCGTCACTCCTCTTTCTTGATCGTGTTCCCACTTTCTCAACAAGCTCGAGCGAAAAACGCTAGCTACGCTGACTACCAGCTGGTCAAACTGCCGAGGAAGTTCACGGTATTCGCGCCGCACTGAATATGGGCCCAAAGGACGGTTTGAATTAGGACGTCACATGATTTTGGGTACGACCCGCCGATTAACGTAGACATAGTTCCGTGTGTCGCTTCTTTCCTTCCGGACGGAGAGAAGTGACAACCGGTACGTGAAGTGGCTAAAGCAAAATAATGCTTCAGGAGAATAAAAAATGATTTCGTACCGCAATAAATTGGTGGATAAAAAAAAGCTTTTACATGTAGGTATAAAACCATGCCAAGTTCTGGGGCGTACTCCCTAAAATGGCCCAAACAGAGAGGCTCCGCCCGAAAGGGGTACCACTCTCAGGCTTCAGGTATATGAAAGGGTAGGGATTCACTGGTTGAAGTATGTGAAAGGGACTGTAAAATGGCCCAAAAAGGCTAACAGATGCATCTTATGGCTGTCAAAAAGTCAAGAAAACGTTCTGGTTTTGTGATTTATTCGTATTTTTTTGAAGTGTGGTTTTGTACCAGGTGAATATCTGACTGCAAAGGCCATTATACTTGGACCCTCTCTAAGAGATTTCTGTGTTTCACTTTTAGGATGTGGCCCTGCTCCAGAGCTTTTAGCAGAGGACTGCTTTGAACTAGGGGTGCTGGCTTATCAAGCAGGGAGATACGGACAGGGCCTGGACTGGCTTAGGATGGCAGATAAATTGACCCGTCGTGGGAGACACGAAGGAGCAATAAATCACACAGAAGTCTTGGAACACTTAGCATGGGTGGAATTTATCGTAAGACAATTCAAATCACTCAGTGACCTAAGTGGCAGATTAAGGGGGAGGTGACTGGGTTGACGATCGATTAGATAGCAAGTTACCCTTTTTCTGAACAGTAAAAAATATAGCATCGTCTTTTTCATGGATTTTTCCTCAGGGTAGGGGGCGGCTGTACTTAGGATACAAAAAGTTGCAGTGAACAATAATGTCAGAAAAAAAAAGCTGGCAGTCATTACATAAAGGATAGAATAGTGGGCCACTATCGTCTCTTGAACAACACCTCGAGTTTGTGGAAGGGCAGATCTGTCAAGGAGCCATCATAGTCTCTTCTGTAGCCGGTCAATCCGAGGTCATAAGGGGACTAGGGCGGGGTCAAACAATACAGTTCGAGTTCGTGTTTTAGTTTTAATTTCTTGCTCGACTTCCACTGCAACTCGAGCTCAAAGTAAGCTGGCTGTTATCAACTAAAAGGTTATCCCCGACTTTGCAAGCTAATTTAGTGAAATCTTTTACTTTAAAAATCTAAGGCTCGTTTCTTTTCCTTGTTTAGAAAGGGAATCCGGAACGTTCTCTAAATCTAACCTTGGAAATATTAAAAAATGGTAAGATTTCTTATCCCGGTATTAAATTGAAAACTGAAGTCTTTCCTTACTTTGTTAAGAGCTGGAAAGGAATCAAATGTTATAACGTATTTCAGAACCTCAATGTACATCATTACTATACTTAGTTTCGATTTCTGCTTACTTATGAAACGAAGTTTAAGGGAACCATATACATCTTGGAGCGTCAAGCAGGGTACCGAAAATGGGGACGCTTACATTTATTTAAGCACATGGGGGAGGGGTATTTTATTTAGCGAAATGGGGCGCTATACTGCTTTTCAAACAACCAGAAGATGGTCAATTCGCCGTAAAGAACTTACACATAAGGTGAAAGAGCTCAAGTATATGAAGTCAAGAAGTCATGAAGCCGAAGATCAAAAACAAGTCCGAACTTCCAGCACGTGAATAAACGATACCGGATCAGTCTACATGAAGCAAGTGCTGCAGTCATAACCTGAGATCAGGCCCAATTTGAGCGGTTCTCATTATTCTCTCTAACGGCCACCGCATGTAATTTTCAGAGCGAAACGAAAATAGAGCCTGATCTCAGGTTACTGCAGTCATGGGTAATTACCATAGTCTATCAGTTATTAATATTGATTGTGAAGATCTAAAAGAATATGGGGAAAGGGGCCTTATTACCTTTTTACCATAAAAGAGGCCTTACAGAGGATTACAGTAAGCCTTAATAGAAACGCCCAATTGCATGGGTCGCCCTCATCTTACCCTCCCTCCGACCTCATTACTTATCTCTCTAGTCGCCTTTTTAATTTCTTTTTACCGTAAAATCAGTAAAAAGAGGAGCGCAAGACAAAATCTAAACAAAAGGCTGCGTATACGTTAACGGCCTAGCCCTCCCCAGCTCTCGACTTGTCGACCCCACCTATCCATCTTTGCATACGTCTGGCGACAGTAGCACACTAAAATCTGCAACGAACTTTAACTCAGATAATTTGTTGGTAACAATGTTTCAATTGTAGTTCCTCATAGCAAACAGGCCAAAGAAAATGTCATGCACTACAAGCGAGTCGCTGAACATGGAACCACTGAAACGTATGAGCAAACAAAGGCTAAAGAGGAGGCAATCAACACAGCTGCATTCACACAGGGCGAGTATGCAACGCTATGCAGGGGAAATAGAAGTCAGGTAATGGCTTTTACTTTTGTCTACCACAGGCAACCCAAATCTATGTTTCAAAGAACACATTCCTAACAACAAATTCATTGCATTAGCTCGTTATGTATATTTTTTCAGACATTCCAACATTTATGAAAATCTTAGTCTTTTGTGTCAGTTACCTCAAAATTGGCTTACTAGCTAACTTTATCATACTCTTTCTATCTCTAGTATATTTTAAGTTGTATTCCGTAATTTTTTTTGATTAAGCAGGTAACGTGACAGCGAGCTGCAACGGTCCTATTGCAAGAGAGAAAGAATAAATTATCGTCACTTTAATGATTTCTTTTTCTTACTCAGAGTACCCCTCAAGGTAACCTCGTTTGCTGGTACGAAAACAAAAAGGACCCTCTGCTCATGCTCAAACCTGTTAAAGTAGAAATGGTATGGCGAAAACCCCGGATCTTTATATTTAGAGACCTCCTGAGCCCTCTGGAAGCGAAACAAATAAAAGACATAGCCACGCCCAAGGTGAGTTATCATTAAGTGGAGTGACGCATACCCCTTTAAATTTTGCCTAGTTGAATATCTCGTATTCCATATATCCCTATAATCCAACAACAGTTGATGATACAATTTGTAAAATATCTTAAGCTGGTTCGCGTTTTGAAAATGTAAGTGCTCAAAAAATAAGCAAAGAAAACATTGCTTTTTTCTCTGCCTCTTCTTCCTTTCTCCTCGCTAATACTTTCCTCTCAGTTTTCAAATTCCCTTCTTTAGTGTGATTTTTGGGCTAATCGGACGCAAGAAACTTGCGTTTCGGCCTGGCTGCAATTTCCGAGGGATGGGAGAAAGTGTTTGACAAATCTAGAGAGGTCTATGCTTGTATTAACCCAATGCGTTTCATATTCTCCAGCATGGCGTTTTTTGTGCACGTGACTGACCAGTTGCAAAGGGCCCATATGACCCAAAGAAAGCGGGCGTCTGTTATAACTGAAATAATAACGTTGTTTAAGTGTTTAGGAGGAGGCGGTGTGGTCGAACGGTTAGGGCACTGGACTTGTAATTCGGAGGCCCGAGTTCAAGTCCCGCGCTGACCGCTAGCTAAGGTAGTTCCGGCATTAAATCTTCGGCCACGCCTGTGCGGCCAACTGGTCTGCCTCCGGCCAGTTGATATTCTTAACCATGTTATGGTCCATTTCAATTATTATTATAATTAGAGTATTAGTGTTAGTGTTTATGTATTACTATTGATACTTACGTAGAGAGAAAGAGAAGTATGAAAATAAAGCCTGTTTTAGTGTAAACTGAGAATTGTTCTGATGACTACAACCGCTGTTATAAAAAAAATGGCGTTTTTATACTCGGTTTAGCCACCTATATTACCAACGTAGCTGTTTTAACTACAGATTTTATTGTTGTCTTTAACTATGTCTCATTTCTTTTGGCCTTGGTAGCTGCAAAGAGCAACAGTATTTAACAAGGAGACTGGTGAACTTGAAAACGCTGATTATCGAGTAAGCAAAAGGTACGTAAGCAGTTACGCGTCAGAACTTGTAGGTCTGGACAAAATCCTTTACCAATAGTGCGCAATTCAAATAAAACTTCTATGGCAGCACTTTCACTTTTTACTTTGTGTTTCTCATTATTTTGCGACATGATATTTATTTTTTTGCTTTTTTAACTATATTATGAGTTTGGCCTTATTAATAGTTAGTCTGAGTACAGAGGCCGAAATGAATGAACGGAAAAAATGTTAGACTGAATTAGTCATCAAAATACACGGTGTCCAATACAAGACCGTCAGAGAATAAAAGAGGATGAAAGAAGGATGAATGAACAAATGAATTGAATGACTTGAATGAATCAATGAATCAATCAGCTTCAATCAATAATCAATCAATCAAAAAGTGAAGGAAGGAAGGCAGGAAGGATAGAATGAAGGAATTAATGATAGAACGAACGAAGAAACGATGAGTAGTATAAACTTACATGAAACTATACGTTCGGGGAAAAGGTGAACAAAAATTTTAAAAA
The DNA here is from genome assembly GCF_958299795.1 of Porites lutea. Classification (NCBI taxonomy): domain Eukaryota; kingdom Metazoa; phylum Cnidaria; class Anthozoa; order Scleractinia; family Poritidae; genus Porites; species Porites lutea. The sequence continues at coordinate 28,223,098 of NC_133208.1, forward strand.
AGCTAAGGGAGCAATAAAGAGGAAGTAATGTACTGAAGGAATTTTATAATGCAGTGCTTGGCTGGAAAGCGAAGACAGTGAAGTCGTCGCAAGACTGAACAGACGTATTGGAGCCGTAACAGGCCTGGAAATGACTACCGCAGAGCCTTTGCAGGTATTTTAAATATGACAAATCCCCATCCCCGTTGTAGTTTAGTTTAACTTTAATTTTCATTCGTTGCTTTTTCTGATCCATTCTATAAGTAAAAATAAAAAATGAGAAAAACGGAAAGTAACTCAGTATTTTACCGTACACATTCATCTAGCATCCCTGGGACAGCAATATAACAATGTAATACTGAATAAGTCATGATCATGTAGTTTATTTGCGACCTTCAGTCTCTATCAAACACGCGTAAAACCAAAACAAACTGTAACATGCACCAGGTTTCCTGCTCCAATTAGCCGCATTTTTTACCGATGAAGTCGCAAAATTTGAAATTTTAGGACTTCTATTATGATGGATAAGATATTTTAATATCTTATCCATCATAATAGAAGTAATATACTGTATTATTGCATTTACCAGATTGCAAACTATGGCATGGCTGGACAATATGAATATCACATGGATTTTGGAGTAAGTAGCAGCCTTCATCAGTCATTAAGCCAGAATTCAGCCCAATTACCTTCTTTAGTATTAAAGTCGTCAAATAGGTCGCTCAAATTTACTCCCGACCACGGCACCCCTGTGAAACTGAGCACGAATGCCTTCCTCCAGTAGCCTATATAACAGACGTTTACGTTTTGCATGCTCTTCGCTCTTTTCGCGCATGCCTTCGCTCTCCTGAAAAAAGCAAAAAAAACGGCTGTTATGCAGGCTATTATCCAGCTGTCTGATGGTATAAGAGAAGAATTCCCGGCAAGCTCGCTTTTTGTAGAATGGTTTGTTAGGGTATAATCAGGCCTGCAATACTGCCTTTTGGGTTCCTGCTTTTGATTACACATGCTGCACCGATTCGAAGTGCGCCAAAAAAGGTGTTGTACATTTTTGAAGGTTGTTTTTGCAAGTTGGAACAATAAAGAAGGTCATGCAAGAGGCAAATGAACGGCACCGATCAAGAACTCTCGTTGGACTATAGGCCAGGGTTCGTGCCAGTCTGTCTGACTGCAGATCCAGGGGTCAGTAGTTTTTTCTATGTATACCAGGCTTATCCCTTTTTATTATTATTATTTTCAGGACCCTGGTTCGCCTTTGGACTTATCTCCGAACGGAAACCGCGTTGCCACAGTTCTTATTTATGTATGTAGATTCAGAATGAGTTATTTTGCTTTATCTCATTATTGCCTCCTCGGCGTTAGTGATCATTGATTATGATCAACATGTACATAAGAAGTGAATAAATAAACTTTCATTGAAACAGCGGGAGAATGATTTTGCCCGAAAACGATCATCGCAGATATGTACGCAACTTAAGCAGTTGCGAAAACAAAGCCTCGGCTTTCACGAAGTGACTAGCTCTTAGCTGGCATAATATCTTTGTAAATAGCGCTGCACCGACATTGCAGAGGTCATGGGTTCGAATCCTGTTCGAATCCTATGTTCTGTTTTTTTAACTGCTTGCAATGCGACGATCTTTTCAAGTGAAACTTAAATTACGGTGACTAAACTTTATTTCTATTACCTTAACAGTTGAATGACGTCAGCGCGGGAGGTTACACAGTATTTACAAAGGCAAAAACGTATGTCGCTCCTACTAAGGTATGAATTCGATAAGTAACATAAATGCCATTTTTAGTTAGTATTGACTATTTTCGAATCCCCCATAATACACTCTGTTGGCCCCCCAAAATTTTGCTGAAGTTATTGTCTTCAAATGCTCTAGGAAAAATGCAGTACTCCCAGTAGCCTCCCACGCAGGCGTTCTAAGGGGTTCGTCACGCGTTCCTGCCGCACTAACCTTAGTGGAGCAGGAACGCGTGACGAACCCCTAAGAACGACTGCGTGGGAGGCTATACTCCCAGGAGCATATGAAATCAACGGTGGGGGAGAGGGCAAACAGAGTGATAACCATATGGTGTAGTACTGGTAACAGCCAACTATAGAAAAGTTTGCAACATTTTTGAAGTCTTTAGACGAGCATGCTCTTCTTCTCATACGCACCGAATTTTTTACTTATCAAATGAAGCCATACTTTCGATCATCAGAGTCTAACCTTAGCCCGCCTGTCTCGTCACCTCTCATTTTGTAAGAAGTTTCATCCGTCTTAGTTATCAAATTCATTACTACGCCCTACCAAGAGGGGATCTGAAGGCCCCACACCCTCTCTAGCTATTTAGGTGTCGATAGAGGCCTTTTTTCAATACACTGTCACGCGCGGTCGCGTTCGTTCGCTCTACTGTCCCTGAGGGAAAATGAGGGACTACTCGTAGTCTATTATTCATTAGTAAAATCCAACTAGTGGTCTATTATCAATGCTGCGTTCTGATTGGTTGAGCTACTACTAGGCTATATGTTATAGCCCACTAGTAGCGAAAAGCGCCGGCTTTAAAAACCAAAACAATAACGGCTGAATCGCGTTTTGCTAGCTAAAGTTGTTTTGTTTCGACATTTTTGACAAACTGGCTGAATTATACTAAAACAATTATTCCTCTCGCCCTCATGCCCTCTGAGTCAATAGCCCATTCGGCCAATGGGCTTTGGCCTCCTGGGCTATTGACTCAGAGCCCATTTGGGCTCGAAAAATAATTGTTAAAAAACTAAAAGTGTTAGATCCACTTCCTACTAAATCTGTAATGTGATTTTCAGGGGGACGCAGTATTCTGGTACAACTTAAAAAGATCAGGTGACGGAGACTACGATACAGAGCATGCAGCATGTCCAGTCCTTTGCGGCAATAAATGGGGTGGGTGTTCAAACACTGATCAGTTTAATTTCAATACACACTGTCTTTTTTGCACGATGAATCACTCAAAATTACAAGTACTGGTGGTCTGAGATGAGTAAAGCAGTCTCAGTAGATCAAGTTCCACCGAAACCCGCCCGCGTACGCATCAGTTTATCTGTGCCTTCCTTTGGTCACTATCTTGCCCGGCACCTGTCGTTACATCTGCAACCAACGCCAAATTATACGAAAATCGAGCAGCTTCGTTCCTTTTCATATGCTCGTTCATTTTATCAGTCACACACACTCATTTGTTAATTTTATTCATTTATTTATACTCTTGTTTTGTTGTTTTTTAGTTGCAAATAAGTGGTTACACATCCGTGGCCAGGAATTTCGACGAAAATGCAGTCTTGATCGTGATGCCTAATTACGGAACGTGGAACCAATATATGGAGCTGTTTCTGTTCAATTCAGGGAGGCCGCTAAAATGAAATTCGACTCACGTGTCAAGTTACTGCCGCCAATTCCGTCTATTAAACGACAGGAAAATACGTCGTGAGTTATGATTTGTGAAGTTATGAATAAAACGCATGTAACAACTTTCAAACGTCAATGTAAAGTTCAAGAAAATTCACACTTTAACCTTCTCAAAACTGGTAAAAGAATTAAAATTTTAAGAACATGTTTTTAAATAACAATTATTGTGCCATGTTGATGTGTTTTGATGAGCTTTTCTTGGGACATTTTGTGTTCAGCCTTAAACTCATTGCGTAAATTTGGCCTCTTCTAACCAACGTAGACTCTGTTGCTAGTCATGCTTCCTCTTCTATCAAAACCGATACAATAGGAGTAGCAAAACGGTAACCATAGGGACAAACCACTTGAGAGGTGTGTATCGGATCCGCTTCTGTACGGACCTGGATGAGTAAAATTCTGGCTCTCATCCTTTAGAGGGCAAGAAGACTTACAAAATTTGATCGAAATGAAACAAACAACAACAACAACAAACTGATAAATTTTTTTTCCCACATATTTTCCTTCACTCAGTATGGACACCATTAACTCTAATCAATCAGAAACAGAGACTTCAAATGCCCCAGACCAAGGAGATCAAGAGAGAATGAGCTTATTCTCTCTTGCCCGGACTGGTTCGGTGAAAGTGCGGTTGTCCAATGTGTCTCCCGTTTCTCTTAAAAAAAATTGTCCAGTGTATTGACTTGGATAGTGAATATTCCGTCCCTCACAGGAGTCTATTATGCGCACCAGGGGCTGGTTTCTCCGAACGTCCCGGTAACTTTTCGGGCCCGAAATTCGAATAATATAAAGAATACAAACCAGTACATTTGACTTTGATAACTGATGGATTTATCATATCATCTGCAAAAATTTCGAAACCTCGATAAACAGCTGTGCGGGCCGTTAGAGTATCGGGAATTTCGGGAAACGGACCCCTGGTCCCGATTAGGCTTTGATAGATTGTGCTAGCGTAATTTTCGGCATAATTTTTCATTTCGAGCATAATTTTCAGCTATATTTTCGAAAAAAAGCCCTGTTAGCATAATTTGCACTTTTGAGAAGTTTTGCAGCACAATGTTTTGATGTACTGATCTTCCAACCAATTTTTGACCAAAAATCAATTTTTTTGTCCGCTTATTAATATTTTCGCTTTAATGGGACATGAGTAACACAGGGAGTGACCTAGGAATCTTTCTACTGGACTCAACCCATGCGCATAACTTGCTTGGTTACCCAAGATGGCGTCCGCGACAACGGGTGCATTATGTGAAAAAAAAAAACAGGGAACTTGTAATGAATTATGCGCTATTAAAGTTTCTAGTTGTAAATAGGGTAAATGTGTTTACCATTTAGTTGTTTGTGGGGATAATGGATAACTGGACAAATAATTAAAGGGATACGGGATGACTGACAAAATAATTTTGGGGATAAGGGAGGGGCGAAGTAGCGATAAGTGAAATTGCGTTCTGGTTCTACATTCAACATAATCGATTCACACTAAGGGATAACAAGGGATAAGGGATAACAATCGATTCACACTAAGGGATAACAAGACCCCCCTGTGGAAAAGGGGGAAGTGGAAGCATAATTTAAACAAAAGAAGCAAGGCTAATTTTACGGTCGGAAAAAAATATATTTTTTACCAGTATTTTCTGTATCTTTTGTAATCTCTGCATAATTTCTATATTTTTTGCCAAAATGAGCAAAATTGACGAAAACCAGCATAATTATTGCCATAAGTTTAGACATATGGGAGCACCGCTAGTAGCATATTATGCTACTCTCCGGGCCTCTGAAATTTCGCGCCGCGAGCCGCGATCATGATCATATGTCCAGCGGTAACGATTTCATAGTAACGCGTTGCCTTGTGGGATTTCTTTAGTTGTTTAGCATACCAACGGAAAGATAACAGCTTTACGAACTCTATCGTTTATTGTTTTAAAGATTCACGGAAATCTCTGGTAAAATCAACTTGATTTGCATTCCAAAACATCGAACAGTCACTGTCAAGTATGTTCCATCGAAATATTATGATAGAATTACGCGAACAGCCTGGTGTCGATTGAGTTTGGAAGTGAACCCAAGTCAACCGCGATAAGATGTTGTCAACATGGACAATACCAACTGATCCAGGATTCGAAACAAGAAGGCCAACAAGCGCAGATAGATACAGTGCAGGTTATGCAGAGAGGTTACCAAAGGCAAGAGTCAAGCCGGAAGCGCTTTCAAATGCGATTAAGAATCAAGGAACGCTTGCCCAGCTGTTTAATCCTCAAGCCAGACCGTACTCCATCGGATCAAGACCTTGTAAGTGACATTCGCTTTACTAAAAAGATAGCTTAATTTGCTGAACTGTTTTAGTAATAAACTACATCCTTGAAATAAAAATAAGCTATATAGGCTTTCGGTGTTAACATGGCTTGCTTACCAATTACCTTAGTCAGCGAAGTAACTAAGTAACGTCTGCAAAGCAGCGCCGAGATCCTTTTTCTGAACCCCCGACGGGCTCAATGAATTACCGGAAGTGCTTTTTGAGTTTCCCTTCATTGGCAAATCGAGAATGGCTTTTTTAACAGGCCAATCATGGCATGTACTCAAATCCTGGTACACAGACCTGGGGGGGTTGCACAGTTTCGCAGACAGACTTAACCAGAGTTAAGTTTCCTCTGTGGCGCAGGCTAGTAAAGACCAAACCAGTAAAGAAATTTTAAGCTGCACTACACATGGTCCTTGGTTAGTACGTCTGCGAAGCAGTCTGGTGGCCTTGTTCTGGGCTCCCAACAGACTTGATGGATTACCGGAAGAGCATATTTTCGAATTTCCTTTCATCTTGATTGGCAAATCAACAATCTCTATGCATTTTCAATAGGCCAATCATTGTGCATACTCAAATCCTTGTACACAGATGGCAGCGTTCAAGTTAGTTCTTTCAAGCGGGGGATCATGTAGACCATCTGAGGGGTCACCAAGACCATGTGCTAATTTTTTCGTTTTATTTAACTTAGCAGTAAACACTTATATGTCATTTGTTGCGTCAGGAAGCCTTCTTTGTCGGGTCATTGACTAAAGACCCATCTCTTATCTGGAACACTGAGATAAGGGCAAAGAACAAGGATTTTGGAACTGTTTTGCAGATGGACTTAACCAGAGTTTAGTTTCATCTGCAGTGTAGGCTAACCTAGATTAAGCTTAGTTGATTATGTGAGTTTGGAAGTCATCTGAAAAGTAAAAGTTAAAAAAGAACTAATCTTCTTGTAAGGTGAATGAAATAACTGTAACTCAGCAGATCTCAACCTTTTATTGTTTGAATAACCCAAAACCCATATTCCAGTTACTTGTTAGGTATACGTATTTAGCAGGTAACATATTTAAGTACAATGTGGCCTATTGTGAATTATATTTTCGTTTCTTGGGTTATTTTCACCAGTCATTTCAATGCAAAGCTGTTTCAATACAGGTTTAATTAGTCGAGGTGTAAATAGTTTCATGTCGTTGGCTTAAAGAACGAAGAATATTCACCCAACATGTGTTTCTTGTTTACATGCAAACTGTACTTGAAGTGAACAAAATTTTTGTACAATTTCACTACTTGAGTTCATATCAAAACAACCAGTTTTCATGTGTTGTAGGTAGCATGTCTGTCAAATTGGTTGCTCAAATAGAACTTTGCCAATAGATTTGTTTTAATTAAGACTTTGTTTTGGTGAAGTCGAAGTGAGAGCATGCTCTTTCAACAGTTACATGTAAGAGACAGACCATGTTACTTGAAAAAGGAACTCAGGAATGTAAAGAAAAAACTCTAGTTGCAGATGGACACATAATGCCGGTCCCAAAGATGTCATTATTGCAGAGAGTTGACTGTATCAGTGATTTAGTTTCCTCTGTATCAGTGCATCCCTGACGCATAAAAGTCCCCAAAGATGCAAAATAATTCATAGCACGCCTCCTGTAGGACGCGAGGATCGATCGATCTAAACATGTGTATTTGTAGAAATATCCGGCCTGTTCATGTAATTTCTGTGGCAGTAATTACGGCTGTTGTTTAATGATGCATAATTCTTTTAGCCTTTGTTGTGCTTTAAAATAGAAGGACTATGTTTTATTTCAGTATACTGTAATACAGAGATTTGGAGTCTGTCTTCAGATTAACTGTCTGGTTACGTGAAGGCCCAAGCATTTCCAATAATTATTATGGACTCGTTTTCTTTACTAGGACTCATTGGTTCAGGACAGGGACTCATGATTTTTTATAAGAGGATTCCTAGGACTCACCATAACTATTTGTGACAAAATCTCTGCTGTATCTGACAATTTGTAAACAGGTTGTCCCTACAACTCTATTGCATTAAGCTAAGGTCTATTGAACTGCTGAGCCAACTTATGATTTAACCTTAGCTAATTATATTGAATACCATTCCCATCAGTGATTAATTTTCTGCTTACAGCTTCTGCACAGTCGAAGAATTTTGCAAAAGAAAATGTACATCGAATCAAGGAGATCCAGAAAGCAAATAGAGAAAAGCAAAGAGAGGCCATGACGACTGAACCAGTTAAAGCAGTTTATAAACCTGGAAAATTTGATCATGTGGATTCTAAAGTTGCCCAAGAAGTGAAGGTATGGAGAGCTTTAATAACAATAATTCTTTATCATCATCTAAGAGTAAGGTCTCATCTTGATTGTGGATTGATTGCAGGTTACATTATCTCTTTGTCGTCTGGCTGTTTGTTTAAACATCTGGCCAAGAGTTGTTCAAAGGCTGAAGAGCGCTATCCACCTGATAAATCTCTACCCTGTGGAGAGTGCAATTATTATTAGTTTCCCATACTAATTAGTGGATAGTGATTTATATGGTGGATAGCTCTATCCGGCATTTTGAACATTACCAGGGCCTGTTCAGTCTTTTACACAAGGGTTACCATGCGCAATAATAATGTTAGTAAGATTTACAAGTATCCAGGGAGCCCACTCCCCTAAGCAGTTTTCAGTGGGGTTGTTAAAGGATTCCAGCTGCCATTTCATGGTGTTTTCAGGCAATGTGTAAATTTACAAGAATTTTATTGATCACACCATACTAAAGTATCACTGAAGAAGTTTTACTTGAAAGGTCATGTGAAAACATTTTATCCACAGGTTTAAAAGTGAAAACAATGTTCTATATTTTCTTGTCTGTTTGTAATTCAGTCTGGACAGAAAGGTTAAACACTGGTGTTCATCCCAGTATTGCTTACAGATCAATATTTTATACTCATTTTCAATTTTATTCTCCTACGCTTCAAAGTTATTATCACACCCAATGATAACCGATACACAAATGATATTTCAAAGTTGAACCAAGGGTAAATTGAACATAAGACAAAATAATGTCAGCACCCAGGTTTAGGCCAGTAAATGTTACTAATAATAGAAAACTACAAATTTTACATACAGTACATTTTAACTTGATACTTTTTTCAGAAGAAAAATATAATCGAGTAACAGACTAGCATCCTTAGTACTAGAGTACTCTCTCGAGTTCCTGTCAGTAGTGTCAATTTTGCTGACCAGAAGATGTTTTCACTCTGACTTGTTCTAAAGTAACATAATAATGTGCAGTGTAAACACTCCCATCATCAAAGAACTGTCCTGAATGAGCTATGATCTCGTAGAAAAATTCAACAATAGTAAGTTAGATTAAAGTCATGTTATTATAAAACAGTACTTACTGTATGGACAAACTTAAGTCTATTCATCTTTATTAGGCTCCTCCTCCACCACTACAGAGATCAAACTCTGCAACATTTCTCCGAGCTGGCTCAAGAAATGGACCCCCAGTTAAAGATCGCCCTACATCTTGTGAGCCTGTTATTCCACGCGAGATGAAGCTTACTGTCCCCAAGGCAACTATTGCTAAAGAGGTTTGTAGAAATTTAAAAGCTTGGAATAAGTGGAAGCAAGTGATATAAAAATTGAACAACATTTCATTGTGATCCTTTGATTAAAAGCACTTTAAATTCTTTGTCAAGTGCAGATGTCAGCGTTACGGTGGTGTTTCTTAGGCCCAGTTCAAATGTCGATCTTTTCATGTACCAACCTTAACACCTATTTAGGTCGAACCAAATGATACAAGTTTGATGATTGATTCAGACATCAAACTTAATTTATTTTCACAATTTTCAGTGGTCTAAAATGGGTACAAGTGAAAATAAATATTAGTTTGTGCATTAGGTTTGGCACATGAGAAGTTCGTTGTTGAACTGAAGTTGCTTCACAGTCGAAATTCCCATGTAGGCCACCCGATCCTTATTCGTGGGTTGACCCAAATTAGATATGTTGAACCACTCTCTGCTTCCATGTTTGTTTTCAATCATTAGTTGACATCTAGTTTAGCTGAGAAATTTTTTCAAAATTACATTTGATGAAAGTGAATTTGATAATAATTTATATTATTATAGCAAAAAGTTCTAAAAAGAAGCATATCCTCTCAAACGGCGTGGGATTTGTGATGTTTTAGGATGCAAAAATCCGTGCAGTAAATCACTTACCTCTCGAGCGTACTGTAACTGTACAAATGTGAACATCAAACCACAAACCTGAGATTAAAGCACTAGGCACATGACTTCTTGACATCTGAGGTTTGCGGGAACTGTAGAAAAACCTCGATCTTAAGGTCTCTAATGAAACTATTTACTCTCCTGTTAGGTGTATGTGCTTTTTGTGATCTGTTTGTGTTTTCGTTTCAGCACAAGCCAAAAGTCAGAAACATAAATCATGTTGGTGATAATATTCGCAGAGCACCCTCCCCTCTCAGACCCCGCCCACCCTCAGTTATAGCAGCGGAGCAGCTTGCAGCTAAAAAGGAACAAGCTGAAAAACGTTACAAGAGAGGAAAAGTACCTAAATAGTAAGTTTACTTAGAAATAATCTAAGTTTGTCATGGCCTGCGCCACAGACAAAAGTTAACTTCTGGTTAAGTCCGTCTGTGAAACAGCACCGAAATCCTTGTCCTGGGCCCCATCCTGTGTAGGAGGATTTGAGTATGTACTATGATTGGCCTGTTAAGAAAGCCGTTGTTAATTTGCCAATCAGGTTGAAGGGAAATTCGAAACACATTTCCAGTAACTCATCGAGTCGACTGGGGACCCAGAACAAGGATTTCAGTGCCGCTTCGCAGACGTTACTAACAGCAAAATCCACTAGCCCCGGGCTATCGGACATGACTTTCATTGCACGCTGTTAAATTACCTTGGCAACGCAGGCCTCTTAAAAGAGGAGGTGACGGGTTTAAAATGAGAAAGAATGGCCATTTTTGCTAGAGATGTTTATGTCATCTGAGATGAACAATGATTTTAATATCTTAGATGTTAATGTGTTAACTAGATGATTTTATCATTTGCACCCCCCCACCCCTCCCTCCTGTCTTGTACCCATTTTATCCCCTTTTATGCCCACTATGTATGTTAAGGGTTTCAAAAATCAGTCATTTTCACCAAAGGTTTTGTTCGCGACTACACTCTGCAGACAGTGATGATATGTTAATTTTTAAGCTGATTTTCAAAGAAACTTGAAATTACCGTTAATGTTGCTGGTGTAGTACCAACCTCTTAACAGGAGCTGTGGAGACAGTGTTTTGTCTTGCAGTATTAACTAGACATTTTTGTTGTTGTTGTTGTTGTTAAGTCTCAAAGTTCGGCAAGATCAATGGAAGCAAGAAGAAGCAGAAAGAATTGCCAACATGCCAGACCCTAGTGTTCCAGCAGGTCATGCACTCATGCCTCGAGACGAACAACGACAGACTCTCGCTAACCTGCAAACAAGTAAGTAACAAAGCTCCCCAGGGAGAGGGGGAGCTCGGTTTCTCAAGACATGGTAGGGTGAACTTCTCCAAGAGTTACATTTTTGTTGTAGGTCAAATTTATTGTTCCTCTGCTAGCAGCCAGGCCTCTGCTAGCAGCCAGGCCTCTGCTAGCAGCCAGGCCTCTGCTAGCAGCCAGGCCTCTGCTAGCAGCCAGGCCTCTGCTAGCAGCCAGGCCTCTGCTAGCAGCCAGGCCTCTGCTAGCAGCCAGGCCTCTGCTAGCAGCCAGGCCTCTGCTAGCAGCCAGGCCTCTGCTAGCAGCCAGGCCTCTGCTAGCAGCCAGGCCTCTGCTAGCAGCCAGGTCTCTGCTAGCAGCCAGGTCTCTGCTAGCAGCCAGGCCTCTGCTAGCAGCCAGGCCTCTGCTAGCAGCCAGGTCTCTGCTAGCAGCCAGGTCTCTGCTAGCAGCCAGGCCTCTGCTAGCAGCCAGGCCTCTACTAGCAGCCAGGCCTCTGCTAGCAGCCAGGCCTCTGCTAGCAGGAAAATTTATTCTTGGTTCAAATTTGATTAGTCCTTTGTGTGTTAAATAGTAATATTATTGTGAAAGGTTTGAACCCAGGAGTCATTTCATAAGTTGGTGGAACATGATCATCTGGGTGAACGTAATCCTGAATAGGACTGTTTTAACATCCTCCATCCACCGTGTTAGATACATTTAAGTGGGCGCAAAGTTTTACCTCATTCAAATCCTATCAGGTTGTTCAAATTTATCTTTTCGTCTAATGTAAGTGATTCTGGATTCCAAAATCTGGAAAATTTTTGCCTGTCAGTGTGAAATCCGGAATCCATAAACTTTTTGTTGTGAAATCTGGAATCATGGGCTTTGGAATCCGGAATACAGCTCAAGGACTCCAGAATCCCGCTAACGATTGGAATCCAGAATCCAAATCCCACTGACAGAGAATCCGGAATCCATGGCGTGGAATCTAGAATCCAAGAATGTCTTAAATTTCCTTACATGGGGCGAATCTTTTATCATGTTGCACTCAACAATGTTGCATAAAGTGGGACCAACTCTTTTGCCTCAATTTAAACAGGCCCAAAAACTTTTACTTCGTAACTTTCTCCTTTCCCCGCGTTCATTCTCATCCTATCGAAGCTTTTAAATCTGTAGTTTTGTAAATCTATAGTGCTTATCGTACTGTTAATAAATTAATTTATTTGAGTATTTTCTTTTTTCTTCTTTTTGGTTTTTCATTTATTTAAAGGCCAAGCGGAGCTTCTCACCCAATTAAACGCACTTCCAGTTCGAGTGGATACGCTCCGAGTGAAGACAACCAAAGCAGAACTGGAAAGAAAACTTGCTGAAATAGAGGACGCTATAAAAATATTCTCCAGACCGAAAGTGTTTGTAAAACTGGATGACTGAAGTTAAGCCCTCAGAGGGGATGTTTGTGGAGTGTTTGCGCCACCAATGTAAAACGTGGACTGTTGAAGGGAACTACGTGATAAAGAGATGTGAAAATTTTAAGAACAATGAGATTAGTTTAAAGACAATGAACTAAGTTAAACACCGACATAGTTTCAAAACAACCAAGATGAAACTGATACTTAAGTTGGTCAAACAATTTCTCTTGGAGTCTATTGAACACTGAGGAAAGTGGGTCTATATTAATTTTTTGAAGTAGGTGGCTGGGACTGTTTTGTGGTTACCTTCCCACGGGACCTTTCAACATTTTCGCTGTGTTCGCAGGGAACTTTGATTAGCCTGCGAGCAAGCTCTCCTATTTGGGCGAGTGAAGCGAGTCTCGCTTACCCAAATAGGAGAGCTTGCTCGCAGGCTAAACTTTGATCGGCTAAGCGTCTAGATTTTCCGTGTGAACGGAACCCCTAAACACACGAATTTTAAACCGGTAGAAAATTCGTCCATGCCGTGAACATAGCCTAAATCTCCTACGCAGCCGTTTTTTGTGTTGTCACGCAACGCTTTTCCCCCGGGAGAAGCGTTGGGTGACGACACAAAAATGGCTGCGAAGGAGACTGCTTGAACTGAAGTCTTTGACAAATCGCTTAAGATGGCGCTGTTGTTATCATTATCATTTGAAAAATATATAAAACTGTTCTAGTGAGGCCTTAAACTGCTGATGAAAAAGTAAAAACGAAAATCCAAGCTTTCGCCGATCAACGGCGTCATCAGGGTGATGATGATGATGCCTTTGATCAGCAAAAGCTTTGATTTTAGGTTTTACTTTTTAATCAGTGGTTAAGGCCTCACTAGAAAAGTTTTTTTATCTTTAATTATGCTGCTGAAGGACAACATGAACAGATTATCATTTTAATTTGTTTGCCCACTTTTTGCCGAGTAGAAGTTGAAAATTCTACCAGACTTTGCCACAGTCTTCCACTTGATGTTTTCTCACACTCAGTGGGAGAAAATTGTTTCAAAAGGAGCCCGCGTACGCCAGGGTTTTTGATTCTTGGTTCAGGATACATGTACCTAGGAGCTGTAACAAAACCTAAAGGCACTCTTGCCAATAATGCTCTAAATTATGTCCTTCAACATTCGCGCAGCGAAAACTACTTCAAAACATATTATTTCCCTTTTGTTTCTAATCTAACAATGCCATATTACCACCACATATCATAACCCTTAGTTCATTGAAGATTATGAAGTATGATTTTTATTCAGGAGTGTACTTGCCATTCCTACCTCATTTGTTTAAACTGCCCGACGTTTTCTCAAATAAAGTTACTGTAAATAAACCTTAAAAGTGATAAGGAGAGGGTTTGGTGCTGATTGTAAAACGTTACCGACAAGGCGTTTTAATAGCAGTCGAAAAATGTAGGGAACTTGACGGTAACTTGCGTAGCAGTCGCTAGGAAGTAAATGGGCGCAAGAAAGAACGAGCGCGCGCGAGGGAAAGGCGCTCCCTCTCCCCTCGCGTGTCTCCTTCTCTCGCGCGCGTTTTTTCTTGCGCCCATTTATTTCCTAGCGCCTGCTACGCGGGCTAACACGACGGCAATAAGGCTTGATTTCAATTTTGGTATCCAGATCCACTCCGGATAGTTCCAATACTGTTGACAGGTCAGCTATAGGTTCTCCAAGGAACCGGAAGCATCAAGGCCATTAATTCGAAAAAACTTAAAACGACAAGTTCTCGTATTAATGGCACAAAAAAACTACTCATAGCTAAGATGCACCTAACCTTATATGCTTGAATGAATGGTGCAACTCTTGCCAAAAAATAGACTTCCTCAAAGTCCTTCGCTTTCCATTTCCGGTTCCGGTAGTTAACAAGTCTACCGCTCGCGCTTCGCGCCCGTGAAAAATTTGAGCTCGACTTGTAGGCAACTCTAGGCCCTATTGTGTCTTGACAATAGACTGAATAGACTATCGTTACAAAACCATTCTGGTGTATTGGTCAGCTGAGGAGGACTTCTCGAGGAAAAATGCTAATATTAGCGCTCCAGCCCTGGATGAAGCCATTCTAAGCTAAATTATCTCAAATCGTGTCGCATACTGAAACCAATCAGGCCATTGTCAAGACTGGGTGCCAAAGATCCTTTTCAACTGGGCGATTTTTGCTTTTGATCGTCTTCGCCGCTCGTGGCTTTGGTTGAAGATGTATCGACCTGCACGTTGCTAGCCCCCAAGCCTGCGTAGCATGGCGGTTTTGGTTGGGCGCGCAAAGTTATAAAGGCGGGCGAGGGCAGAGAAACCGAGAGGAGATTGACAAAACCGCCAAGCTACACAGGCTACCGGCCCCAAAAAAATCCCTACACGCTCGCTTCGGAGCCGCTCGGATCTCCTTCATTGCACTTTGCAAGCAATCGGATCTTCCGAGATTTTACCGAACTTTGGACTGTCCCAGCTCGGTACCAGGCCTTGCTCTTGCACCTGCCGACCGCAAATTTCAAAATGGCCGCCAAAAGTCAACACATCGATAAAGTAAGTAATCTTTATTCAATTGTTATAATTTAATAGACCTTGTCACGGTTTTCGACGCCATCTTGACGAGTAGGCAAACGTGTGAGAAATTACAGTGTTTGTATGAGAATCTAATGTCGAACAATTCCCGTAAAACGACTGTTCTGAAAAAATTGTAAATTGTAAACTAAAGCTACAAAGCAAAGGATTGTACTAAAAAATTTTGGAGGCGTACCTGTGCTTAAGTTTCCTCAGACGCTTGCTTTAGATTTTCCATATATTTGTCTGTAATTTTTCCCTGGACTTTCTTACAAATGTATAGAAAATTTAAAAACGTGGTTTTAGGTCTTCTAGCGCATGGAACGCCCTCAATTTTTTTGGGTAGAATCCTTAGGAGTGAAGCTTTAGTTTACAATTCATATTTTTTTCAGAACAGCCGTTTCACGGCAATTATTCGATATTAGAATCTCATACAAACACTGTAATTTCTCACGCGTTTGCCTACTCGTCAAGATGGCTTCGAAACCGTGACAAGGTCTATAGGATGTAAATCAGACGTGAGATTCCCCTCTTCTTCGAGCCTACGTGCCAGGCGTTCGAGGGGAGTGTTGCTGGAACTGTTCGAGCGTGCGAGAACCTAACACCAGGCTTAGTACTCTACCGAGTTCAAATCCTCGATCATGTATGAAAAATAGCATACTGGTTGTCTTTTCATTTGGTGGTTTTAATCCCGTTATGTCCTGTTGGCATTTTTTTTTTCAAATTATTTGAGATTGCCCATGTACTAGCTAAACTTTTAATGGCGCCTTTACTATCAACAAAGCTTTCAACATTTCAACTCGTTTTCGATTATTATCAGAATTCCCCGGGCAGAATTATTAAGAATACCCACATGTATATTACTGAGTACGTCAAGCATTGAAATGACATGCCTCGAAAAAAGACTGAGGGATCCGAACTTGAGATGAGTTTTGCCAAGCATGTCATGGAAATTTGCTAGAATTGTCATCGGTGTTTGCTTTTCTTCCAAGAGTTAGCTTAAAACGGACCTCTTGGTACAGTAGCAGACACTGAACAAGGCTTGTCCTTTCTTAAGAGAGGGGAGGACTCTGTCACCTTAAAGCCAAGCCCAGAAAGTGGACGTTTCGTTTCTCATTCTCTGACAAACACAGTTCTTTGGAAAAAAACTGTTTTTCTCCACCTTATTTTTCTGGAAATTTACTGACCACCTTTCTTGAAAAGACGAGCTTCGTTATTCCCGATTGGAGTTAGTCGAGTCAGTGTCTCTTTGATCAATTTGATCACACATGAAGGTAAAGATAAAGATCCATATTTTGCGTCGGTAACTGTACAGTGGAACGAACCTCTTTATAACGAAGAACTCGATATAACGAACGATTTTCTCTACCCCAGTAATAGTAAAACATATGAAAAAGGACCTCGATATATCGAGACCTCGTTATAGCGAACAAACTTTGTTAGTGAGACCCTTGACCCTGCGTTATGTCGAGGTTCTACTGTTGTACTTGAACTGACAAACCTGAGACCCACGGCGCGCTCATCCCCCCCCCCCTCCCCCCTCTCCATTAGCGCTCTATTTTACGGTTATTGAAAGCTACACGAAAAGGGAAAAAAAGGAGGGATTTGAGGCCAAATCTGGGGATCGAACTCGGGACCTCCCGCACAGAAGGCATCGCAAGAGAGTTTCAAAGAAGGGGAGGAGCTCTGACGGTTGACGGTTACGTTTTTCCAATTTTGACGGCTGACGGTTAAATTTCGTAGCTTTTTACGGCTGACGGCTATTAAGTGGAAATTATTCCATAAGTTGCAGTAAATATTAAGGTCTATATGAATTTCAAAATACTTTCAGATATAAGTAGGTTTGAAGGTATTGTAATGTCTAGAGAAACAGTGTTATGAGAACATGGGAACTGGTTTTCCAGTTTCGAAATTTTTCAGGAGCTAGAACGCTGAAATAGTGAGATTTGAAATACCTTGAGACTTTTTGACGGTTAATCTTAATCTCCATTTGCAAGTACGTAAATAGTTCGTTGTACCGTAAAAGCAGTAAAAGAAGCATCTAGAAAGTCAAAATGGTTGCACAACTGGTATATTGTGGAAAAGGAGTATTATCTGACGCTTACGGTTTGGCGGCAGTTCTGGGAAACTGCCCACCTACCCCTCCCCTAAGCCAACATTTTACCTTAAGTGAGAAGTAAGTGTTAATGTTGGCTTAGGGGATGGGTAGGTGGGCAGTTTCCCAGAAACGTATATGATACAGCTCCTTCTAGACCCAGCACGTGAAGAAAATGATGGCAGCACGTGACGTTCGGCAATCATCTCATCCATGAAGCCCGTCTTAAGAAATGAATTAATAGTTATGCAAATGTTTACAAAATATTAATAGACACTCTAATGAAAGTTTATATTAACGTTCATTATAAAGTGTCGAAGTAAACTTGCTTTGTCTTTTTAGAAGAAAGGATTTGATTCTTCGATCATCACGAGCTTTTGAATATCGCAAGAGATACCTTTTGCACTTTCTCGATATACGTATACCACGTCCCAACCACGGTGAATGCTGCAATAAACAGACACAAAAGGAAACTAAAAATGGAAAGGAAAATTTGCCACTTACCCGGCGTACAGATGCTGGTGTCCGCGTGCCACAGGGGGTCTGCTAATTTCAGCATAATACAGATGTAATTCGCGGTAAAACCTAATAACAGACTTCAAAAACTATTTAACTTTGAAGATTTCATTATCGAACGCGAACGCAAAATACAATAGGATTGGGGTCCCAGACAAGTGTTTTTTCTCTTTATCTTCAAAAGCATTATTTTGTCTACTCAAACTGTGCGAGATCTAATAGGCACTTTGTAACCGCCGTTTTATTTACATTTACATTTTTAAAACCTTACGGGAAAATCTTCTTTTTCAAGAATATAATGCGGATCAGCAGAGCAATAAATTTAACAAGGAGTCCCCGCTGTGCTTGAAAAGCTCTTACTTTTAATTAGAGAATTTTTATCAAATTTATTAGCAACGAACGTAGATAAAGAGTGATTGAAATCATACAAAAGTAAACTAATAAGAAACCCGAAATTAAAACACAATGCAATATGTTTGGCTTTTTAAAAAGTTTCCGTTAATTTGTGATCGATTCACTTGTTTTATATCATTAAACAAACCCTCCGCTTATAGAAAAAGATCACAGTTAGGATTAAATGATCGGAGTGCGTCATAGCCTCTTGTTTTCGGCATCACTTAAAGTTTAATATGAGTTTGACAACATCACGTAGTTGAAAATTTTCTTTAAGGCCATTGTTGACGATTCCATTTTGTTGATAGATGTTTATTTTTAATTTACTATACAACTAATACGTCTTTTATGCATATTCGTTACAATGTAGCGTTAACATGTGAAAATTTAATTTTACGCGAAACTTTCTCAAACGAAACGGCTCGCTTAACAAAGTTTAATCGCACGGCGGTATATTAAATTCTATATTATCTCTTTAAAGAGTCATTCTTAAAGATATTAATATCATTGCCACTATTTACAAAACGATACAAATGACGTGTAAACGAGATGCTAATTAGTAATACGAATGATCAAACTTCACGAATGGGCGCGAATTAAACCACCATAATTCTCTGACTAAACCAGCTGATCTTGTACCGATTTTCAGCGCCATTAATATCCCCATTCTTCGCATTTTCGTCCTCTCAAGCAAAAGTGACAATTCTTCACCGTTTTACAATGACAATCATGAACATTTCAGGCATTAAACGATCCGATATTATATCTGTTGTCTTCTCTGAGGATTTCAGTGAGACTGGAAATATAGTTTTTTGCCAGGCGAAGGATCTCCACTTGAGTCATTTTTCGTTCGCTTACGGTTCCTGACGAATTCATGCTAGTCCTTGGTACGACGGAGCGTAAAACTTGAAAAGCCGCGTTTAGACGAGCCTTTCTTCCACGTTCTCTCTCGTTACGCCTGATTTGACGTGTTGTTCTAACGCCACCCGATCGAGATCTTGTCTCAGCTTTCCAATCGTGCTTTGTTTTTGACCACTTTTGATCCATTGAAACAGTGTCT
The DNA here is from genome assembly GCF_958299795.1 of Porites lutea. NCBI lineage: Eukaryota > Metazoa > Cnidaria > Anthozoa > Scleractinia > Poritidae > Porites > Porites lutea. Next base: position 28,242,281 of record NC_133208.1, read on the forward strand.
ACAGCTCCAGTCAGAAATTTGGTATCAGTCTCCTCCATACCCGTAGTTATTGACTTCGTATTTGATTTTTTAACTCCGGCTTGTTTAACAACATTCTTGGAAACGGAAGGCATCTTTCTAGCGTGATTCGGTCTTTGCGGATGATCTATCCTAGATTCCTGTGCGCTCATATCAAATATAATCCCTAAATACCTAGAGGGTAAAGAAAAAAACGTGAGCAACATTCGTAAAAAAATAACAATTTTCTCCATCGGTCTGCTCTCTTGCACATTACACTTAAAGACAACATAGTATTATGACTTAGTTCTCGAGTCAAAGTGCACATCATCTAAGCGAAACCAAAGAACATGAAAAAGTGTGCTTAATGTGATAAGCTGAGAAAAAGTACCTGTTATAATTAAATTTCACCACTTTACCTGTTAGAGTTTTTCTAAATATTTAAAGCGTTAAACAATCTGTTAACCCGCCTACCTGTTAACAGTTACAGCAGCCGGTCTGTAAAATATTTCTAGATTTGTGATTATTGGGCGAACTCGTTCCTCGAAGAAATCAGTGTGTTGTGATGTTCGCAAGTGGACACTGGGCCAGTTTTGTATGATATTCTCGGCACACGTGGTTGAAAAGGAAGGATTGTAAACAATGGCCTCGAACGGGCACGCCTCGAAAAAAATGAAATAAATTTACGTCCCTCACTCTGAGATTTTATAGACAAGTAAACCGATGATCATAATGACATTCACAATGCAAATTGTGTTTTAAAAAAAAGCACGTGCACTTTAGCTGATTAACGCTTGCACGCTACATAACAAAGATTCACTGGATCCTTTGAAAAGACTACCCAGCTAATAAGGAAAGGTACAAAGCAAAAATTAACCAATTTTGACCCTCCCTAGCGCGTCACGAAGATGAAACTTTCGAGTGTCATGTTTAAAACATGGATTTCTGACATGTACTCTCTCCAAAACGTCCACATTTGCGGGGCTAATTGGAAATCCAATGCTTAATAGAACAGCTCCTATTTCGTCTGTTTTTGTTAAAAAGGCCCTGAAAAGTAAATTTGCATGTTTGAGGAAATTTGCCGAAACTGGGACAGCGTCGTCTCTGATCAACGAAAAATGCCTCAGAGCCACGCTTGGCGCCTTTTATTTCAGCCTTAGAAGGTCTATCAAATCATTGCTCTTCCGCTGTGACAGCACCTCCTTCACCGAACATATATCTAGTAATTTATGCGCATGCGCGGGCCCTTTTGCTTCTTTTCGGATTTCGGCGGAAGACGGGGTTTTACGGTTTGAAATTCGCCTTGAACTGACTTTGCCGTGACATTTGCGAGCAGCTAGCAGACAATACTTGCGAGAATGGAGCTTTTAGGGGCGGACAAAGGTTAGTGGTGAGCCAGGAGGCAGCCTCGGTAACGTTTGTAACTCCGCACCTGCTTTCAATTCATCATAGAAATATCATACAATACTCTGACGGCACAACTAGCCTCTGTGAATGGTTTTTTGCCCTTAGTCTCTAATTAGCGGCTCTCGGTGAAACGCTAATGATTCCCGGCTTTTTACACGTTGGCCTCATTGTAGAAGAAGAGCTTGTTGGCAGCTCTTCATTGTAAGCTGATTTGTTCCCAAACACGTAACTTATAGAGTTGTCATCTTTATGTGTGCTTAAACATATTAATGATTTAAGGCTGATGAAGTATTGTGCGCGTCAAACGTTTAAAAATAATCGCTTTACAATCAAGAAAGAACCAAAAACATGATAACCCTCGCTGCAAGGTTGGAAAGGGGTCTTGCTACCCTCCCATAAACATCTCAAGGTCGATCTTCGCGTAGGTTTGCTTTCCTGTAGGCGAGATTTCCAGATTGTTGTGGTTTGTGAGTAGCTAATTTTATTTGCTGACATCTGGCGATTATGTAGAAAACTACACTGAAACAATGGGCCACATGTAGTCGAAAGATAAGGTTGAAAGTCTAAGTTTTTTGTAACACCTTTTCAACTGATCCGAGCTGTGAGATTTGGGATTAATTTAAGCAGAACATGCATACATAACGTAGAGAGAGCACGTACCTCGTTGGTGCCCTGGAACTTAAAGTTTAACTGAAAATTTTATCGTAGTTATGATTTTTGATAAAAAGTATATGCTTTCTCAAAAAGGAGTCGGTGTATTCTGAAGAAAAAGCATATATCTGCATTGTTAATGAGATACAGACATGGACTAAACAGTACTCATTGTTCTTTTTGCTAGCCCGTTATCTTGATAATTCACGTTTTCAACAAACATGCTCCAGAGTTTACCTTTAATTGAAAGTTATTGACAAATCTCCAAGGAGATGAGAACGGTCAAGGTAAAAAATAGTTGTTCGTGGTTTTAAAACTGTGCTTTATTAAACTCTAGCAAAAAAGAAAAAACTGGCGAAACTTCAAGGTGAACTGTACGACGGTTGTTCTTCACATTCCCATGTTAAATTGTAAAGATGGCGTGTTTTTTGAGGTAATCATTTTAAAGTGCTATTGAATCTCTAAGTAAATCTAAGAAAAATGTTATGAAACAAATTGCATCCTTTTAGTTGAACACTAATTCACCTATGGAAAGCAAACAAAGAATCTGATTGGCTCATTTCTGCCCAAAGGTTTATTTAACAGAAGTATGACATCATTACATCAAGCAGCCTTAAAAAGAAAAACAGCCGAGTTTAAATTGTTTAGAGCTTTTATTCCACTTAGAAGAGTAGATACTTCCATGATAGTGCAATTATGTAATTTTTTTTCAACACAATGAAAAGAAGAAAAAAGCTGATGACAAATATCATTTGTGATATTGAAATGCCTCACAGAAAATATGAGGTTAGAATATCGTTTGTTACAGTAAAACTAGCTGATCCTTAAAAACCGAAGGGGCCTGGCTCTAGATCGGCCTCTCCATTGATTTCCGCCTTCGTAAAGCTAAAATCACGTGATTATTTGCAGAAAACGTGATAGCGAGGCAGAGAAAACAAAAACTAAGCAGATAAATAAACACAATTGTTGATTCTCTTCGTGTTTGTGTTTTCTAAACTCAGCTATGAATCAAAGAAAACTTATGAGGCTTGTTTCCTTGAAAATATGATGTAAAAAACAAGTTACGAATAAAATCCTTTATTTGCATACAAAAGGGGTTTTTCATATGTGAAAGAAAGGGAAATTCTTATAATTAATTTTTATTGACGTCATATACTAAGTCAAAAACTATTTTCAGAAAGATGTGGTTAAGTTAGAGGGCGTTCAAATGCCGTGATCAATGCGTTATGGTTTTGTTTCAATTTAAACCCGGGGGTTGTTTTGCGGATAAAAACCATATGACAATAACAAAAACACCTTAATTTTGACAAAACCTGAACTTTCGAGATATAGAGCATAAATGTCCAATTTGAGCTTTCTCTCTTAGGCTTTCGTCACGTAAGGTTCATCTATGATTTATCATAAGGTCAGCAAAAGCTAAGGAGAAAAAATAATCCCTTTCTCGGCAAAACTAGGTAAAATATCAGAACAAGTGTCCATTTTCAACCTTGACTTCCCTTTCAGGATTTCATCATGTATCATCTGAAACGTTTAAATCATCAACTTTTAATTTCACTTTTTTTAATCGAATTGGTTCTGTGGCTTCTCAGTTAGAGGAAGTCTGCAAACAAGATGAAAAAAGATTTCCCTGAGAAAGCGTTCAAAAGAGAACTTTCTTTTCTTTATTTTTTTCAATGTCTTTTTAAATATTTTTTGGGACGCTTCTGAATTAAAACTGAGTAAAACTTTGTGTGTGTGTGTGGGTGTGTAAATAAAAGTCTCCTAACAAATAGCCTATTTTTATAACTTCTTTGTAAACTTTGCTATAAGTTGTTCTTACGGCTCTCATTAATTTTCTGAAAGAGGGAAAAACAAACAAAAAAATAATAGCTCTTTCCCACTGAGACCAATATAATTGGCCAGTTTTCTGCTATTTAAGATCTGGTCCCATGTCAACTTAAATTTCCGGGCGGTCAAGTTCAAACTTAAGATGTTTGCAGAACTGATTGGTGCGAGCTTCCGAATCAGGTTTCGACAGCAAAAACTCAAAGGAAATTTGTTTGATTGACCTAGCATTTTGAGGGATGTTACCAATGTGTTAGCGTCAAAAACGTTTCTTGGAATTTTTAGTTTCTTAAAACTCTTTTGTTGAGGGGCATATATGATCATCCAACGTTTCTGAAGGTATCTGGTAACCTGAAACTCGTGATTCGGACAAAATTCAACAAAGATTTCAAATTTCATCTTTTAAACGTTGAAAAATTAACAGTAACATGTGAAAGTACTGCTGATAGAAGTCTCATGTGAATGGTCACACCATAGGATTTCATCCACAGACTCAAAAGTGAGAACCACCGTGTAACAGCATAATGAAAGTATTGCTCAGTAGCTTTCATGTGAATTGTCACACTTAAGGGTTTCATTCACAGACTTCAAAGTTAGAACCACCTTGTACAGCATAATAAGCAAAACATGTACCACAGGAAAGTGCTGCTTAGTATTACTTTCATTTGAATGGTCACACTTTAGGATTTGCATGAACAGCGACACAAGTCAGTACAACAGCTTTTCACTGAAGGATTTCAACCACGATACAAAAGTGAAAACCAATGTGTAGAGTCTAATATATTGCTGTTTTTCAGTGTCACGCCATTCAAAATACATCAAACTAAGAATCAAAGCCTTTCAATAGATAGTCCAGAATCTGGGAAATGAAAGGAGGTACATAAACAAAGACCCTCGCCAAGATTCAGGTCAGAGGAATATTTCGTAAACGAGGTATCCGAAGAAATGTTTTACCCAGACTTTTAGAGATTTGTATGGAGACGCCATGCTGTTGCTCACCCGGATGAGCTCCAAACTGTTTAGATAGCAAAATTTCTTGAAATTAGTCATTTTTTTAACCTACATGACAGCTCTCTTGGTCGTCATGTAAATGCCGCGTCACGCAAAGGCTTAGAAATTCAAGCGTACTCTATCACAAAACCAAGAACCCTTTTGAAGTTTAGTTGAAAATTAATTTTCAGCTGTTCTAATACATCGTGAAATTAAGATCTCGGTAGGATCGATAGTTTTTTAGTTTGAATTTTAGTGACGTCATGTGAAAACCAACAACAGTATCAGTTGCTTTCGTCTACGAACTTCAGACTTACAATCATATTCATTTGTTCAAAGTTTTGCCTGCTGTGTAAGTGCAAGAGAAACCATTATTGTTGACTTGAGTATCCTCTTAACTCAAACATGGTAAATAGTAGAAGTGCGCTAGTTTGCACATTTTCACTTTTGATCTCACTTTTGATCTCAAACTCAAAAACTCTCGGCTTCAGATAAACTCAACCTCATAGCCTAGCCTAAATCAAACTCATACTCGTGCTTGACATTGAAAATTAACCATTCGAACTCGATCGACTTTGCATTCAGGCCATCCTTGTTATTTTTCAATTCAGCTCATGGACTCCAGCTGAATTCTGGTGGCAACCGTGGGCTCCAAAGTACTTGTTCAATCTTAACTTTGCAGAATATTTTTACACCGATTTAAGCAGTGTCATTTTTGTTTGCATTAGGTGATAAGCTTAAACTTTAATTTTCACTTTTAGGGAGTGCTTAGTGACTGAAAGTATCTCCATTTATATAATAAGGAACTTAAGCAGTGTCAACGACGTTGAAGAAAGACAACGGCAAAAAGGCAATGGCAAAACAACAACTTTGCACGTGCATCACGCTTTTTTGTACATTCGCTGCACGACTACGACGTGAAAGTGCCGAATTTCATGTTTTTTAGTGGACGTGAGCACAAGGCAACAACTTTCTTTTACTTTCCTGAACTTCGATACATACAGTCTTTTAGAATTCAACGCCAGAAAAAATTTGCCAAAATTTGACGTATTGAACGAGATGGAATAAGCGCGAACAAATTTGAAGCAGCGCGAAGTCACTTTTTAAGTGACGTTTTCGTAGTCGTCTCCGTCGTAGCCTGCGTAGCAAGCGTTTCCGTTTGGTTTCGGGGCAAAGAAAGACCGAGGAAGGGGATTTTCGGTTTTGACAGCGCGAGAAATGAAACGAGAGCCAAAAATGCGCCATTTTCGCGCGGTGTTTGACTCTCGTCCCTCGTTGTTTTCTCCAAAACCAAACGGAAACGCTTGCTACGCAGGCTATCTCCGTCGTTGTTGCCTAAGCTCCCTAATTAACAAGAAAGCTGAGTGTCTGAGGGCGGAAGGTAACTGAGTGTGAGCGGAGGGAAAAAAAGCGAAGGGACAGGCAATGACCAATGAAACTTCTTCATTTCTTAAGATTTACTCAATGGCCAATGAAGAAAAAGCATGGGATGCGAATGCAGATGATCGGCACACGAATGGAAAGGAGACAGTAGCAGTCGATTGCTTGATCTTTTATTGGCTGAGGCCTCTATCGTTTCCCGAGACAGAGACCGTTGCAGATATATATTTTTTTCTACTCTGCTCCCCGCATGGGAAAAAGAACCGACGAAGTGGACGTTGTCAGCCAAGATCACCTAATTGATAAAGTGCCATGATCTGCTTGAACTATTTACTTTTTCCGCAACTAACACAAAACACTGGACTTTTGATTCGCGCCATGAGTTTAACGTGGCCAATTTTTTACTTAACGGGTAATCAACTTTACAGTTAAAGCATAAGTCAAGTGTCACCGGATAGGAAAACACTCTCTGAATGGAAATATACGAAATAACTCATATTTAAACTACGGTTTAAGATATGAAAGTGGAAATGATCTTCGCAGTTGAGAAAACAACCTAATCGGGACAAAACGAACCTGAAGATTTCAGGCTTGACCGGGAATCAAACCTTGAAGTCTGCGTTGCGTCCGGTAATCGCAAAAGTCAGGGTTCGATTTCCCATTAAGAGGCCGGAAGTGGAAAGTATCGTCGGATTTCATATATCGCGTGATATCAAGTGGAGAGCTCTCGTCGTATGTGTCCAAAGAAACGGACTGATTCATTCTGATTCATTATTGATACCTTTGAATTATTATCAATTATTAATACAGTTTAGGACATATAAGTAAGTTTTCTTTCAGTAATTTTACCACGCTTGAGGTGAGCGGTAAATCAATGTTATCACTGTCTCGGTTCAATAGTAAGAGCAATTGACACAAGGAAAAATTAGACGCGAACCATTACGATGTTCCATTTATACGAGATATCTTACATAGGAAGCGAACAGCTCGTATAAATGGTTCGCGTCTTGATCGCGTTTTAATTCGGTTCCCGGCCGACTCGTTTTCGTGTAAAGTTTTTGCCAGTAGGATCCAGCAGTACCGACGGCAATGCAATTATAAAGGCGCGTTCGCTGCGGCTTATAGAGTCGCTAAGGTTGTTTTAATCCAGCAGCAACGGCAATCTAACATGGATCGTTCTTTTATTCGTTACTTAGCTAAGACACCTCTAATCTAAAAACTGGTGATACAGGCTGTTTTTAGATTAGATGCTTCTTAGCGAAGGCACGATAAATGAGTTCCTCGTGCATGACTCAAATGATGGCCACTTCTAAGCCACGTGTTCTCGCGTTGGTACTTTCCTTTGCGCGAATAATCGGCTGACTTAAGTTAGGCACGACAGGAGTTCCTTTTTACAGTCACGATTTTAACCTAAGGTTTGTGATGTCGATATTATAGGTTTTTTAAGGCCTATAATATGTTGTGTCATCGACAAAAGGATTTCCTTTAATCTCTGACACGACTAGGTGCACTCCCCTATGATTTGGTTTTAGAGATAAGATCGAATGATGTGTGCGACCGCGATTATGATTCTGAAAGGACAGCATTATCGTTAGTTGTCTTTATGGAATTATTGCTCGCTGAAATCTATTTTAGAATTCATTTTTGCTTGCCAAATCCTCCCGTGGAAATTTCAGTCTTTGCGGGATACAATGACTGGGTTCGCTGAGTTAAAACACTAGTGAGTGAGACATTAAAGCAGCTTTCATAGACCACGGGTTTTGGCGACATCGTGGACTCATTTAACTTAATGTGGACATATTGCTGAAAAGGCGTTCATTTACACGATATGGGGTCAAATAGCTCTCTTAGACTACAACAATCTACAAGATTTATCGAGGCCCTATTCTCCTCAGTGTAGCTCACAACAACCGCATATCAATTAGAGCAGAGTTAGTGAAGGCAGCTTACACATCAAGTGACACTAAGAGTCAATAACTGTGGCAAAAAAAAAAAGCAAACAAACAAAGAAAAACAACAACTACCTACCGTAGACCGAAAGGAACTTTTTGATTAAACTTGCCGTCGGCAATAATTTAATGAGCTCAGAAAGGGCCAATCTGTCCTGAGGCTCTCTTGCTGACCACAAAGACACTAGAATTTGAGAATGAAAATGATTTTCGCTTCCCACTTCCCGGCAATTTCGAGCTCCTTTTGCCACTTCCGCCCATTCGATTTAGACTTTCGACTTTCGACTTCCGGCTTCCGACTCAGTTCGACTTCCGAATTTTCCATTCAGTTGTCATTCTTTTTAGCAGACTTCCTAGCTAAAACTTTTGTTGTACATTATTCTAGGTTGCATTCTTGTTGATTAAAAGACCTGACGCTCAGTATAATTTCTGAACCTATAGATTTCTATTGAGTATGCCTTCTGAAGTGCCGTTTGCACGGATTTTCATATAAAGACACACACGGATCGGGTTTTTTCGAAGGGTATATCGTATCCTGCCTTAAGTTTTACTTAAAGTAGTCTCGATACATAACCCAAAACGTAACCAACACTATCATTTTACCTCATCCAAACGTAAACATGATCTGAGTCTTAATCTACATGTCCATAAGATTCAGAAGTCTGATGTCCGCAATCACCTTTGCCACGTGCCTTACCCAGTCGTTGTGCTTCTCCCAACAGCTTCATCAGGGAGTTTCACAAGATGGATCAAAAGAAACTAACCTTATTGGTACAGTAAAAACCAGCATATAAGAACCTATTGATTTAAGAACCTACAGGATGAAATTTGGCATTTAAATACCCAAAACTATAAGAATCTGTTCATCCTGGCAAAGAAAAACAGGTTCTTACACAAAACAATCACTCCAATTTTGATGGTCAAAATTCTCGAATTTAATTCTGTGAGAAACTTTTGACAAATGGTTATTCAGTATATGTTTTCTTTGATTTAATTTGTTTGGATTTTCACTAGAAGTATGTTTTCCATAAAGCTACCGTGCAATATAGACGATTTAAAATCTTGATATCTTATTTAAAAAAAAGAGAAATACATTGATGTTGTTCTTGGACCTTGAATGTTTGCCATTATGTATTAGTAGTACAATATTTCTGCCAATGGTTACACTATGACAACCTCTGAAAAATAAGAATCCTCATAAGCCTGAATTGTGAAACACTACCCTAAAATATAAGAACCTGTTCAGCCTGACCTCGAAAATTCTAGGTTCTTATATGTGGGTTTTTACTGTACTTAAATTAAAGACCCGCGAATAAAAATCTCCGCGAAATTTAAAACCCATATAGAATATTCAAATCAGAAAAAATTGAATAACATTTAATATCTACAACTGGCTTAACATGATACATGTGTCAACAAATTCGACAACTGAATTATTAGCTGGTTTTACTGGTACGTTCCATTCCGTGACTGTGTCTTCCGTTGTGAAATAACGTTGATATATCTCGATATTTTAGAAAGTTCAGAAGATTGAAAACTAAAATCAAGTTGAGAACGCTTGAATTGCGAAATTTAATGTCCTTTTTCATATTTGACCATAGAAATCGCAAATATAAAACCTGGCGAAATTAAGTACCAGTCAGGTACTTGCTGTGATAAAAATAAAGTCCAGGTAGTATAGGGTGTAAACAGCAAAAACACCTGCAAAATACACGCACGGGATATAAGTACAATCCTGCCTAACAAAGTCTGTAATGTTTAATTAGGCGGCTTCTCACGGATTTAGAAACGGTGAAGCCTCTGTGATCAGACGCCAAACCTGGTAGGAGAAATAAAAACAAGTTGACAGGCCACGTTTTTTGTGCTGAGCATTAGTATTAAATTGTAATATATTTTTACCGACTAGTTTCAAAAAACAAATTAGAAGTAGGAAGCAAGTCAGTTGGAGGTTGAGACTCTCCGAGTGGGATCTAAAAAGAAATTTTGCAGATGGAAGAGGATGTTATCACTCTCTGAAACTACTGGGTCAACGCTAGCTCTGTTATAATGAATTAACGGAAGAATTTGAGCCAATCAGAAATGGAGAAATATATTTAATGAATAATAAAGGTGGTAAACGAGACACAAGATCAAAAGTCTAATAAAGAGGGGAAGGCGTTACGTCACGTTGCTATGGTAGCAAGATTTCTGGATGACAACAAACCGAAAATGTGAATTCGCAGTGTTTAAAACTTCATCGGTCTTATTTAATTTCATTTAAATTTGCAAATGTTGACGAGATTTTCGGGGGTTGAATTAGAAAGGAGCGTATCTAAGTGTAGAAAAAGAAAAAGAAAATGTTTGTGTTGTGTTCATATCACCTACTTTATAAAGCGGGGGCGTGAAACTAGGAACCATTCATGTGACAGTCGGGCAACGACAGCTAAAAAATATAAAAGAAACGTGATGCACGTGCAAAGTTGTTGTTTTGCTGATCTAAAACTTTTTTTTTTCGTGATCGTTGCTTTTGCCGTCGTCGTTGCTTAAGCTCCCTATGATTGTGATCCAAAAATTTTGTTACCATGGTAACCTGACGTCACACTTCTCTGCAAAGTTGTTGTTTTGCTGATCTAAAACTTTTTTTTTTCGTGATCGTTGCTTTTGCCGTCGTCGTTGCTTAAGCCCCCTATGATTGTGATCCAAAAATTTTGTTACCATGGTAACCTGACGTCACACTTCTCTGCAAAGTTGTTGTTTTGCTGATCTAAAACTTTTTTTTTTCGTGATCGTTGCTTTTGCCGTCGTCGTTGCTTAAGCTCCCTATGATTGTGATCCAAAAATTTTGTTACCATGGTAACCTGACGTCACTCTTCTCTCTATCAATGCGCTTTCTCCTCCGAAGAGGCCTCTTTGTGTTTTAGGGAGACTGGAGAGAAAGAAAAAGAGAGCGCGTGGGGCACGACGGCGCGGGGAAAGAGAACCTAACCTAACCTTTTCCCTCTTCCCAACGATCCCCGCGCGCTCTCTACTATTTTTATTGGGAGCCTGTGCAGAGATCAATGCGTACGTCAATACTCTGTTCTGTCCTTGCAGCTAGCAGAGTTACTTGTCAAACAGAGATGGGAAATCTACATAAGATATAGTGTCTTCAAACTGTCTCGCCTGATGAGCCATTTAAATTGTGCTACCATCACGTCAGTATTCTTATTGACCAGAGCTCTCGACCAATCAGCGCGCGAGAAAATCGCTTAGTTATTGTAAAATTAGATTTAGACCTACTTAAAGGCACGATGAGCTAAGTCAGTCGTGTGATTTTCCACACCCATTTTGCTACTGATTTCGATACACTATAAGCATTGATTTACGGAAGAAACCAGGGTTTATGAATATAAGCTTTCATTGTGTAAACGGTAACATTATCGTTATTATTATTACCATTAATCTGTAGTTTTTAATGAATTCTCTGTTTAATTCGATGGATTTAGACACAAATTGAACACTTGTGAATGAACAATGGGAGCTTAACCCTTCAATTTTGTGCTCAACCACCTTCCCGCCCAGGTCCTCTCTCTTCCTCACTTGAAGAAAGAGGATCTTTGCAACATAACTGAGCCCTCAGGCTCAAGCCATGCGGTCTCCTAGTTTACACGTGTGCAGCTGATGCACCATGTGCAAGGGCGAAGTGTCGCATCAGGACTCAAACATGCGCCGAGCTTTAGCCGCGAAAAACTGGTCAAAAGGTGAATCTTTCAAATTAGATTCAAAAGTTGAAAGAGTTGGTTAATTGGTGCCATTTTTAGCACATCGCGAACAATAACAAGAAAATAGCAGCCATCGAAAAGTGCAAAATTCTTGTGTGGCAAACATGTTAATGCTAAAGGTTCGAGTTTTTCAAAGAGAATTCTCCGAAACTATTCAGTATATTGGGTTCAAATTTTCACAGATAAACAGATAACTAAGATTGTTATGCTCTTTCATGAGATGTTATTTAAATAATATCTTGACCAGCGAATGAAAGGCATGTTATCGAGGCTAAAAATGTAAAAAAGATTGGCCTATAGGAGGGATACTGGCCAGCCTGCTATTCCTTTAACAGTTTTAGAAAGCGCGATGTTTAACATGGCTGACTTAGAGCTGTAGCCAGTATACGTTATACCCGGGGCGAGGTCGGCTTTGACCAGCGGTATCTGAATGATAAACGACTGGTACATATACTTCATATACCATTCGCTTTTGTATGAATCATCCTCTTTGTTAATACAATCTTTGTCCTTGCTGAATAAACGGAGTCGCAACTGAAACAGTTGATCTGTTTTAGGGTTAGGTCTTTTTACCGACAGAAGAACTTTACGCCGCTGTAGCCTGAATTTCAGACATATCTTCGAGTCGCATACTTGTCTCTGAAGGAGTATGCGAGTCGAAGATATGTCTGAAATTCAGGCTAACTCCGCTGGCCATACGCGAGTTTCCTGTTCTGTATATTTAGTCTCTAAATATTTAATCAAAAATTATACGCTGGCGTATTTTTTTTTCTGTGTAGTGAAACCGCCACAATATGTGTATCTCTGATCATCGACTTGTTCTCCGGGACTTTGGTTTCAGCCCAAAGTCACAATTATATTTGGTGACTCATGAAATGGTTCATTCCCTCAATTAGACCAATAAGTTATGTTGTATTAGTCCACTCCGACTCAGACTCTCTTATGCCCATGGGCCGGGTTCAATTACAACCCTGAAAAATAGCCTTCCGTTCTTATATTTAGGAGAACCGCTTAATTAGATCCAAAAAGGACGAAACGACGTTTTGTATCCTGTAGAAAAAACTCTGATGTTGGTAAGGCAACGTGAATAAGCTTTTAATCAGAAAGGTCTTATTGGACTTATTGATAACGCGGAATATTTTTAAGCCCGGCGCTGAAGCTATGCAAACAGTTTTTCATCAAAACAGTTCGAGCCTTTGTTGCGGTGTGCTTATGACAAAAGTTCTGTCAAAGTTTGTAGCTATTCACGGTAGACCAGCTCGTTTTCTCTTTGATTTCCTCAGCTGTGCATCTGACTAATTCTATGTTATGTACTTCCTGAGTCTTCATGCCACAAGGTTTTGAAGTACTACATAGTGCTCAAAGTATCAAGAACGTGTTCTTTGATTAATTGTAATCTTGTCGAGCTTTTAAAATTGTGGATCGGTAATTGTTTTGTCTATAATATTTTGTTGTTGTTCATTTGCATTTAAAATTGATGCTAAAGATCCGGCTTAATTTAAAGCCTTAGATACTCATTCAATAAGTGTTTAAATGTACTTAGTAGCACATGTTGACTGCAAGAAATATTTCCAAATAGTGAAAATGAGGTTGAAGTATAATAACTGTTGATGATCTGGATGATCTAGAGATGATTGTATGTGAACAACATGTAAATAGCCCAAAGTGGATTGCCAAAAAAATTAATCGAGTGAAAACAAATAAACGCGGGGCGATCGCGAACGATCGAGCGTCACTAACGGAGAGGAAATTATCAAATAAGAGAAAAAAAAGACTTTCCAACCTCTGATCTTCTCCCAGTGAACCGTACAATAATCTGTTTTTTTTTTGTTTTTTTTTTATTGTCTAAGCTGGCAAAAGGCCACGAGGCAGCAATGAGAGCGGCGACAAAATTATAAATAAAGATACTAAGAGCTTATAATTATCGAGGCCATAAGAACAACGTCCACAAAAGAAAAATGTAAATGATCTTATATCCTTAAGTAGTTGCTAATTTGCTTTTTGCCACGTGGCCGATGAGATGAGAAACTAAATCGTCATTCTTCACTGTTCAAAGTGGGAAATACAACATGCATCACGGACGTATCAAGTTCCTCATTCTTCACAAAATATGAGTTAACGATTTAATTGAAAACCCACAGTTATAACCGATTAAAAGCCAACGAGAAAGCTTTTTAGTTCAGAAGCTGCTCCTTGTCGTTTAAACAATAAGTGAAGCATTGTTTTGTTTGACCCATAAAGATGAGCACGCAAGGGATGCGTAGGCTAGAAAAGGACTCCGCTTTTCAAATTGTACTTCAGAGACAAAACTAGAAACGAAATCAAAACAAGTTTCGTATTGACAAAGTGTATCTCACACGATCAAATGTCGGATAAAAAATGAGAAAAATGCTTTAAAGTCTGACTTTTCATAATAATCTGTCACTGGAATTTAAGCTGACTATAGAAAACTTTAGCACAAAACAAGACGCGGAAAATACAGACATGGTTAATTCCCTTTGTAATTATTGAAATATAAATCCTCAAAAATCATTTTGACAATTCGTTGGATTTCAGATCAGTTAGTAGCAAGTGAGGCCCGGTTCAGACGCCGATCTTTTCATGAGCCGAACCTAATATATTGAATCAATTAGGAACGCCTGTTTCAATTTGGAACGGCTCAGCCGTTCCTTTCGCCTAGCCCGGCCGGGAATTTCGCCTTTGGAGCGACTTTGGAACGGCTTTGATTCAGACGCTGAACTTTTCATGTACCGAACCTAATGCATAAATTATTATCACGTATTTTGCAAGCAGTTTGATCGAAATGAGCATTTTTCGCCTTATCGGCGTCTGAATCAATTCAGCTGGTCTAAATAATTTGGGTCAGCCTTAATTCCAGTTATTTTGGGCTTATGAAAAGTTCGGCGTCTGAACCGGGCCTGAGTTTTAAAACGTTTTGCACGTTCTTTCTTCTTTCTTTTCATCGGCTTTCTGTGGAGTAAGTGATTAATAAAAATGACTGTGAAGAGCCTCTTGAAAATTACTGTGTCACTGAGCGATTGTCCAAGTTTAAGGAGCCGTGATATTAAGGCATTATTAAACTGAACATTTTTGCTAGCCTTTTGTCTCCGTTGTTTTGTGGGCTGGGTGATTTATCAGCAACGCTGTCAAATTGGCCACGTCACGTTTTTTGAGTATACACCTTAAAGAAAACTCCTGTACAATGAAAGAAAGAATTTACAAGGGGGTGGTCTCCTTACCTTCGTTTGAGATCGAACTAAACTACGATAATGAGTTAATGTGAATAACTCCTTTTTTACTAGTTGGATCCCCGAGGCATCATTTCTAAAGGGGATTAAGGTAAATATTTAGACATCATTTGAATGTCTTTAGAAACGTTACAAATCTATAAGAATGATTGTTTGAATAGGGCTGATATTAAAACGCATTAACTATATACGACAAAAAGTCTGGTTTTATTTAGTAGAGCTATTTACCTTTAAATCATGCGCGAAAAGAACTCTCCTTTGTCATATATAATTGTTAGCTTTCTCTAAAAATTAGAGTGGTCTTAGTCCTTAGTTTTAGCTTTACGATGGAAGACACGCTTCAAAGTCTATTGTTTGGGTGTCACAATAGATGCAAACGAAATCAAGTCTTTGCCTTTAGCATTTTCCACTTGATTTAAGATGGGACGCTTTCTAGACCAATAATCCATAGACTGCATTCCGCTTTTCTGAGAAACAAAGACCTCAGACAGCAAAAGTAAAAAATATTCCTTATGTTGGCTTTTCCAGAAAAAAGCATACACGTGAATTTCAGCCACAAAAATTCGTCTACAGCTCTGCCCTAGTGGAAAATATACGCACATGAGGTATAAAACTAAAGTTAATCGATTAGCCCCCTGCGAAAATAGCCTGTTCCAGATTTCAAAGTGGAAAGTGTTCTTTCGTCCTCTCTCCTTACCCCCTTCTTTTATTGTTTTTTATTATTATTATTATTAATTTTTTTTTATTTTCTTGCTCATTTTTCTTTGAAAGGGTTATCGTTAGTGCTTTGATTTCATTTTTGTCACTCCACTCGACTCAGTCGTCGCATGCTTAGCCTCTAGCTCCTGAATATCGCCACCGTTCAACAGAGAAACTTGGGGCAAAAATATAGACATTAATAACAAAACAGCAAAGAGAAAAGCCACTTGAGGTTTCCCAGTATTTCGGACGGACAAGCCGTTTTTCTTCTTCTTCTTAAAGTTTCAAACCTGGGAACGTTTGACCTAACCATCGGTTAGTTTAATATTTTAAAACTTATTTTTTCGCGAATTCAGGCCATTACAGGAGTCCCACGAAGTATTACAGTCGAGTCAGGTCAAGCCTTCACTCCGAAGGTTGCATTAATGAATCGATTGTTTGGAAAATAAAATGAACCCGTCAGTGCCGCAGCCACTAACAAATGATTCAAATCTGCATTTCTACTAGCCTGTTCCAGGCGTTCAGATAGTAGATGGCGGGCGAAAAATTGACGAGGAAAAAGCCTCTTGCCCCAGTATCCCCTTGTTTTCCCCGCGTACGAGTTAACTTGCTCCCGGCAACATCTGAACGCTGCCCTCCACTATCTGAAAGCCTGAAACAGGCTATATTCCTGCATGTGTAATGAGCGGTGAATTATTCACGATAACTCTTCTGTATTCGGTCAGATTGAAACGACTTTCAATGGACAAAATTGTTTTGAATACATTAACATCAAATTGAAGAAATCTGGGCTGGGCTGGGCTCGATTTTTGAATAATATATTTATTAAAGCTTTTTGAATTGACCTGGCTAGACTGTAAACAACAATAGAGCCTGGGAGAGGATTTTATTCAGACAACGTTTTGATGACACTTAATAATCCTTCCTTGCTCGCATACCATACTATATATGCGCTCACATACGAAGCGGAGATTCCATTTTCAGGGAGAAAAAATTTAAAATGTAACTAAAAATAAACTGAGGAGTTATTCACTCTGGATAATGTTCTTGTTAATGCCTAAAAAATTTGAACGTCCTCAAGGATAATAAGTTTCCTTCTTTCTTCTTTTTTTTTTCACGTGAAAAACATAAATGGAAATGTTTTACCGAAATGACGGCCATGTTGAATTTGTTTTAGAGACTATTATGGGATGCCCTTGCAGAAAGTGTATGTATATTCTCACATGCACACCTTCCTCTACGTTTTATTAAGTCTGTTTTAAAGAGGATTCAAAAAGGCAAATAACAAGGATCACAAGCGGGATGTTTTGCTTGTTTCTCCTAACATTTCACCGAAACCAGGAGCCATAATGGGACGTTATGGCTCCTGCCGAAACCCATTTCATAGGCAAATGAATTCGTTTCAAAATAATCTTAGGAAGAACGGGGTTAAAGTTAATTAAAAGTCGAGTTTACGTTTAAAGGTCTTTGAAGTTCGGCAAAGCTGGGGTCAACCATCATAGATATAAAGAGAGTTCACTTGACAAAATCTTAGATTTTTCGGAATTGTGGGCCAGCGGATTGCCGGGGTAGTGATAGAAGGAATCTGAGTTCTTGATATTTCTTTTCAAGTTGTTTTAGTAGGGTCACTTGTAATAAAAGTCAAAAATATTAACGCATTTTCTCCACTTACTTCACTTAACTCCATGGCCCATAGTAACATATTCTCACTATACCTACAATACAGATGAATACAGCCGAGGCTACAGATCGCCTATGAGAGTGGTCGCAAGGAGACTAGTAAAGACCACCTTTGTGAAACCCCGTTTGAACTGTGACTTAAACTTTTTAATCAAAAGCTCTCATGTAAGCGACCGCTCCCGAAGGCGAGCGCGACCACTTTTGGGATCACCCGACTAGGCTTTACCTTTCCTGGTTTTAAGCTCTCGCAAGCGACCACTACTTAAATTTCTTGAGCGACGGCCACCATTTTTTAAACCACAAATTTGACATGATCACATATGATTGTAAGAAAACTATTGCCCGAATGTCACAAAAGCTCAATTTTCTTGATAGCGCTGACCAAGCGTGCAGGCAGATTAAAGAGCTTACAAAAAAAATGGCTGTAATATTAAAGATCTGTACGTAAAAAGGTGGATTGTAGCACTGATTCAAAATGTTATGTACAAAGTTTTCACAGTTCCAAGCGCTATTCGAAGCAAAACATTATTGCCAGTTGTCTATTTGCCTAATTTTAGTTTGTGAGGTGTTACGGGCTTTGTGTAATTATGTTTATCAGTTCATTTTCAGCTTATTGTCTTGATATTCCCCGTAGACGACCACCTCCCGTAAGCGACCACTTTGTGGTGCACCAAGGGTGGTCGCTTACGAGAGAATTGACTTTATTGTTTTGCCATGCAGTCGCTTACGAGGGCTTCGACTGTATACTATGAAATATGGAGGGGTGAAAATTGTCGCTGTCCATAGGTGTGGACAGCGGCATATTCACATGCATTGAAGGCAGTACACCGCATCGTGCCTGGGGGCAGGGAGGGTGGGTTGCTGACCGCCCTCCTGCCACACGGTGGGGCCGGGGGCTTCATATAAAAACCCCACAGTGGGGTCTTAAAAAGCGTGGAAATGCCCCACCCCGGGACAACACCACAAATACACACAATAGGAAGAATGGTGGTAATATATACAACGCTGGGAATTGTGGGATATCTATTGTTATGAAAATATTTTGGTTTATTTACGTTACTGAGAATAGTGGAGCAATTTGTTTTTCTCTTTCTTGCCCGCTATTTTCCAAGATTTCCCGGCTTCCCTCTCGTTCGCGCGCGCGTATTTCAATCAAATTCATTCATTTTTCGCCTGCAAGATTAAGTTTACTCGTAATTCACTGTATTACCTCATATCCCTATCCTCATTATAATTTTTACTTATAGTTCTCGAAATGCGACAGGCGAAGTCATGTCACGATGTTTAACGGAAAATTTTATCATTTTAGCACTTTGGAGACACTTAGAATAGAGACCTTTTAGATTAGAGGACGAGAAAGACAACGAGTACGAGATTTGATTAAAAATTGTCAAAAAATAGACACCCCTGAATTCTTCATTGTACTTTTTTTACCAGAAAAGCTAGCACTGTTATAGGTATTGAAGGAGGTTAAGACCTCTGCCGATTGCAAAATGCTAAATTTTCTAACATTTGATAACTTGTTCCCGCCACTTCGACACTCTCTCTAAAACTCGTAGTAGAATGACGACGGCTACCACGTTTTCCCGCCAAAATGACGCTTGTTCACGCGCAAGCACTACTTAGTATTGAGAAAATCTCGTACTCGTAGTCGTACTCGTCTTAGAATCTAAAGGTCTCTAATAAAAGGCTGGCAAAATGGTTAATGTCTCAGTATGTATATGATAAACACAATACCACCAAGGAAGGTACTTTGTAACGAGGTTTTGTTACTGGTTTTTATTTTTTGAGAAATCTCACTGGTTCGCTCGGCTGACCCGGTTCGACTTCTGATACGTCAAGCGCACTTTCCATGTATGATTCATACTGTGAATCTCTGCTTTAGGGGTTCATATGCGAGCTCAAAATTCATTCTAATCAGGAGTCGATTATTTCCTGTAATTAATGTTTAGATTTAGCGGGAGCTAAAAGCGAAGCTCCCGTTTATGCATGCATTTATAGTTTACTTCAGACAATGAACTTGGAACCATTGCAAAGAAATCCACAAATCTTTACTTTACTGTAGGGGTGGACCATAAGCTTTGAGACTTTTGAGGAATAGCTGAAAAACATAAACTTGAGCCTGCAATCAATTAAATGCCAATAACTGTTCAGGGAAAACACGTTATTTCGAAGAGTTGGCGCCTGAGCCCGAGATACGGTCATGTGATCCTGGTCAGCTGATACCCTGTTTTGACAGCTGTCAATTGACCATAATGTGGATGTCTATTATAAAGTTACAGTTTCAAATACTAGCTAGAAAATGTGACATTTCAAATTGGTTATTTTGTGGTGCGGACGGACGGACCGTCCGAGGGACATACGGTCAGGTGACTACCAAAATTTTTCGGATGCATCGGATAACCAAAATTTTATTACCCATGGTAGTGGTAGTTAAAAACACTTTTCGCGGAATTTTGTTACGCCTTACTAAGTAACAACCAATCAGAGTAGAGGTATGATCCCAAGTTACATGCTAAGTCCCAGACGGGAAATTTGAAATCTTTGACAGCAATAGCGGTAGCGTGGGAGCTTCAATCCCAGACAGAACTACTTGAGAACGTGCTTTCGTTAATGCGCACTACCTTACGCAACAAAACTAATTCTAAATCAACAGCTTTACGTCAAGAAACCCCCCTCCCCCAGTTCAACGTTGCTTGCTACGAACTCCCAGGGACCAGGCTTTCTTATGAGGACACATCAACACCACTTCCAGAGGGAGGGGGAGAAACGCTACGGCTAGGATGTTTAGAAAAATTCTCGGTAAGTATAAAATAGGATTGTACGGATATTAAATTAGCCAGGCGTATAGTAAATACCCTTACGCTTCACCTTGCAGCGTTCCATTTCCACACGGCATAACTCAAAAGCAAGCAATCAACTTATCCTTAAGGAGAGGCTATTTTCTGGGCAGGTGGAATTCCAAAGTATTTAGGAGGATATTAAATCTGATCCTTGACTATAGTCCCATACCTATGCTACTTGAATTGTTAGTAGCCAGTCCATAGACCTGTAGGCCCGGGTTTCAAATTTTTGGTTTCTACCGCTTTTGATCAATTATTCGTTGTTGGGGTGAGCTAAAAAAGCTTAAGAGTTCAAAGTGTTGGTGAGGTCAGTGCGTACTAGTCATGCGTGCAATTTTCAGGATGTGCGGAAATGAAACTCAGCCAGGCCTATAACTAATCGAAAAGCTGGCTACGCCCCTGGTAGTAAAATAATCGAAAAGGTTATTTTTAATCAACTTTTTGAACACCTAATTGATAGCAATTTGCTGGCAGATTCACAACAGGGTTTGAGACCGGTTCATTCTACATTGTGACCAAAATGCTTGGAAGCTACTAGGGAGCTTTAGCAAAGACGTCGGCGACGGTAGCAAGAACGTCAAAAAAGCAATAGGATTGATTAGCAAAACAACAACTTTGCACTTGCAGCACACTTTTTTGTACATTTCTTTGCCGCCACCGCACGACTACGGCGTGAAAATCCCTAATTTCACGTTTTATGGAGGACGTAAATAAGCGACAATGAATTTTTCATTCTCTTTCAAAACTTGAGTGTGGTCCCCAAGAAATCAACTCCAGGGAAATTCGCCTACATTAAAAATTTTCAGCGAATTGGAATAAGCGCGACAAAGTTTGGAGAAACGCGAATTCATTTTAAAAGTGACTTTTTCGTTGCCGTCGCTGTCGTCGATGCTGAAGCTCCCTACTGACACCTGGTACTTAAATATTGATAATGGTCTAATTAACAGTGTATTTTTCTAGATCTAAAGAAAACCTTTGATAGGGTTGACCACAGCATACTGCTGAAAAACCCAACTGTACGGTCTTGACTCGCATGCAGTTGAGTGGTTCAAATCGTATATCTATATATCAGATCGCTACAAGAGCGCTTTTGTCAATGGATCTCTGTCAGACTAACTTCCTATCAGCTAAGAGGTTCCACAAAGATCTGTATTTGGATCCTTATTGTTTCTCATTTATATGAAAGAACTTCACGAATGCAAACTATCATCATCTGTTCTTATGTATGTTGATGATACTTCTCTTACACTCCTCTATTGACTCCGCAACTCTTGAAGAAAAGTTAAATAGAGTCAGTGAATAAAGTCTACATCAGGTCCAAAAGTAGCTGCAATCCAATAAACGACGTTACATGTGAAATGTTTGAACCCATGCGTCATTTCATAAGAATGTTGAGTTTGATCGTTCGGGTGAACGTAGTCCTGAATAGGACTGTTGTTGTTGACAGTGACTGACGTTTCGACAACCTGTGCGGTAGTCATCTTCAGAGTCAAAGTGAGTTGTATCACGTCAGTTGATGGTATAAAACTCTGGTTATTGACCTGATTGGTCAATTTAGTGGCGATGTTATTGGTCGTCTGTCAGTTAAGCCGTGATGTCATTGGTGCGGGAGTGTTTTCACATGACGTCAATATTGGTATATTGGTGTCCCAGAACAATGAAACGGCGTCCATGTTGGTGTCCCAAACTAGTTCTGTCGGAGTTGAACTCGTTTCTTATGCAAAAGCTTTCTTTTGTTCCAATATATCTACATAGATGCTGGCCACGTGAGTGAAAACACTGCATAACATCGAATCGATGGTATATTCCTCGCATCTTCCAATTTTGGTCAACGCCGGCTGGTTGTGAAGAATTAACAGTGGGCTTTAAGCCAGTCAGAAACAGCTTTATTGTCTACCTAGGATCATGTTGTTCATAGTTCCAGTGTCTTCTAGGCATCATTTTTCTCTTTAAGAATTTGTTGTGTAAATGGCTAACTGAAGAAACATTTATTAATAAAGTCATACCCGTTAAGACAGCTTGCTGACTTGTCTTAAGGCACGCGCCGCCATTTTGAATCGAGATGTGTACAATTCATGACCAGGAGTTGCCCGCTTGCTTTGACCATGGCGGTTAGAGAATACAAAAATTGAACGGCCTTTTTTATACCAGAGACGTTAAAATCGTCTAGACGTATTTAAGGTGATTCCCTAGTTTTGCACTGCGCATCTCTTACTGTGCATAACAAGATGGCCGCCGTTAAAAAGAGCATGTGAAGTAATATTATTAAGATGAAGTTGACTGAAGAGAAACGCTATTGGTATTTTTGCTTGCTGTTGTTTCTTGCCGAGGTGAGACTCAATGTGTTGGAAATGTGCATAACGTAAGTAGTACGCGTGTTGCTGAGTTCGACCTCTTCTCGGAGAACCTCGATAGTGGATGTTTAACTTGTGCTTACTCACTTTGATTTTCATTTAAACACTGTCTTTATCACATTGTGTCCTAAATGTGATATCTCGATGTAAATTCTGTAAAAACGGATTTTTTAATACTTTCTTCCCCCTTTCACGTACATTCTATTTTGAAACTCGCCCCAGTCCTCTCTCAAAAATCGGAGAAAATGCGTTTGGTGCGCACTTTCTGCATTTCTACCGCAAAAACGAGTACGGTGACCCCCATTTTTTATTTCATGATTTTAATAAGGACAGTGCTTCCTTTCGATGAGCAAAAAATTGGCACAAATCTATATCCAGTTTTTTGGCAATTTTACTAAATTGTACGGATTGAGCCATCACGGGTCGAAAAGCGCGCATCCAATTTAATTCTACTTTGGAGCGTAAAGTAAAAACAAGGACATTAAAAGGCATTTTTCTGGTACGTAAGTAGATAAACAATACATTAAAGTCAAATTCTGTGTGATGCCACGTGCATCATCGAAAAAATCTATCCTTTTTGTCTAGTTTTGGGTTGCCCTCGGTTTTTGTAAAAGGGTCCTAAATAGCCGAATTTGTCAGCATTGTGATGTCAAAACGAGCACGGTGACCCCCACTTTTTATTACTTTTTTATCATCTTCTTGACTTGTTACATCAGTGTACCAAGTTTTAGCTACAATCTATGTTAGGTTCTTTTACTATGGAATCACCTTAACGTCTAAGACGTTATAATCTTTCGACTGGTGTCAGCCTCGTACCCAGGCCTGTTCGCGCTATCCGAGTGACCAGAGGAGGCTTGGAACCGAGCGTGAATTTTCCCGACAAGCTTGACAGGTGACGTCACATCCGAAATCGCCCAGGACGACTGGGAGCGAGGCTGGACTGGTGTAAAATCGCGAGACGTAAAAAAGTAGACGATAACAATGACAAAAAGAGTTGTCCGAAAACATTCACAACACTGACTCTTCCCAGTCTTCTGTGGACGAGTTGGCCTAAAATATGTCCCATTTTACGGCGTCCTATTTTTTATAGTAGACTCATTAATATTTAGCGTCTGTGACGTTAAAGCCGTCTGTTAAGTGCGTCGGAACTACGTACTTAACAGGAGACATTAATGTCGTCTTATTTACCGCTTTTATTGCGTTCGAGGTACGAGAACGCAACCCCTAATTTGTGTTGGGTATTCTGTGCATTATTGGGTGACCTGTGCAATTAATAAGGGAAGTTTTTTTGAGATTTCATTTTCGTTCGTCGTCGTCGTCGACACACATTTGCCTCGCTTTGAGGCCCTTGCTTAAGTTTTGCCTCACTTTGACGCGCTAACTCATATATGTGGTGATTCTTGTGTCCTCGGCGTTCATCTTTCAAAGGTTTGCTAAGGTCTGATATTCTTCGTAAAGCGTTCATCTTTTAAAAAGTTTGCTGAATCTCCGTAAAGCGTACATCGATCTGTGATTGCTGAATCGTCCAAAACGTTCATCTTTCAGGAGTTTGCTGTTAAATTGTACTTTGGAGTAAGCCTTCATATTTTTCAGCATTGTTCGTCACTGTCTTTGGAAAATGTCTGTGACTACTGGTGCACGCATCAAACCGGGTTTAGTTCGGCGGCCGTTATGCCACAAAGTAAATTTACCGAGTTGTGTAGCTCGGCGGCTGTTTTGTCACAAAGTAAATTTACGAGTTGTGTAGCTCGGCAGCCGTTGTGCCACAAAGTAAATCTACCGAGATGTGAAGCTCGGCGGCGCCATTTGACCATGACTTGTGATTTTTTCGGCACCGGACAAACGAACACTTTAACTCTATGTTATTTATTAGGAAAAACTTATAAATCAGCCCACAGTAGCGCCACTCTCGAGTCACTGAAATCAACACGCTCGACCAAATTACTGGAAAAGTTATTGAACGTGAGCAGCACACAAGTTCCATTGAAGGCTTTGATAGAATTAGTGCGAAGTTTGAATTCAGATGTGAAAGCTTTTAAACCAGTAAATTCAATGTAATTCATTTTGTCAACAAGTTGATGATTGGATGCTGTTAAAAATAACAGAGAAAATTATCTGAAGAAATGTTTTTGAAGAAAGAAAAAGAATCCCGGGTTAAGAACTAATCGGCCTTTCAGAAACTGCGCCCTGTAACTCGCGCCAGTAAAACAAAATGTTCCATTTACACGTCCGACGCTGGCCAACGTCTCCTCCGATTAAAAGCACTTGACTCCGAACCATATATACGATATCTTTTGAAAACGTTCTTAAAATGATACACAGTTTAAATAGAGGTTTCGCTGTACGCAACCCTTACGTTCAAAATATGTCATAATCATATTTATCTACATCGCAACAACCCCTCCGCCTCAACAAACAAATCGAACGCACTCTCCTAAGCTCCGATTACTCCTAGTACTAGACTTTAAAGAAGACGACTTTAATGTCTCTAGCATAAAAACCGTCAATGAAAGGTAATTGCCGTAGCAAAGTCACTATAAGGGGTTATTTCCGAAACAATATCCTGCTGATTCATTTCGAACTTTCGATTGAGAACTCCATGTCTCCTTCCTTTTTAGAATTCAAACTAAAGACAAACTTGGACTATTAAAAACCTTGATGCCATCCATGTTGTATTTCCAGTAGCTAAAATCCATTTACGGGTTAAATCAGAGTTTCCCAGTCACTATATATATATATTTTTGTTACGCTCGAGCCTTTCATTTCACTTTCCCGGTGCTTCACTACCCAGACCTATAAATGGGTATTGGCGAATTTAATACAGGGGGGATTAAAGGGACTGGTTCACGATAATGCGCATGCGCGCCGTTTTTCTCTTCAGAATAAATTTGTTGGGTCAACACTAAATTCGAAATCGCCATTACCGGTACAATCTTTGAAAATCCTTCGTTTTATTCGGACATACGTCGCTTTGGCTGGTCTAGTTATACTTCGGTAGTGGTGATTAACGTGTGGTTGTGTCGTTTGACTGGTGACGTTTTAAGAAGACGCAAAAAATAATGTTTTGATCATGAGGTTCAAAAGAGCATCGTGGCCGTCCGGCAACAGGACGTTCTCAAGAGTCTTTGGAGATAGAGAAGTTTAGCCTATCGATATGGTATGGTTCTAGGAGTAGTGTGTGGCTTACGAAAAGAATACAGGACACTTGGAAAGTGGTTAAAGGCATGATTTCGTTCAACTTTGATTTGATTTTTGACTCCGACCTGTAGTTATACCGCAACAAGCCGCGCGATCTTCACCGATCTGGTACACTTGAAATGTTCCTTGTATCTTTGCTTTACCATCGTATATGTTTAAGAATTGATGTTTTTAAAATAAATTATTGCCTGAATATTCTGTTTATAATGGTTGAAAAACAATCAGCTACTGTCAGAACTAACACATGCGCATTATCGTGAACCAGTCCCTTTAAACCATCCCGTAGGAAGAGTAGTAGAAATACCGTATTTCCTCAATAAGCCATTGGGTACCTATTTAAAACTATGTTTAAACTGTAGCGGATAGCTTCTCTTGCCGACACAGAAAGCTATGCTGTGTAGTGTGAACACCTATCAGATATGCTACTCTTCACTTTAGAGATCGGGGTGGTGCAGCGAAATCGCCGTTTTTATTTGTAAAAAGAAGCTCTATCTCGTATGGATTTTGTGTCGGCGCAAAAGCTATCCGACATCGTGTGAACATAGCTTAAAATCTCGGCTAAAAGGAGTGGCATTTATAGGAAGGAGGACACTATATCGAGAGAGCGGCGTTTATTAAGTTTTCCTTTCAAGGAGCTGTAACTTTCTTTTGGAAAAATCAAAAATACTACAATATTATTCCCGTAAATAAGATATCGATTATCTCATCATCGTTACCATTATCATCATCAAATGTCGATTATCTCATCAACAAAGAGGCAATAGGAACAAGTCTTCCTATTGTCCTTACTCAGTTTAAGAAAGTGATGAAGGGGAGGAGGCGCTTATTAGTGGGTGGGCGCTTATTACAGGAAATACGAATATCCTACCCTCATGCTATGGAAGCCAAAGACAACCTCCGGCCTTACGGACTATTTTGCTCAAAAGCAGACTTTACAGAACACTATCCAGCGGAGAAGAGAAGCTGAAAAGAAAATCAAATGGAGGGAAAGGGTTGCTAGGTCCGTGGCGCCCCAACGGTCACCATGACTACGGGATAGGTGCAAGCTGCAAGCTGCTACCAGCGGAAAGCGTTAACAGGGTCACTTCTAGGCTCATTCTCCAGTCGTGGGTGTCTTGGTGCACCCACGGTACTCCCTACCAAGGGCTGGAAACTGAGCCTAAGTCACTGCCTGCAGAAGATTTGGGGACAAGAGCAACCTATTGCGTAGAAAAGGGCATGGGGGAAACTTTGACAACCGGTGACGACCTTGATGAAAAAATGCCTGTTTGCAACATAGATTGTCGCGGCAAGGTTTATTTAAAGTAACATTTTAGGGACTGAACAGTCTCTGAGATCTGTATAATTCTTCATATCATACGAAAGCCTATTCCAATATTTGTTTTGTGATTTATCGCTCCATGTAAAGGAATCCGGTACAGTCTTGGATTCTGGATTCCAATCATTAGTGGGATTCTGGATTCTTTGAGCTGTATTCCGGATTCCACATGCAAAAATTTCCCGGATTCGACGTCCAGAATTCGGATTCCCTTACTAAGGGCGAGATTTATTCAAAATGGCAGCCTCTTTGATTTGACTCAGTCTGCGATGGGGAGTTACTATAAGTACCTTAAAATTCCGAAAATAAGCCCCTCCAAACATAAGCCCGATAAAATCGTAACGCAAAAAACCCTCCGTTGAAACGCCCCTCCAAATATAAGCCCCCCCCCCCCCACCCCCCGAGGACTTGAACTTGGAAATTGCCCTCAAATACAAGGTAAAACAAAGAAAAACGGTAAATTTCCTTCCAAGAATAAGGCCAGCCCAATCGATTTTGACATGCAAATTTCCCTCCGTACATAAGCCCCTCCGAATGTAAGCCCCGGGGCTTATTTTCGGAATTTTGCGGTATGTACCGTAGGGTATAGTTTTGAGGGTCTTGGACCTGTATCATTTTTGCCCTTGTTGGCCTTTTGTTCCTGGTGTGATCTTTGGAAAGGGTAACGCAAAGTCCATCAGCAAAAATTTGAGGGCATAAATAACCAGCTGCACGATAAAGAAATCATCCGTTAGTATTGTGAAAGCAATTTAATGAAAGTTTAATTGTTTGCATTAAATTCGTATCATATATCATTAACACTCATTTCTTTCACGGGAACATATGAACCCACAATTGACCTGCTCCCAACGTCAGTAGCTTCATAGCTCAGTTGGTAGAGCATCGCACCGGTAATCGCGAGGTCACGTGTTCAAACCCCATTGAAGTCCTGAATTTTTTTTCAGGCTTCTTTACGCAATTGCATAAATTGCTTTCACTGCGACGATCATTTCTTTATTTTCAAATTCGTATCCTTTGTTCAGCTCCTCGCATAGGGAGTCTTTTTTCGAGTTTGGGCTTTGAATGGAGTGTAAATTTCAGCCCCCTCCCCCCCGCCCCTGGTAATTTTTCGTTTGTGTCATCCTTAAATAGGGCCAGGGTTTAAGACCCCGGACGGCACAAACCTATCCGAAATTTATGGGAGTAACCCTCCCGGGGAGAAAGCTCTCTGGGGAGGTGGGGAGCTCCAGAGCCCCTCTTTCCCCGGATAGCTTGCTCGCAGGCTAGATTTCGCACAGTGCGAGTAGGAAATCAAAATATGTGAGTGTGACATTGAAATTTAGAACTTCTTGTATGACCCGAACCACAACTCTTTCCTGTTCTGATCAGCAAATAAGTAAACATCAGGGCCGAGTTGTTCAAAGCTGGGTTAAGAAAACCCAGGGTTAGTGCAGCATTTGAATTTAGATTTGAAAGCTTAAAAAGCATTTCAGTTTTAATTCTTTTTGTCTACAAGTTGATGATTGAAAGTTTTAAAAATAACAGAGAAAATTATCCGAGAAAATGCTTTTGAACGCAAGAGAAAGAAACCCGGGTTAAGCGCTAATCAGCCTTCGAACAACTGGGCCCAGGAGCCATAATTGGGTTCCAACGAATTGGTCAAATTTGCTATTTTTAGAACAAACTGCACCACCCTCAACGTCACAAACTCGCGCGGGAACTGCGGGTGGAACGCGCGAGCGTGAATTGGTAAAACCTTTTAATTTCTAAGGCTTACTTTCCGGCTAAGAAAATGAACCGTATGCAAAACGTGAAAGAGAGATGGCCAAAAATTAGCACTTCTAATCAAATCTCTTTTTGTGGTTTAGAATAAAATATTCTTGAAACTGATCAGAATGTTTTGATCAAAGCCGTGTAAATCGACCTGAATAAGTGCACAGAAACCCCAGACGGTGAGGGGTACTCCGGATTTCAAGGATGGTCGAATGGGAGCAAAAGTCAAAACCTAAAAAATCCCTGGACCGAAAGTTAACCCCCAAAAAATCCCATGCCTAATTTCTGAGCCTTAAAAATTTCCAGAAAGCATTAAACGATATAACACGAAAAACAAAGTTTTTAAAAACAAGTTTGGTCGACTTTATTCTCAGAACAACGCGTCAGTGATACGCGGGCACTACCACGATCTCTTTAGATTGTTTTGAATACCCCAAAAAATCCCTACTTATAAATTAAGTCACCCAAAAAAGGACTTGCCAAAATTGATCGACAACATACAGAGCTGGGGCAGCTGTACAGCCTCAACAATTAGTATAGTATAAACATTACTAGAAATATGTTTATCGCAAAAACTTCGCGAGCTGTAATGGGCCAGCAGTAAGACTGAAAGGTAGACGAGCCAAAGGGGAAAATATGATTAAAAACAAAAACAAAAACAAAACGAAAAAAAAATTACAACAAAGAAAATGCAACTAAGCCGACAGTCAAACCTTGAAATCTGCACGGAAGGTCGGTTAGTTGACCACTGCGCTAACGTTAAGCGGGAAAATTATAATATTTAATGTATTTTCGCGTGAAATTTTGCCGGTAGACGCTATTTGAAGCTGTTGAAGCTGTATTTATCATGAATTCAAAGATATATTTGAGAAAAACCAGACATAATTATTTGTTAGTGTTATAAACTTTCCGCTCCCCTTTTCCCGCAAGTTTCCGGACGCCAAAACAAAGTTAACATACAATTTTATTATCAAACCTACTTTAGAGTCTTTCAGATGATTATTAATCATAACTTTCGTTAAGGTTAAATACGGTTTGAGTTACTTCCAGACAAAATCTCTAATCGCTGGGCGACAGAGAAACCGTTCACAACGGGATCACAAACAATCCCTCGGGATCGCGACTTTTTCCCTCGGGATTGGCCCTCGCTGCTTTGACTGTCTTCGCTAAGAGTGTCAGAAAGGGATCGTATATAGTTACAAGCAATTCGGAGAATCTCAAGCTTTGTCACTCTCCTTTTACTCTGTGGTACAGGCAAACATTTCTTGAGGCTTTCTAGGGCTCGGTTTAAGGAACGCATTCTACGTCGTTCGCGGTCGTTGGCGCGGAGACGCCGTATCTTTTTCAGAGGTTGTCCGCGAGCGTGTCCCGGTCGTCCTTCCGTGTGCGTGACGTTTGCGTTCCACGTGCCGTTAGCGGTGTTTCCCGCCAAACAAATATCACTTACTCCGTTCAAAGACCCTTCTGTTTTGCCACTTTGAAGAAAACCAGTTAATGGGCGACTTTCGGTTGAACTCGTGCAAGACGAGTAAGTGGTCATTTGATGATATTGTACTGGGTCAGTGGAAGCAGGAAAATTGTTATCTTTGAATTTAACAAGTGAGTTTAATGGAAGCTCTGCAAGGGAGCCTAAACAGGAGCCATTTTCAAGACGAAAGCTCTCTTCGACAAATTCTTCATTAAAAAGGGCTTCGCTGTAAAAACCGTTAGGAAAAATTTCATCCATCTCTTAAGTCCTAAAAGAAAACAAATTACATATCCACTTAGCACAACAGCTCGAACGGAAAGAAAATCTTACAATAAAGTTCTGAAAAATCTTAAAAGCCGGGGGATACAGTTTTTTAGCTTTTACTCAATTTCCTAAATTTAAGGTATCGTGGGACAATTTTCTGAATTTAAACATACTAAAACTAACTGAATATATGCGACTATCAGAAGGACACAAACTATAGGTAGCAACACTTGTGTTTTTTTTCTAGGTCAAGTTATAAG
Organism: Porites lutea; assembly: GCF_958299795.1. Classification (NCBI taxonomy): domain Eukaryota; kingdom Metazoa; phylum Cnidaria; class Anthozoa; order Scleractinia; family Poritidae; genus Porites; species Porites lutea. The sequence goes on from NC_133208.1 coordinate 28,273,303, forward strand.
TTAACAAAATTTGTACTTAAGCATGTTTATGATGTTTAGATATAAACTATGAAATATAAGTCCAGAGTATTAAACGTTACAAAATAAACTATACCTTGCTTCTAGTCTCAGACGACTCCGTCTCGCCTGTGTGGTTTTTCTAAATGAGCAAGATTTCTAGTTCACGTGTTGTTTTTAACGATGGAAGCGCTTTTTATACAAAGGGACGTAACAATACGCTAAAACAAATTAGTGAAACTTTTGCATAAACGCGCCGCCGATGTGAGTTTGTTGTGAAGTCGGAGAGGTTTCTCAGGAACTGTCATAACAAAGCAATTAAGTTGACAAGATTTTTGAAGCTTCAATATCGCCAATAATTTCTATTGACTATAGAGGTAGCCAAGGTCGACCCGGAGAGTTTTGTTTCAAAACAAAATATTCAGCAACTTCGCCGCTTTCACTTTCATTACTTTGTATAAAAAGGATTTTTGTAATAGAAAAAAATTCTTTCAGACAAAACAAAGGAAATTGCGCAAACTACTTAAGGTTAGACTTTCGATAATAGCCGCGGAGGTTTTAAATCACACGAAAAACGGCACTTGGGATGCAGAAAATTCAACATAACTCGGCCTAAAAAAAACCTTAACAGCATTTTGTTAAAAGATCGACCAAACGCTGCATCCTTAACATCAGTACGCATGCGCAAGAAAACTTCTTTTTCTTTCATTGCTAAGAAATCATAGCGGTAAATTCCAACTTCAGTGCGGAACAAATGGAATTTATATTTTTTAGCATGAAATTCAAACTATTTCCTACTATTGAAGCACAAGATTTCCACATGTTGTTGTCAACAGTCGGCCAAAAATCTAATTTGCATTTCGCTGAATATTTAAGTTTATAAGGAAAGATGAGTAAATTGAAGAGTTTACTTTGTTTAAAGTTCGAAAATACTACACCCATTTTATTTTGGTTTAGAAAACCTGTGTTAAAATTAATTTTCCAACAGATTTTTGTATGTTTTAACACGTCTTTCAAAAGCCACGACACTTCTCCTATTCAGCATCGTGCTATAATCACCTATTTAAAGTACAAAATTAACCGAAACTAGAATGCTTAGAAAAGCCTCTGGCAACCTTTGTCACTTGAAAAAACGGCGATAGTGCGATATATTAATCACCTTATTTTTGTTTTCAAGCGGCATTTCCGTGATGGAACCCTTATCTCCAGTGATCTAACCGGTCCAATATAGCGTTCGTGAAGGGTGAACTGCACCAGAGTGCAGGGTGAGCGCAGAAATTGTACGATTACCTCGAGCTGAAATTTCCCCATGTCTATCGCAACATGTTTTGTGAAAAAGAGCCTTTTGTTTTGTCTTAACAAAAGATGCATGTCTAGAATCCCAAATGGTGAATAATTGATATTTTCAAGCGCTTACAAGCTTAGCATCTTCTCTTTATCTTAGAACACAAAACCGGTAAGGGTGGAGTTTTGGTCATATTGTGTGCACACGTTTTGGACATCTGACCGAAAGCTTTCTCTATCTAATAAACATTGTTATGTGGATGTGCTCGGAATTTAACCAACAATACCTAGCAATTAATAAGCCTCGCCAAATCTGTTCATTTCTTAGGTAACAGCGTTATAATGACATCGATCACAATGTAAGCCACGTGCTGCAAATCTCAGACTTGAGGCATCAGTGTTCTGTACACGGGTGCTCCTATCTTAAACTAAGCCTCGCAGTTCCTTTAATGAGACTTATGACGATCACGTCAATAAGTGAAAAAAATATATCAATGCTCGTTCTGCAAAATACTGGAACACAAATAGCACCCCTGGAAAGTTCTGACCGATAGTTTTCATCTGCGAGGCTTACTCATAGAATTCCACCCACAGACTCACAGTCTGGCAGGGTGTAGGAGCAATACGTGACTGTACTTAAAATGCCCTGGTGTACTACGGTTTCATAAACAATTTTCTATTATCTCCGCATTTTAACTAAAAAAATAAAATAAGAGCTACAGGGGAAAACTTCGCGCCCTTTTTTTCGTGTTTTAACATAGAAAAGACTGGACAACCACAAAGGGCGATTTGAGACAGGCAGGGAGTGTACGTTTTTTGAAGGGGAAGTACAGCTTTTTCTTTGTGAAAAATGTTTGAGTTCAAATTTTGAAATGTGATTGTCTTGGACGCTTATACGCTGTATTCACCTCATTGGGGTGATAGATCAATATACTTAGCGGCGTCAAATGCCTAATTACCTATTTGAAATCCGACATTTTGGTGTGGCAAAAGCTGAAAAAAACAACATATTAAACACCTTTTTGAAAGACAATGGCACACACCCGTAAAATTAGTCAATTTTCCAAGATATTTATCGACACATGTGAGTAGACGGCAAACAGGGCATGGCAACACACCTTTATATCAGAGAAAACTATAGTACCTTAAGGCTGTTTCCAATAATTTCAAGACATGCTCATCCAAATCGCTGCTGATTAACGTTTCTATGAAAGTGGGTGCACCGTGAGAAGATAACGTGTGGTTCATGGAGTGTCATACACGTGTAGGGATCAGCAACTAAGACCCCAGTTCACCCCGCAAATAGATAACGCCTAAAGGACAAAAAGAAACAAGAGTCTACAGGTTAAGTACATCCAACTTGCAAGGACCTGCATGTTTTTTTTTTTACCTAAGTTTGATCAGTACTTTGGTTGTTATTAAAGAATGCACGATTGAAATCAGTTTATATTCCAACGCTATAACCTCGTCCTGGAACAACAAAAGACCCATACCATCGCCAAAAAATTCATACAGGTTCTTGCTTTCAGCTGGAGATTTAGAGCCAGCGCGACTGTTTGATCCACAAAAATAAAGACTTCATCTCGTGACCTAAGATCGAACTTTAACACACTTAAGACAGGGCAGATTATAACGCCGAGAACAAAAGACTTGATCGAGGGAGTTCGTCTGCAAACCAGACACACAGGTACGGGATAGTTATTATTCCAAGCTATGCATACCGGGGAATAAAATTTCACTAGAAAAGTTCTACTCATGCCTATTATTTCATTTTTTTCAAATTTGTAGGCTTCATCTAAGAACCAAAGTCTATAGATCTCATGCGGTACTGGTTGTAAGTCACAACCAGAAAGCTCAAGATTGAAAGAGACTGCTTTTGCCTGTGCCGCTGTTTTGCGTGTAGCGAATAAAATGCTTAAGTGTGATCGTTCAAGTGAAAGCTAATGTACTTTCCTGTTGTACTGTTTACTAGGCTGTACAAAGTGGTTCTAACTTCGAGTCTGTGGATGAAAAACTGAATTGAGACCATTGAAATGAAAGCTACTGAACAGTACTTTTCTGTAGCACTGTTTACTACAACTTAGTTGTACTGTTCAAGGTAATCTAAGATTCTTTTAGTTTACTTTTGTGTACGAAGCCTTTTATTATGACCATGTAAATTAGAGCGATAGTGAGATGAGCTAGGACTTTCCTGTACGTAGTACCTTTTTGTTATACTGTAAATGGTAACTTCAGCGTTAAGCTCTGTGGATGAAATACTATGGTGTCACCATTCAAACCGATAATTTTCCATCTTCCCGGTGTACATTGGAGCCGATAGTGTAGTTGTGAAGCCCGAGTATTATTTTATTTCTTCTCCACTCACCCCGTTCACAACTGTTGCAGTTTATGGATCTAACAACAATTTGACGTAGTTTACTGGCTTGTAATTCTTCGGAGTATTTGCTTGGTGATATAAAAAGCATTTAACACGAAGTTCAAGCAGGAAAACAGTGTGACGATTATCTTGGGATAAGAAAGGAAGGGAGCTTTGGGAAACACTTGAGCATTCTTCACTACCAACACGGACTATTAAAATGTAACCTGAAACCCTATATGGAATGATTGAATGCTTGTGAAATACAATCAATTGATGGTTACAACGCTAGCAATTATATAAAAAATAAATATTGAAATTAATTTTTTAAGAAACCATATTTCAGCAGTCAGGTAATGAGGAAGTTATATTGATTCCATTTAGAACATGAATTAGTATCTATTTCTCAGCACATTATCCGAAAACAATACTGAATATCACAGCCCTTTACAATAGACGCGGTCCACAGCAGTTAGCGCGCGCCCTGCTGGCGCCGAAGCGCGGGAAAATGCGTGCTGTAAATCACGAAATAGATATGCTTTTTTTGATTGGTCGGAAGGGTAGTGCGCAGATATCTTAGTAACCTTACTTAAAATTGAGTCAAGCAAAACAATTCTTAGTTGTTTTACTGGACTGGTAAAGTTAAGCTTAAAGATGCTTGTTTGAGAATGCAAAAAATAAATAAATAAAATTCAGCTTTTTGATTTCTTTACGTTATTATTTTATATAAAAAAAGACAGACCAAAACAAACTACTTTGCGGTGGAAAATGATTAATATGATTTTTTTCGTAAAGATAGTAACCGTATTAATCTTTACTTTTGCAATAAGCTCTTCCTTTTACTATGCATTTTCAGGCAGTGCTGATGCGCCAGCAATCAGCAACAACGCGTTACTCAAAACAATTATTTTTTGTCTTTGTGGGAGAAGTTTTTAGCAATAAGTACTTCTCAGACCCGCTGGACAGAAGTTTTTTCAAATTATATCTTTTTTCATATTAAAAAACGATGTATCGAGCTGTATAGCCTGCGTTGCAGACCACCGTCTAAATCCCTGATACAGACTATTTCGAGTTCCTTATCTAGGTGTCGAGTGGCAGGTCTGGATGCTACCCAGGCTTACGAGCTGTACGGCATCACTACTCTCAACAAGAGCCTAAGGAGACTTTTTTATCGGAGTTTCTGACATGAAGCAGAAAGTTCAGACACGGAGGGCAAAAAAGAGTATTTAAAAAAGACTAGTCATACTGTAGCCGTTTTTGAATTGGCGAGAGACTAGCACTTGACGCAATATCCGTTTGTTACGAACCATGTTTGGAGAGGCTTACCTAGTACCTGTGAGTCTCATAGTCCTTCCGGCTATGAGGCACAAGTGCATTTCACTGCTGGTCGAAATATTTTTTGTAGCTTCGTCTTCTTGAAAGACACATATCAAAACAATAAATAATTCGGCCTTGGCTTTGAAGTATTATCCTTAAGCTTCCTCAATAAGCTTAATCTTGCTTAACGTCTGCAAAGTTCTTGCCTTTGACACCAGGCAAGCTGTTCAATGACTCTCACGTTGCCAGAGATGCCTGCTGAGTCGTCTCGTCAAATTCCTGTTCGTCAACGTCTTACATAGTTGTCTGACTTTTTCTTATCATGGCTGAAGGAACGAGGTACATACATGTTCAGCGCTCGTTTTGTTTCGCAAGACAATAAAGGCGAGCGCGATGTCAGCGAAACGATATTTATGTGAATCGCCAGTCACCACTAGTCGTTACAACAAGCAGCCCCCCAGTTCCGTTCTCGGCCACTTGCCTGTTGCCGCGCGCGTTTATACTGTCCCACTTATTATGATGGAAAAAAAAATAATGAAGAAAAGTGAGAGAGATGGCTTGCCGTTTGCAGGAGGAATTATTAACTAAACAGATCACGTGCGTTGCTACCCTGGCTCTAGAGTTCCGTTCTCGAAATGCATAAGATGAAATAAACCGTGCTCACGGTTTGAGAAAGCTCCCGCTTCGCGCCTCGCTGTCGTGTCGTGGCCTCGCCGCGAACTATCAGTATAGATAAGAAAAAAATAACCCCTGGAAGTCAGTGTAGTGTGCGGCCTCTAACTTTCATGAACTCGTCACCCATCCCCGCTTGCTCTCACGTAGTCTGCATCGGCCGAGCAGAAGCCTGGTGATGATCACAAGTCAACATGGCGGACGAAGAGAGAGTTTTTCGAATGTTCGTGATCGATGCTTTTACAAGTAAGCCTTTTTGTGGAAATCCAGCCGCAGTTTGCCTCGTGGGATCAAAAGTGAGTTATCTTTAGTCATGTTCAGAGTTCAATTAGTAAGCCAGGTAGGCTTGTTTAAAACTGGAAGCTTAAACTTACGGCGTTGTGGCGCGGCGTGAAAGGTTCATGAGTTTCAAATTGGATGCGAAAGAAAATTGTGAGTTTCATAATTAATAGGTTGTGCGTAAATTTCTCTTTTGCATATACTTTTACCTACTAGTAAATTAGTCATGCACATGATCCTCAATGTACTATTTTAATAGATCTTAATGATTCCCTTGTGCAGCAACTAGATGATGAAATATTACAAAAGATTGCCAAAGAAATGAACTTGTCCGAAACGGCCTTCGTCCTGGAGAAAAATGACCAAGATACATACGACAAAGGTCAGAACATTGCTGCAAGTGTGTTTATTTAACCCATTAATCTCTGAGATCAAGATACAAATTCTCCGTGTGCATGTTGTTCTTTTGTTTCAACTAGCCTTCAGCTAGAGGCATATAGTGGGAATGGCTGTCAAGGACAAACGCAGACTGTGATGCCTTGGTCTAAAGATCTAAAATCTAGAGCCTCTTGTTGCATTCCTCCCTTCCCTTGTGGAAGATTTGAGTGACTAAAGCCCCCACCCATTACATACATGTAGTTGGTGGAGCAGGGGGAGCTGTAGCCCCCTCGCCTTTTGGTGCCAAAAAACACTTTTACGGGTGTACTCGACATTACCTGTGACACCGGTGACTTCAGAGTGCACATTTTCTGCTCTCAGACAACTCAAGAACTACCATAGAAGCACCATGAGGCAGGACCCCCTAAACAAGCCTTAACAACTGCCTATGGATGCATTGTTATTGAGAAGATTGGAAAGAGACTGCCAACTAAAAATGCCATGGGTATTTTGGGACATGCACATAGCTGAGTGGAAGATGAGCCCCCCCACATTTCAAAATGCTCTGCCCCCTCTGCAATAAACACACAAATTGACCGATTCCACAAATTATAGCATGGGTGTGGCTTGTAAGGTTGTATGAAGTCTTACTCAAACTACATACAATCAAAATTCGTCTTGGAAAAATGACCTCTATCAATGATCAAACAAGTGCAAAAATGTCCCAGAAACTGACTTTGAATCAAAGAATGTTTTGAATTTTGGAGGAAACAAATGGGCTAAATTCCAAACTGAGGCACAGAAAAGTTCAGACGTCAATGTTAACCAGGAGATTTGGTGACACATATGAGAGACCAGGAGATTTGTGCTATATCTAGGAGATTCCCTGATAATCCAGGAGATTTTCTGTACATGTAAACTTCAGGTAATGCATAACTTTGGTAACCGAATGCATATAATGATGGTACAATTTTTGTTCAGGTTCTTGTTTTGGTCTACGCTGGTTCACTCCAACATGTGAAGTTCCACTGTGTGGACATGCAACACTGGCATCAGCTGCAGTTTTGTTCAATGTTTTGGGTGAGTGTATTGTAAATTAAATCCAGTGAGACTTTCTTTATTATCATATTTACTTCAATAGGTATCACAGGTTCACTGCCTTGAAAGAAGCACAATCTCCCCTAAAATAAATGCAATTAACACCAGGCCTCAGTTGCTCAAATGTTGGATGTTGCTATCCACTGCATAAATCACTATCTAGCGGAAGTATTAGGGAAACCTATAACACTACATATATTCAATGGATAGAGATTTATCCACTGGATAGGATAGCGTTATCCTCTTTTGAAAAACTCAGCCCAGGTCTTGTTCTTGTAAATAAAGCTACCATTTCCTTAGCCAGCTATTAAAATGTTACTTTGTCAGTCTTATCTAGTTTTTTTTTTTTTTTTTTTTTTTGCATTTGCAGAGTATCCTTACCTCTTTTTAGCACTTTGTCAACACTTGCGAACAATGTGACTATTTTTTTAAACTGGGAGAAATGCTGTTTCCATTTCATGTTTTCCATATAGGTAACGCCAATACAGAAATAACATTTGAAACTTTGAGTGGAAATTTAATGGCCAGAAAACAAGGTAAGTCTGAAAGGAAAGTGCACCAAACATTATGACATGATCACTTAAGCGGATGTGATATTCTTTTTTGTTTTCTTTCTAGGTTCATCAATATGCATGGATCTTCCATTAAATCCTTCTGAACCACTTTCTAAGGTAAACTGATATAACTCAAATTTCGATCTCCGTATCATATTGTTTTTAATTAGTTTCACGTGAACTGAAAAAAATGTTAAATAGCAAAAAGGGAGCACATCGTCTTGTAAAAGACTACGAATAGTCCCCCATTTGTCCTAAGGGATAGTAGAGCGAGTGAAACCCGAGCGTGCGTGAAAATCACCCCACGCGAGACAAAGCGACATGCCTCGCGTCTCGCCTTTCTCGCGTGGGGTGATTTTCACGCGCGGTCGCGCTTCGCTCGCTCTACCATCCATGAAGAAAAATGGGGGACTACTCTTAGTCTATCTTGTAGAAACACAAATTTGCGTGTGTCGAACAATTTCATAGTGATACAGCCTAGGATAAGTCCAGTTAGCTTCTGTTTTGCCACTTTCAAGCAATGTTGTCAAAAGGCTGCACAATTTACTTTGCTCCTTATACATGATCAGTATCATAATTGGTTCTTTCTTGGGCGTGACAGGTAGGACACTTATTGTTAGGAACGCTTACCTCGTAGTTTTTAGTTTTAGGAGGGGTGCTTATCGGAAGCTGGGTACACTTACTGTACTTAATAGTTGCAATAACTAAGTCAATTACAAGCTTCCGAGTCACTTAAACAGATACCTTTCTTGTTCTTTTAAACTGGGGTGTTAAGGAGCCTTCATGACTGCAGTTGCTCGCCTGGAAAACGCGGAAGAATAATGCTTCCTTTGCACGCTTGGTTTGCGGAGATGAACGTACATCCATAACCGTAACTTCGCCATAACACTGGTAACTCCAATGCCGTAATGTCGTAAATTCCGGGGAGATTACTTTAAGCTCTTTTAAGGGCCGGAATGAAATCAGGAAGAAAGAACGGCCCGCGTGGGACACTTCCATAAGATCGGTTACTGCAAACTCTATCACATGTCACTTAAGGGAGACTTTGCCCCTTGGGCTGCCTGTGCAGACTAGAATAATCTGCTAAAGCGTTTATGGTGGAGAAACCTGGTAAACTCAAACACCTCTCAAACATCTGAAACGTGGTCACCTACAGCAAACATTTCTAGAAGATGACGAAAAGTGTGCTTATGGATGCGTACTACCGGTAGTGATCAAGGGTATACCGTTTCTGTTTTCTTTTTTAACAGGAAGACCAAACCATCTCAAGATTGATTAGAACAGGTATTCCACCTCAGTCATAAATTGGACATTTTATGGCCGAGCGTCAGACTGGGTTGTTGTTGTGTCAAACAGCACTGTGGGAATGTTTTGGGGGAATACTATTTCTTCATTTATTGGCTGTTACGAGCTTTTGCGGGAAACTGGGACAGAATTAGTCCCCCTAAAACAGTTCCACAACACTGAACCGGTGTTAACCTCCTGTTAACCCAGATATTAAGCAAATCTTTTATCTATGACATGAACTTGTAATCATGTTGTACAAGGTAGTTCAAACTTTTGAGTATGTAAATGTAGTTCTAAAATGTGACTATGCAATTGAAAGATACTGAGGTTCCTTTTGCTGTGCAAGGTTGTTTAAATCTTTTGCTGCCACCGTTAATCTAAAATAGTTGGAGTTCCTCTGTCCTGTCAGCTGTTTACTATACCGCACTTGTAATCTGTTGAGGAAGTCAAGAAGTCGGGGTCAACCGTACGCAACACCAAGAAGCTACAAGAAGTCGTTACTTGTATTCACATGAAAACAACTAAGCAAAATTTACACCGTGCAGTTTTGTATAGTTTTTTCTGCTCTTAACTTCTACCCCACTTTGCTAACGCTATATTTCTTTTCATTTTTCTCCTTTTTATATTTAGTTGTAGGGGAACTTGCGGTAAAGGAAGTAGAATACTCCAAAACAACCAAGAAACTCCTGCTATGTTTGCAAACTTCCTTGACAAGGTCAGGCTGAAGCAGCAACAAGTATTATTCATCATTAAGAATTTCCATGAGCAATTTAACCGTGTTGGTCGTCGTTTCAACGTTCTGGACGCCGTGACGTCTTGTTTAAACGATCTATAATCTCAATCATTTTACCGCAGCTACCTTTCCTCAGGTCCTGTCGAGTTTCTTCTATCTCCCTCATCTCTATTAAACGATCTGTTTGTTGGGAGGGACCTTTCTAATGCTCTAACACACATCTGACATTTGTGTGTTGGCTTCTAATTTCTTTTTTGAGCCCACAAAGAGATAGGAAAAACCCTTTGAAGTTGATTCGTCAAGTTTGTGTTGGATACACCCTCTCATCAACATCTCTCTTTCAGACCTGGTTTATACCCGTGTCAACCTGTGTTAATCCTAATTATTAATTTAACAACAGAAATTTTATACTAGTATCTAAACATGAAACTCGAAAATGATTCCAGGCGCAAATATCCGTCACCCATCGATCCTTCGGCAACCTCTCACTGTACAGAGTACGGCTCTAAAAATCGTCTTTGCGAATCGTCCCGTGTAACATCACGTTTAAGCGGTCAGTTGGTCTTTTCGCAAGGATGACCGCTTGAGACAGCTTTGACTGTAGGTTTGACAAGCGGAATTCAGTGTGCAGGCAAAAGAAGCATGGGTAAAAGCTGTTTCACGTGACCTCCTTTATCGTTATATTTTCTTGATGTTAAGACTGTTCTTTTAATCAGGCACGACTTAGAAAAGCTCTCTCCAGACTTCCAGGCAATGATGTCAGCTCACTCGGGTAGGCTTGTCCGTGGTGTAATTGTAACTCTTCAGGGGAATGAGTCAAATGGTTGCGTCGACAATAATGGAGCAGTGTACGACTTTGTTTCACGATACTTTGCGCCTTGGGTTGGTATTCCTGAGGATCCAGTAACAGGTTAGTGAACTAGAGTTACAGGCCGCCCACGCTATCTTTCTTAGCCTTCATTGTTTTAGTATTGTGATTTTGAAAGCAACTTTGTCCAGAACTCGACATGTCTAATACCTCCTTCCGGTGAGATGTAAGTCCCCAGCCGTATCTTTTGACAGATCGTATCGTTCCTTTTCAAGACCCATAAGTAGAGGCCTTACTCCTTTCTGTGAAAATTAGCGTGGGACAAAGTTTCATGTCCAAAGAAAACAAAGCCCAAGGCTCAAATTGCTGCCGTTCACGGTAGCACTTTTCCAAAGCGGAATTTATTTAGCGTGGGATTGAGGTGGATTTAACCTACTGTAAACTGCCGCTTATAAACACAAGCCCGAGAGTTGTCCAACACAGTAAACTGATGGACTCCATCGGCCGACTTTCCAGCCCTTTCCCCTCCAAATGACGAGAAATGAGAGGAATTCGATTTATCATGTTGTTTTAATGCTTAATTAAAGAGATGACTTTTTCATATAAAATATGGTTTTCAAAAAGGATCTCATAAAATTTAAAAATACAAAATACAAAATATACACAATTCGCAAAGACATTAAAAATCTTAAATATGTAAAAACTATTAAAATGTACAAGATATTAACTGAAATTGATTTAAATTACAAATTTAAAAAGATTACGTTTAAAAATAATCAGAATCACGGATTGACTGATTGCCTGGCTAAGGGAGTCAAAATCCTTGATGGCATTCGTTTAAATTACAAATTTAAAAAGGTTACGTTTAAAAACCAGTTAATGCAAGAGGTATTTTTGATCAGCACTGCTAAGTCTTGTTTCCAAGCGCTTTTTCTATTCCGGTTATATTATATCCCTCGGATATAAGCCCCTCCGTTTATAAACCCCTTACGAAGATGTCTAAGCTGAGGGCTTGTCAGCGGCAGGTTACGTTATTTTAGCATTCGTAGATGGCTTTTAGCTTAAATTTTAACTGCTGTCATACTTGGGCATTAATATGTATAGGTAATAGCATGATTTGTAGTGATATTTGGCATAAATACCACGAGTGATATTTCGAAATTGTTATACGTAATTTCACGAGCCGTTAGGCGAGTGAAATTTGAGACAATTTTGAAATATCACGAGTGGTATTTATGCCAAATATCACGTACAAATCATACTGTTATTTGTTTATACTACTGTAGGTATTTCAAATTAAGCTGAAATACCACTGCTTTAAGCCAATCAGATTGCAGAAATTTCTCATGTAGTAGTATAAGGGAATTAACGTGCGATAATATGTCTGTATTTTATTTAGGGTCTGCGCACACGGTCCTTGCTAGTTATTGGTCGTCAAGGCTACAAAAGAATGATTTATATGGTAAGTTAGGCGCCCATTACAGGGAGCCCAGCCTTCCTTAAATTCCTGTATCCAGATCCCCCATGGCTATACCCAACACGACAAAAAGGGGAACCTACAGAAACTGTGAGTCAGGTCTGATGAATATGAAGTATCTGCAATTTGTCCTCTCGTACAAGTTGTGAAAAGTGTTTTTCCACGCTTGTCATGTCGACAGTATTGGACTTGACTGAAGTTTCATTGAAGCACCAAGCAGGGGCACCGAACCACAATTTTTGGAAAATATCTGTTCGGAAGACGATTTGAGGTAAAGAATTTTCGGAACATTTGTTGTTAAATTTCTTGCTTGGAGTGCATGCCTCTAGGATTTTCCAACCTCCCAAAAATGGTATAATTGCCCATTTTTAACGGATTTTTACCGTAAAAAGGTCACCTAGTATTTTCGGGAGCCATTTTTCTGGCTGAAATTTTCGAAAAGGTAAGTTTTGATCCCTATAATTTTCGGATCACTAGACTTTTAGCCAGGAAATCCGAACAGATGAAAAATTTTTAGGGGATAAAAATATGCGTATATCTACCGTTTAAACACTAAAATACGTTCAACAATGCTTTGTTTAAGTGATTTTGAACTATATTCTCGTTGGGTGCCCCTGACCAAGGTTGACTGGAGAAACATTAAGCTTCTTATAATAATCCACCTAGGAAGAGATCAGGAAATCCAATAATTCCTGAAACAGCGGCCTAAGTTAGACTCCTTTTAAATAATCGACCTATACTGTTTATTTGTTGTTGTTGTTGTTTTTTTTTCCGTTACAGCTCGGCAGTGCTCTCCGCGTGGAGGGGAACTTACTATTCAGGTGCGCGAAGACGGCAGAGTCGACATCGCAGGACAAGCGGTGCTCGTTTTACAAGGAAGTTTGTACTTGTGACTTCAGACCTTATTGTCTTGTTGTGCGAGGAATATTATTTGTTACGCTGTTTACGTTGTGAGGCAAATTAAAGTTGCTCTGCTACAAAAGGCAAATGAAAAACGTTGCGGAAATTCAACCTTGGTCAGAGTGGCTTGAAAGAAACTCAATCTCTGTCTGTTGTAATGCGGGATCTGCTTTTTATTAAAGGTTACCTGCCTCGAGATAGCTATCATCGACATAAATGCCCTGTAAACGGACGTGAACAGATTGTTGGCCTTCATCTTGAGCTCATAACTGGAAGTATTATTGCTTTCCACGTTAACAGAGAACGCATCCTCGCCTTTTTTACCATGTTGTTCCACAGACAGTTCAAGCGTCATCTATGTAACATATGTGATAACATAAAACCTTTATTTTAAATAGCTTGTAGGGTCGTGCATACTAAATAAAATACGTGACACTGAAATGTAGATGTAGCCTGCAAGAAAGCTCTCTGGCGGTGGGGCGAATGCCTCCTTTTTCGCCCCGCCGCCAGACCGCCCCGGCGAATTTGCACGCAGGTAAATATGTATTTGAAATATTTAATACACAACTGAAGCAAAGAACAAGGTATTAATGTAAACAGCCTATTTAATAGAGGTGGACCGAAAATATTCAGCATGCATTTCAAAATAAAGCGAATTTTTCTTCCATCAGTAGTTTGTTCGTTTTTTAGCTGTAAAAAGTAAAAAAAAATCACCTTCTATGGGAAATAGTTTCTGCACTATCACGCGCGATTTCATGGTCGTTAATTTTCCTCTCGAATTTGAAGCACTTACCTGGACCATAGTTTTGAGGGTTTTTGCGGGCCGGTACAACGTTCATTCCATTGGTCAGCAAGGTAAAGAAATAGACTGATGCCATTGAATGAACGTTTTGCTCAGTCAAGTCCAAAATAGCGACTGAGCATGACAAGGAGCCGAGGTATAGGTACCCCCGAGTGCGATCACGCGTCCTTCTTCCCTTGCTCGGCCCCCTTGCTCTTAGTATGGCGTTCGCCGACATTTTTTCTCCAGAAAAAAAACAAAAACACAACGCCTGTTCGCAATTTACGTTCTTGCCTCTTGAGGTAACAAAACCACGTGACAAAGACATCTGACGGGCTTCATAACCATTACATTTGTTTATTACCCATGTGCAGAGAAAATTCATCCAGTATCTCCCAGCCCGTTTTTGCACCCGCCGAGAAAGCTGTTCCAAATGAGCGCCGGAGCGCCTGTTAGTCTCGGTACACTTTTTCGCCCGCTCGCGCACTGGTAACGAAAGGGTAAAGATCAAAAACAAGATGGCGGACGAAAAAAGAGTTCTTCCATTATTTGTTATCGATGCTTTTACAAGTAAGCCTTTCAGTGGAAATCCAGCTGCGGTTTGTCTTGTAGGATCAAAGGTGAGTTTTAGTCTTTTGAGTTAGAGAATGTGAGGGAGGCTGGAGCGCGGCTAAATCTTGTCTCAGGTTTGGCAGGCGGTAACAGTTGCTTCGCGTATTTAGATAAAGAACCTTCAGTCTTGTTAAGTTGACGCTGATGTTTGCGATAATTTGAACGGTCTGAATTCTAACGGTTGGCTTTCTAGTAAGAAACAGAAACGAATTAAACAGAGTGTCTTTTACTGCTCATATACAGGGGCGGATTCAGGATTTTTTTTAGGAGGGGGTGCACTCGTCTCTTGCTCTACTTCAACACCAATAAACCACATACTTTTTTTCTTTTTTGCAGAATACCAGTTGTATTAGAAAACTGCAGGTCATCTCAGCGGGGGTTGCGCACCCCCTGCACCCTCCCCCTAGATCCGCCCCTGATATAAATTAATTTATATACGCTCGTCAATAGAAAGCTCTGCACCCCTATACCCACGGACAAAGGGGGGCATGGTGGGGAGCATTAGATCAGGGTTGCCTTCTAAATGAAGCGAATTCCGTGCTATTTGGGTCTATTTCTTGCATCCAGACCTCATTTTTGTCCCTGCCCGGGTTTTTTTTAAAAGAGTCTGAAAGGAGTTGTGGTGGTAGTTGGGGAAGGGGGAGTAGGTGAATGGGGGCGCAAATGCTTATAATTAGGAAATTTAAACTAAACCTCTATTGGGAATCTGGGCATGTCATGCTTTGTTTGAACCCTAAAAGATTAAAGGATACCATTTTGAATCAGTTTGGCAAAATGCCTCACTATAGACCTTTTCACAGTTTTTTCAACTTTTTATATGGAAAAGTTCGCAAAAAATCCGTCAACACCACTGAAAAGAGCGCCTTAAAATTAGTAAAGTTGCCAAATTTGAAAGTGATACATCTTAAGTGAGCCAAGATATAGCTCCGCAAGTTTGTGCCCACCACCATACAAACATCTGTGAAATTTTATATAACGCTCTTTTCAGTGGTGTTGACAGATTTTCCCAAACTTTTCTATGTCAAAAGTTGAAAAAAAAACCTGAAAAAGGCTATTGACCTAGGATGCGGTTGTTCAAACGCTGGATGCTGTTATCCACCAGATAAATCACTATCCAACAGCTAAGTATTATGGAAACCAATATTACTATATCCACTGGATAGAAATTTGTTAGATAGCTCTATCCACCTTTTGAACAAACTGGGACCTGCACTACCCAAGTGCTGGGATTGACGATGCATTGGTTTCCACTGACAGTGGCAAAAAGACATTAACACTATGACTACAAGTCCAAAAAACTATACAGTGCAAAGATAATGTGTAGGCATTATCCAAGAACAGTTATATTTTCTGAATGAAGAGCAAGATTTTATTTGGTCTTTTAGTCGTAACACTTCAATAAAACTTTGATTTATCCCTTTCCTGTCATAGCACCTAAGTGATCAAATGTTACAAAAGATTGCACAGGAAATGAACTTGTCAGATACTGGCTTCATTCTGGAGAAAAACAGTCAAGATACTTACAGTCAAAGTAAGCCAACTAGAAATACCATTCAATTGTTAATTGGTATTAAAATTGGATGGCTGAGAGTCAACAACTGGTTTTCATCCAACATCATTTTCTGCAAAAAAATTATTTAGCCAACAACCAGGAGCAAGGTTCAAGAGCAGAGTGTTTAAGACTCAAATATTATCAACCCACATGTACGCCTGGCTGACTCCTACTGTGTACCCTGCAGTTTTAAAATGCCTGTTATTCAAGCTGATCCAAAACTTTTGTTGGTGCCCTTACAGGATTCTTATTCTTTTGGGAAATCATCATGTTTTATACAAGAAATCAAATCCAGATCATCTTGATTGTCTCAACAGTTTTGGGAATGATCGTGTTGCTCAGGATGATCAAAACATAGTGTTATTGCAGTACAGAACCATGCCTTTAAAAAAAAGTTCCTCAGGTTTAAGGACCATGGAGCTTGTGCATTACTTTTGACCATGATGGGTGCTTCTGATATAGTTGCCTTGCAAGGCAGATGTGTCTGGGGGCTGAATATGGTACAATGTTTTGATAGGTACTTGTTTTGGTCTGCGATGGTTCACTCCAACATGTGAAGTTCCACTGTGTGGACATGCAACACTGGCATCAGCTGCAGTTTTGTTCAACTGCTTAGGTGAGTGAATATATACTGTACATCTGCCAGTTCTTCCCTTCCAAATTATTTTTTTCTTGAGACATGAGGCTTTGAAAACAATCTTCTTTTGGAATCAGTTGAAATAGCTCATAGAAATGGCTTTATATAATCACAAGCCAAAACTAAAAGTCTATTGTAAAACTATTTTAGTTTTGGCTCGTAGGGGACTGATTGTCTTGTGCCATACTGCACAAATTTGTTGTTTCTTTGTCTGAAGGCAGTTAAATGCCATGAAATCAGAGTATCATTAGTTGTGATATGTCTAGCTGTCTCCAGGTTTTTACTGAAAAATGTAAGGTTCTGGTCTCAGTTCCAAGGTTTCTTTAGGTGCTTAGGAAGTGATGTTGTAAGGTCTAAATAGAGCACCATGCTGCCAGCATCAATTTTTGTATTGGAAAATTTTTATTTCAGAACATGAGGCCAAATAAATGTTGTTTAATTTAACATATTTTGGTTTCCTTCAGGTAATCCCAACAAAGAAGTAACCTTTGAAACATTGAGTGGAAATTTAAAAGCTAGAAAAGAAGGTACAGTATGTCTTTCGTTAGGTAAAATTAATTTATTTCCCATGGCTCTGCCCTGCAGTCCGACCCCTTACCCTTTCACATACCATTTTTGACAGGAAAAGTACCCGTTTTGAATACCTTTTATTGACAAAATGGTATCTTTTTCACATACCTAGTTAAGAACCATGCATGTCTTTTAAATAAATAATTAATAATGATTTGGAGGTAGCACATCCACAAAGTGGTTCTTCGTCTACCTGATTCCCAGTCGAATTGGAATTTGGAAATGTTGGTTTTTGAGGAGAGGGGAAAACGGGAGTACCCGGAGAAAAACCTCCCGGAGCAAAGGAGAGAACCAACAACAAACTCAACCCACATATGGCTTCGACGCCGGGATTTGAGCCCGGGCCACAGTGGTGGGAGGCAAGCGCTCTCACCACTGGGCCATCCCTTGTTCCCTGTTACTGCTGTAACTGCACTGTCTTTCAAGTATGAATAAATCACAAAGCCAGAACATTTTCTTGACTTTGTCACAACCATAGAAGGCATCTGTTAGACGTTTTGAGCCTTTTTACGGACTGAAATGACAGATTTCCCTACCTGTTGATAAACTTTTAAGTTGTGAAGAGCCTCCTGTATAGGATATTATAGGGAGTATTCGCCTGGTATATGTTAGCCCATCATAAATCACTGCCTTTCAAAATAATTATATGCAGCTGCTGGTAAATGTTGTTGTATATGTGGCGCTTAATTTTATTCATGTTATCTCTCTTTGGTCTTGGGCGTGGTAAAGTATTATAATGACATTTTAACCAAGGATAAGATTGAAACACAGTTTAAATATATTATGGTAAAGAAGCTTGCAATTTGCTCAGTGGTGAATGACACTGACTATACTAAGGGCGCTTTTTAAGAGTCAGAACTGGCTGGCCAGACCTTGGCCGGACCAGTCATTTTGACCTGAATGAAGTACCCTTTTTCCAAAGGGTTTTTGCTGAAAATCCATCTTCTTCATAGATAGTGTTCAGGACCTGACTGATCTAGCTGGATAGTTTTGATTTAAAGTGAAATTCTCATTATGACAGGAATGACCTGGCTGGTCAGTTCTGACAAATGGAAAGCACCTTAAGATTCTATTATTTTTGTATATTTGTACTAGGTTCGTCAATATGCTTAGATTTTCCACTCAACCCTTGTGAACCATGGCCACTGTCTGGGGTAAGATGATGTTATGTGGAAGTTAAATAATAATTCTTTCCCTCAAAGAGCTTTTTTTAACAATAAGGGGTCTCATAGTTAGGGACAGCTCCTCTTCCTCCTATAGGCTAACTACTGTTGTGGAAGAACATTATTTTGTTCCAAGATAATATAATCTATTTTGCACGTAATGCGTACCTATTTATGCCTACAATTTATTTACCGCACGAAAGTGAGGCTCTGGCCTTCTTCTCTGATGTCCATTTGCAGATTACGTTCTCTACAAAAGACATACTTGAGCTGTAGATAAATGGGTTCAGGCAATTTAGATGTTTTGACAAAAATGGCTCTTTTGGTAACACACCTCAATCGCTCATTACTGCCCGCGTGATACCACGTCCCTTTCACCACTTGTCACCTCGTCAGTTTTTTAACAATCACAGGCAACTTTGACTCCTAGGAGATCTCTCAAACTATTCCCAGAGACAATTCAGTCAAACAGCCCGGACAAAAACGTAAAAAATCCTGAAACGCTAACCGAAAATTCTAATGAAAATCTTGTCTCGCCACTCTCCTATACTTCATTCAAAATAATTTCACGATTCACCGGGTTTTCCCGCCAAAACGAAGGCTCGGAATGTCCAGCAAAAGAGAGAAAGGAAACGGGGAAAGAAAAGTTAAAGAAGAGAGATGGAGAGAGAATGGGAAAGGTTAACTCGAGGGGGGAAGCCGAAAGTTCTGATGAAAATTTGCCTTCCGTGATTATCTGTCGTGATGAACTTCGGAAGCTGTAACTTAGGAGTTAGGCACAATATTTGTCGACGTTTCAGCTTGGACTGAGTTATTAGAGAGTTTAAGCTTCACGTATACGGCAAACGGCAAACGTCAGATTGAAGTTGAGAATTTCTCAAAATAGAAAATGAGCAGATAAAAACGGCTCAAAAAATTCTTATCGATAAGAAATTGAGTGGAACTACATATTTTTGTGTAGAAATAAAGAACAGTAAACGACAAGTATGGGGGAACTTGGTCACGTGGTACAAATTCGCGTTTGCCGTTTGACGTAAACGTCATGCTTAAATGTAACCTCTCTGTTTGTGAATAATTACTCGAACGATGTACTATAGTCTGCTCACACCAAGTAGAAGGTTCTTTACCACATATACTGCTCCATCTTCATAATTCCAGCATAGTTACAATAACTTGAAAACACAATAAATGCACTGAAATATGGAGAATTTTCACGATAATTTCCCTTTAACTTATGGAAGATATGTTAGACATGAAAGTGTTAGAATTGATGTCTTACTCCATGATATATGTTTCATATTTTTGTTAGGAAGATCCATCAATTACAAAACTTATTAGAGCAGGTGTGTTTTAAGCCATCAATGCCTTCTCTTTTTTGTTTTAGAGTTTCCTGGATTTTATTTTTAAGTGTCCCAAAAGCTATTTTTCTCTCAACAAGAAAGCTGCTGTTGTCTTAAGCTGTCAAATGCGCAAAATGTGTTAGTGGAAAAGACCCTATACACGGTTTTTTCAACTTGTTTTTAAACTGGAACCAGTTACCGAAAATCTGTCAACACGGCTGGAAAGAACGCCTTGACGTCACTAACATTACTGTGTTTCAAAGTGGTTTGTTCCTAGTGGAAGCTAACGACGATATAGCTTCGCAAACTGGCGGAATTTTTACAGAGGTGGGGGTACATACAAATCGCGACTTTGTGGAGATCGTGGAAGGGTGTATTGAGGAAATCCTTAAGTTTGACCATTTATGTAAAAGTTACTGAGTAGTACTTTCCCGTGGTACTGTTTATTATGCTGTACAAGGTGGTTTTAAGTTTTAAGTTTGTGGACGAATTCCTAAAGTGTGACCTTTCAAATGAAAGCTACTGAGCAGTACTTTCCCGTGGTCCTGTTTATTATGTTGTACAAGGTGGTTTTAACTTTTAAGTCTGTGGACGAATTCCTGAAGTGTCACCTTTCAAATGAAAGCTACTGATCAGTACTTTCCGGTGGTACTGTTTATTATGCTCTACAAGGTGGTTTAAACTTTTAAGTCTGTGGGTGCAATTCTATCGTGTGTCGTTGTTGTCCTCTACTCCTGTTTCATTTTACGCTGTTGAGATGAAATCCTTCGCCAAATTCGATATTGCGCGAATATTAAATTCTCTGCAAGCTGGGCCGCCGCATCTCGACTTGTTCACATGGCTAAGTAATTTCCTACCTTTCGTTATCTCATTTTAGTCGTGGGAGACCTCGCAGTAAAGGAATTGGAATACAATAAAACGACCAACAACCTTTTGCTGTGTCTGCAACCTTCTTTCACAAGGTTAGATTGACTTTATTCAGCAAGGACTGTGGGAAAGAGACTGTCTGTCAAGCACTCCAGTTAGAGAGATAAATGCGATACGAAGTGCAGCCGGAACGTTTGTGAAAGCGTTTTGCGAATGAGCAGGAATGATGGGGGATTCCCGGGCCCAGCTATTTGAAAGGTGGATAACGCTATCAACTATATAAATCTTACTGCAGTGGATAACGCAATTTGTTATCCCCAACATTTATCCGGTGGATACCGCTTTCCAACGTTTGAACAACCGGGGCCTGGACTCTAACGTGAACAGTACTTGTAAGTTTTCATGTTTTTCTACAGGAAGGATTTGGAAGGTTTTTGCCCAGACTTCCAAGCAATGACGTCAGCCCACTCGGCGGGGATTGTCCGCGGGGTAATTGTAACACTTCAGGGGACTGAGTCAAATGGCTGTGTGGACACAACTGGAGCAGTCTACGACTTCATTTCACGATATTTCGCTCCATGGCGTGGTGTCCCTGAGGATCCAGTTACAGGTGAGTGAAGGGTCAAATGGCCGTCTTGCCACAGGTATCCCACTTGGCTTACGCCAGTGCCAGGAGCTTTTACTTAATAAGGGTTAGACTGGAGAGAAGACGGGAGACAATGCCGTGAATAATGACGTCACTGTCATACTAAGGATGTTAGTAAGTATCGAGCTCGAATTGGATCGATTCGAGAACGGGTATCGGCCTACCGCTATTGATTAGTTTTACGAAAAAATAATTCAGTGTAGACTAAATGTGAATTTACATGTGAGGAATTTCTAAGGTAGATGAGAGGCGTTCAGGAAAATTCTACGATGCGTCGTGTTTCACCTGCTTACAATTTGACAGCATTCTCGACTCCAGATCCTTTGAATACTTCAGCCGACGCGCTGAATCGAAAAGGTATTGTAATTGTAAAATTTTAGTAATTTGTTTACCCACCGTCCACGGAGCACTTAAGAGTTCTTAAGAAGTCGTTGAAACGTGTCCGTGCGTTCCAGATCGAATTGGAATTTGAAAGTGTTGGTTTTTAAGGAGAGGGGGCAACCGGAGTACAAGGAGAAAAAACCTCTCGGAGCAAAGGAGAGAAGCAACAACAGACTGGTTCGACGCCGAGATTCGAACCCAGGCCACATTAGTGGGAGGCGATTGGTCTCACCACTGCGCTCTCCTTTCTCCCCAAATGGAATCGAGAATGCTGTAGTGTGGAGACGTGCTCACTCCATTCCTCTTGATCCTACAGATGCTTTTTCTTTAAATCCGCATGTTTTATTTAGGGTCAGCGCACACAGTTCTTGCTAGTTACTGGTCAACAAGATTAAAGAAAACTGATCTTTATGGTGAGTATTTACGAGTACAGATTACTAGAAGTCCGTTGCACTGCATTCGGGACGATTCTTAGTTCAAGTAGAATGACGAGCTAAAGTGATCTAGGCTGCGTAGAATGTTACTGGCGATGTGTCATCGTTGCGCGCTTTGTCGCAGTGTGACGACCTGCGGTTTGAGGAGAGAGGTGGCTCCTCTTCCCTCCGCAGAGGCCTCTTTGTTTCGTAGCGAGGGTAGGGAGGGTAGGGAGAAGGACAAAAGAAAGCCCGCAGTGGCAGATGCAATTGGCAATCTGCTTTTGTTTTTAGACTGAGCAAACACTGGAATTACTTGTCCCGTGTCCTCCCTACAGGGGTATTTGCCTTAAAGGGTTGGGAAGGGTTTCCGCCATATTGGTGTAAATGGCTATACAGCACGTCCGCCTCATATAAGTGGTGCTTACGGAAAATGACGGCGGAAAGAAGAGGACGGCAAAACGTTGTGTGTGACAAACATGACAGGGCTATTACCTGCGTGTTTTGTCGTGATCTTTACTTATTATTGTGTTCTCGTCCTGTTTAAAGGAGACTGAAGTTTGGCAGAAAACTTTCAAATATTATTGTCGCGCTTTACTTTCTAGTTTTGCCGTCTTCTTTCCCTTGCCGTCCTTTTGCCTAAGTTCAATAATGTGGTTCAAAGTTGGCGTTACAGATTTCGGCCGCCGATTGTTTCCGTCACTTTTGGTATATTTCTAACGCTCATAAAATAGTTTAATAGCCTCGTTTATTTTATTGTCACAGCTCGTCAGTGCTCTTCACGTGGTGGGGAGCTAACTATTCACGTGCGGGAAGACAACAGAGTTGATATTACAGGACAAGTAGTGCTAGTTTTACAAGGAAGTCTTTACTTGTGACAATAGCTAGTCGAGCTGTGTTGCGTGACAAATATTACGTTACTGGTATTTTCCCCAGTGCTGTTCATCTACAAACTATGAAAGTTTTTTGGCAAACAGGAACCACGTACAGAGACCTCAGCTTTGGAATTTTAAAGTATTTTCTGCATCTAATCATGAAGTAAATGGTCAAGAATGGCGCATCATTGGAGCAAATGCGCTATGCATCGAAATCTCAAAAACAGTTAGAGCGGTTTTCATTTGAGTGTCGAAAAGTAATTGGTTTTGCACTTTCTACACGATGCGATTGGCTTAAAAGATTCGCGCCACCTTTTCATCCAATCAGAAGTGAAACCAAAGCCAATTGTGACGCGCTCGCATGCATTTTCCCGCGCTTTGCGTCAGCCACATGTAATTACTTCGAGTTTTGATTGGTTCAATGTATTGTCTGTGTCCTATGTGATTGGCCAGAGTAATTACTTTGGTTTTGGTTTTACGACACTCAAACGAAAACCACTCTAAACAACGTAAGCAAGCCGGCTTTTCAGGAAGATGCTTATAACACAAGACCAACCCGAAATTATAAACCGCTGCGATAAAAGAACATGTGAAGGGGGCGAAAAATCAGCTCTATAAGGTCTGACTTATTCCGACAGCCGAAATGAAACTAACACTAGATCTAGAACTAAGACCGGCCTTAGAGTGGTTCAGACGGGTTTCATTTACACAGAGGCAAGAATAATTCAACCAGTTTACAAGCAACCAAGCAATCAAGCAACCCCACGGCACGATGGCAACGGCAAAAAGAACGTCAAATAAGTAATACAACAACTCTGCACGAGCATCAAACTTTTTGGTGCATTTTCTTTGCCGCCACTACGACTGGGACGTGAAATGTCATGATGTTACGCTTTATGGGGACAAGCCAATGAACGCGGATGGGATCCTTTAAAATTCAACTCTACGAAAATTCCTTTGCATTCACTTACAATTTGATCACGAAAAGATTGAAACAGAGCAAATTGACTTTTTCTAAAAAGACGTTTTAGCTGACGTCGGCATCGTGGTTGCTCGAAATCCCTAACGCCGCTCTCATTTAACAGGGGCCTAAAAGGAACAGCTGATTCTTTTAGTCTAGAATGTTCTCACAACTGAACTCAAACCCTGCACAAAGCCGGACACTCCGGGGCGCTGGGCCTAGTTCTGGTGCCCAGGTTTCGACGCAAAGGCTTGGGCTTCGTGAGGACTTTTGATGTCAACTTGGTCAAAACAAGTTTTCATAAAAATCAAATCGTGTACTTCTGTTTTAAACGGTCAAATGTTTCGTTTGTCACAAAGTCCTGCTTTAACCTCGCGGCCTGTAGTTTGGAAAACAGCTGCTGAAGTTCTGTTGAAAAAGCAAATTGAAAATCAATAGTTTTAAATAAATGAAGTAATGAATACAGTGCGGACAGAAACCCTTTGTTCTTCTTAGATAGAACTTGTCTCGGAAAATCGAAAGGCCTCTGTACGTATTAAAGTACCATTTAAATAGCTGACTGCATTCAGTTTGTTTCCATGAGACTGGTGTGAAAAATTATCTTACACAGGTCTGATAACAGATCGGGGAACCATGCAATAATTGCCAAAAAGCCGGTTTATTTTGCTTTATCTTACCCCTTCTAGGAGCTAGCCATATAAAGTAGAATTTGAAAAACGGCCTTTCATATCGCAAAATAAAGAGTAACACATACCATTCTTTTCCTTTGCTGACATGAAAAGCAACACCATGTCAAACCGTTCCACGTGAGTGAGTTGTTCTAAGATGTCAAATGCCAAGGATTCCTCCCCTAAATTAAGGAAAGTACAAAAATAAAACTTGAAAATGATGTTTCTTCAGTCAGTGACACGGAGATAGACGACGCGGCAAAAAGAAAATCAGAGTTCTCTCAACCGCAGCCGTCCCGAGCGACTTTGTGTAACTCGTCCTGTACCACAAAGCTACCGGAGACTAGTGGGAGGTAAGGCCATAACCTGGAATCAGGCTTCTTAGTGGAGAAAAAAAGTCAAATACGGGGATAACAACAACAACAACTATTTATTAACAAAAGATAAAGTTTTACTGTATTGTATGCCTGCAAATAGCTATGAAGCCAATCTTACCGAGCGGGCGACTTAGAAGGGAAAGTGGGAGTGGCCTTTTGCCTTGTTTTTCTTTCTTTGCCTTTTAAGCCCTGGTAGAAATTTTAGCAAAGCCACAGTCCAGCACAAACCAGGTTCTTTAGAATATCGCCACCCCCCTGGAATTTAACCAGACTATCCCAAATGCATACCAGCTGATAGCCCTGTGCCCCAGCTAGACACTAAGAAGACTGGTCCCAGGTTAGAAAGGCCTTTAAACTAGGTACATGTCACAAACATACATACTCACATAAACAACAGCAAACTGTCGGTATTTTAAGTTACCTTGTGGAGCAATTTCTTGGCTTAGAGCTGCAATGATGCTACTTAGCATGGGAGCCTCAAGCTTATTGCTGAGAACTGAAAAAGAAAATGAAATGAAAGTGTATATAGTAATTGCAATAACTTTGTACGAGGAGCGGAGGATGCCCGTGGGCCAGTCTCGTTGCCACGGTCCACTTAACTTTCTCGATAATGACATCACCTTTAAAGGGAAGAGCCCTGGGAAAAAGGCGATGAACCTGTTGAAAGGTTTGCTGATGGGTACAGGCCAAAGAAACAACGCGTAAAGAGCGAGGAACTATCAAGAAAGCGCAAGCAGTTTCCCACGGAAGCCTGTTCGCTGTGTGGAGAATCCGCTTCTATCGTCCATCCTCGACAACTAAAATCATGGACAAAAGTCTTGGGACACTTTTGAATTTCTTCGGCGTTTTCGAATTCACACAGGTTCTACCCCTCCCCTCACCCCACAAACAATGTTGGACGCATGTATCCAGATTTTTTTTCCGAGTTTCAACTTTGTATAGGTTGTGGGGAGAACTGCAAGAAAATTTCGAAAAGGATGCACTGTTTTATGAGGGAACCGAGAAATGACAGAAAAATATGAATAGTGCAGTACTGTCCCAAGGACTTTTGTCCACGATTGTAGCTTCCAGTTAACGAGAAGAGTTGCTTACCTTTGGCAAGCCGTTTGGTGTCCAGCTGTCGTAACAAATCGGCGTAGTCTTTGTAGCTGCCCTTTTTCACCGAATTCCAGGCTTGAAAAAAGTCATAAGGTGTAGTCTGTTAATCAAAGCACAGATCGGTGAGGATTACTAGGAACGGTTCCTTCGCAAAAAAGGGCCGAGTTGACGACGGTACATAACAGAGGCCGGACTTGAAACTCGAACTATGATCCCTCGCTAGGCGTGATTCTCTGTCAACCCAAATTAGCTAGTCTTGAACTAATCTGTAACAAAACTAATTATCTGGTAGACTCCCTTTTGGTTTTCAATGATAGCTTTCAAATTATACATTCAGGGCCTCCAACTAAACAACAACGACTAGATTTGATTACGAGTTCGAAAATTAAGCCAATTGGACATTTCCGAGTTCCAGTAACTCTCACTATCAAAACCAGGCTCAGTGCAAACCCTTTCTTGTAAAAATGAGTTGTATTTTCATGCGAATAAAATTCATTTTCATATCAATAGCTTCGCGCTTACTCTGGCTTTGAAACAGAACCCTGAGGTAACCCGCAAATGGGCTATCAGGTGCATCGACCTCTCTCCCTCTCCTTTAGATTCTAAGACGAGAACGACTACGAGTACGAGATTTTCTCAGCTAGTATTAAGTAGTGCTCGCGCGTGAACCAGCGTCATTTGGCAGGAAAACGTGGTAGCCGTCGTTAGGATGTTAGCAAATAATTGCGGGCGAAAGAGGTACCCGCAATCCTAATCTCCAGGTTGTTATTACACAAGCGTTGCATGTATGTAGCCAGCATTCGCTTGGACTTCCACTATTAATGTATGGAAAGCACAGAACGCACTTTGATTACGCGCGTTTGCACCTTCTATCCCTCATAATCTGATCACGCCTGTTTTGGCCATCTGTTACGTGAAACGTGCGCAAAGCACAGCGCTGGAGCAAAAGCGTTTTGACCTTTGATCGCCGGACTTTGTAACCTTTGGTTATTACTAGTAGGTAGGATATTTGGTATAGCATGGTTTAACACACCTTGACAAGCTTGACTGGTTTTCCTGTGTTTCTATCACTGGGATTAAGAGGGATTTTCTCTGGTTGTCTGATTGAGGACTGCTCCATTGGTTCTTGAGAGACTGGCTGCTCATCATCCTACGAAATGAAAAACAATCTCAATTCCTTCAACTCCGGTCATGGATGGTGATGCTTTTCCTACTGAATGGCTGCCACTTTAAGAGGGAAAAATCCTGTCTTGAAATCGCTAGTGAAATCTCATATCTGAACCATATTTTAAAAACCCTTTCAAACCACACAGTGCAGAAGTCCCCCACCACCACTCTCCAACTTGGATTATACTGACAAAGTAAATAGCACCATGTTAAAGTACTGCTAAAGAGGTTCCATTTGAATGATCGAACCAGAGGATTTGGTCCATTCACAATGGTGAAATAGTAGCTAACTTGTGCCGCATAATAAGCGGGGTTACCAAAGGAAAACACTGCTCCCTAGTCTCCTTTATGAACCCTTGAAATGGAGAATTTCTAGCTAATTCACAGACTTGAAAATTAGACCCACCTTTTGGGGCACGCAGGACTTTGTCAGCAGACGCGAAAGCTTTAGGAGACCTTTCCCGCATTCCTGTGAACAAACACCTCAACTCGAGGCTCCGGTGGACAAAATACAATGATTTGTATGAAACTACCCACCCAAACCTCGGGGTCATTTCTTTGTGTTTGCTCACTGGAGAAGAAAGCGGCAAGGTCTATAAAGCTTTGAATAATACCCAGAGGGGATCATTATCCTCTCTTGTTTACGCGGAAAACGTGTAAATCACGTGATATTTGGTAAATTATTTGTCTGATCGTTATAAAAATGAAACCACCTCGTCATCGTACTGAACATCCTTGACAGTAATTCTTCGCCACTTCTGAGGCTTCTCTTCCTGGGTAACCTGTGGCTTTTGCTGTTCTTTCTTCTCCTTTGCCTTCTTAGTTTTCTTCGTCTTTGTGCCTTTTTCAGTGGATTCCCTACGCTCCTGAGTAGAAAAAAGATAGAGTCCCTCAGCTTGGATTGGACAGAGCCCGTGTATTAGAACATTCTATTGGCCCAGAGTCCCGGAGCTTGTTGGTCAGCGGGTGGTCGCCACGAGAGATTGGACATGGAGAATTTTCAACGCAGAAATCGTGTGATACATGGAAGTCAACAAAGTAAACTTATTGTAGTAAAGTTAAAGTGAACATCAAACATTTAATAATGTTAGTCTATCCTTATCTTCGTCATAAAGAGGAAGTAATTAGTTTATCACAAGAAGCGACAATGTTTCGTGAGCAACCAAACGTCGCATTTTCTCTCAGTTAGCAGCGTCTCTTCCGAGTAGTTACTTCATAAACGGTTGATTATTTGGGCCATATATGAAGTAAAACTATCTTGCGGGGACCAGCTGCTGTCCAAGTAGTCTGAGGGCACAGCTGGGGAACGAGTTGATCGTCCAAAACCTCAAGACTATGGTTGTTTACCATAGGTCGGTTTACGGTTTGGGTAAACGATAAGCAAAATTTAGGACTGGTAAGTTTTGACCCGAAATCCCGTTTACCATTTGCACAAATCAGTTTTGATCGGGTCTTGGTATAAACCTATCCTCCGGTTATTGTTAAAGTTCACCTTTCGACATAAGTCAAGGACTACTTCCAGTTCCTTCTTAGCTGCGGCATTCTTGGGTTCAATTTTCTGCAGTTGGAACAAGTCTCGAGCAGCCGAGTCATACTGATTCAGCGCCTGTAAATCAAAGACAGAACAAATGCTTTTTAGAACTTCTCTCCTACCTGGTTTATTATGAAAAATATAAACGATACCGCCCTTGTAAATCGATGCTTAACAACAACGAAATTCCCGACGTTATATCGTCACATCCTCAATTAAGACTCGTATTGTGAGGTTACTTCCAAGACAATTAAACAAGTCTCCATCCATAAGAATTCAGGTTACCGGTTGTTTCGATACAAATTCGTTTCGATACAATTTTATTCAGTCGAGGCTAGGTGTAAATAGTTCCACGTTCTTGGTTTAAAGAACGAAGAATTTTGACCCAAAATGTTTTTCTCGTCCAGGCGCAAACTATGCTTGAAGTGAACGAAATTTTTGAGCAATTTCACTGCTTGAGTCTGAATCGAAATGACGTTGTATACCGGTTACCAGTATTCCTCTTCTAGGTCGTATATAAACATCAACATGAGCAAACTAACCTTTTTGGCCAGGGCTCTTCTGAACAGGGCTTTCACGTTGTCTGGCTGGAGTCTTAGCGCTTCAGTGGTATCTTGTATGGCAAGCTCGTCCTTTAATTTTTAAAAAAGAAACGTTCAAAACAACTTTGCAATAAAAATTTAAACAAGCCCCTCAACGAGTTCAATGTCTAACGGAAGAGTAGCTGTGATCTAAACTTGCGTAGTGTGATGTGACGAGACATGCTGTGCTCTAATCTGATGTTGCCTCAACTTGCCTTCTCAATTTTTTCCAAAATACTTAAAACATGTCTATTTTTTTGACAGTTATTTCTCTTCGTTGTCGGGGAGTTACATGACATACCTGATTCAGTCGCAGGTAACAGAGAGCTCTGTTTGTATAAACAGCAACGTTTTCAGGATCAATTTCTATGCATTCAGTGTAACATGCGACGGCTTCGTCGTAACGGTTCTGCAAAAAGCAATCAAACAAAATTGAAGCAAGCCACAAAAATTAACTTTCGCAAAGACTTCTGGGAGGGACTGTTGCTAGGGACAGGGAAAGAATTTGCAAATAGCTGACCGGCGCGTCTTAAGCAACGATCCCAGGAACACTTGCGGCACACAATTCGGCTCCAGTTCCTTTGAGTTTTTCATTTCTAAAGTGGCGAATTGTCTTTGTATGCTACACCCTCTTGTCTGATGACTGAATCTAGCACGGGAAATAAGAAATCTGATCACGGTTCCGAAAGGCGTAGTCCCCGATGCGGTGGCCTCTTTGAGTTGTTACAGATTGTCGACACCCTCTTAACTTATTAACCGTTTTCAAAGTTTATTTTAAAAAGTTGTAAGTGTTTGAAAACTAAAACTGAGGAATTGTCAGCGTCCTATAGGTATGTGCACATAATTTTGTTAGGGCGCAAAGGGTTTTCATTGAAAAGAAGCTCGTTATTGTGTGAAAAAAACTGGAAACATGGTTACATTACCTAATTATTTTACACATCGTTGATCACGTTTCCATGGTAAGTAAGTAACTAAATCCCAAATAACACCACCCCGTTAATACGGCCAATTTCTTACGGCCCGTTAATGGCTGCACTAACGGGGTCCACTGAGATACCCCTTTCTGGTTCTTGATACTAACCTGTTTGACTAAAGCATTTCCCTTCTCTTTAGATTGGGCAAACTTCACAGCTGGATCAACAGCACTTGGCGACTCAGCAAACACTCTGTCTTTTACAGGGGCTGGGTGGGTTGAAGACGCAGTTGTGGAGCCAATGGCTTCCCCCGCAGGGGTAGACTGAGTTGTACTAGAAGCACTGTTCGGGTTAACCATCGATTGGTTTGTTTGGTTACTAGTAGCCTGTGTGGGAATTAGGTGGGGCTTACTTGTAACTCCATTCACGGACTGTGTGGGGGAGGGGTGGACCAACGAACCATTAACCACAGGCGGAGATGCCGCTGACGATGATACTGGGGCGACTTGTTCTCTCCATTTAGATCCGTAAAGATTCTCAAGGTGTCTAGAAACCCTAAAAGTTTAAACAATATTTGTATCTTAAGACAAAATACTCATAGCAATTTGAATTTTGACGGTTTAAGGATTCTGGTTCCATGGCCTCCAAACGGAGGAAAGCTACATTGCAGTTCAAAGTATATTCCATTTGCCAACACCTCAGCCATTTGAAAAATCTACCTCTAAGAAAACCAGCTTCAAAGCTATGCATCACCACGCAAGAGAAAACAGGATATAAAACAGAAAGCTAACTTACTTAACTGAACTCACTTCGTAATGACGAACCTCTATACAACGATTTCCTCGGTATAACAAAAATTTCTTCACCCTAGTAATAGTAAAAGATATGAAAAAGAACCTCGGTATACCGAAACCTCATTATAGCGAGCAAATTTTGCCAGTCCGTTGGCCCTTCGTCATATAGTTAAATGCATCTGTGAATTGTCCTTTTTTATTATATTATTCCATTACTACACGTAAAATCACCTCAACTTTCCTTGCTGTGCTCCACTGTGCTGCGGATGAACATTAAGTGCCAGCTGATAATCAGACCAGGCTTTTGCAAATCTGGATAAAAAAAAATATTAACAAAATCCGTCGAATCAATAATCAGAGATATCTTTAGCGCACTGAAGATCCCCTCCTGGGAAAACCACTCAGTTTAAGACAAAAACTGAAGATTTTCTTCAAAAGAATCTTGCATTTTAGGGATAAAGGTAAGCGCGCTTTTGCTTAAGGTTTGAGGTGAAGTGCTATTAAGGAGATTAAAAGTCATGTTTACGGAAAACGGCAAAACGTGAATTTGTGCCACTTGACCAAGTTTTCCCATTATTTGTCTTTACCTGTTCTTTACTTCTACTAAAAGAATCAGTAGTGTCACGTTATTTTTATCCATAAGAATTGTTTTTCTATTCTGAGAAATTCTCGACTTGAGTTTTCCATTTGCCGCAAAGTTGACTCTAAATTTCTATAATAAAAACCAACGGCACAAAAACTAGTACTGCTGGGGTAATGTTAAATAAAACTGAACCATTATTTCAGAGTTATCTTTGATTTAAAGTAATACCTAAAATAACAACATAGCTCCTTTAACACTCAGAACCTTACTTTTCAGATGTTTCATAAGCTTCTGCTCTCTTAAGCAGGGGTCTGAAAGCATCAGGTATCAGCTGCAAGGCTGCTGTACAGTCTGTTACACATCCAGTACAATCACCCATCCTCACCAGACAAGAACCACGGTTACACAACAATGAGCACAGTGATGAATGGTACAACAGTTTATCTGTGGACAGAATAGGCCTCAATAAAAATTTTGAATAAACTGCGGCTTATTCAATAATTTGTTCATTTAGGAAAAGGTTATTTCCAAATACCTCAAAGCACAGCACAATAATTTTAAGGCTCCTTAAGTACTTATTCTTGCCTCAAGATACTCATTTCTGCATTTTTATCATTAACTTGTTAAAACAAACCTTTTTTTTGATAATTATTCTTCGATAGGAGATTCCCATATACTGGAGATTCAGACTTCCGAATATTGAACTTTACTTCTTAACTGGTGAATTACAGTCATGCCAGTGAGATAACCCAGACAAGCAAATTTTATCACCAAGCCGTGACTTGTTTTGAAGTTGTAAATTTGCAATGTGGATGAGTTCTGAAGGCAGCAGAGTTGAATAGAATACCCATGTACAAAAGAACATAAATGCAAAGAATTTTGTACACACAAACAAGGCTTTGTGGCGAAGTTTGCTCAGGGATAATGAAACAAATAATTCAAATGGAACATGACAAAGTGAGAATCCCAGCTGGTACAAGGTGAACCAATTGGCTATTTTTAAAAGCATGGCCGAGGATTTGAACTTCGGACTACCGTGAACAAATCGAACTAGTGGCCAGGGTGGAACTTGAACTCCGCGCCTCCAGATTACAAGTCCACTGTTCCAATCACTTGGCCATGCTGCCTCCCTTGAATGCTGTATCTCAAAACCAAATTTTCATCACATTACCTTTTTGAAGGATATCAATAGCTTGTGTAAACTGTTCTGCTGCGGCAGCGTAGCTTCCTAGCTTAAACAATCTAGTTCCTTCAACCTGAGCTTTTATTACAAGACCTGGCAACTCAGGTTGCTTTGCTACTTGTGGTTGCCCTTCAGCTGGATGAGAGTTTACACCATTCATTGCAGCTGTTACATCGTTGGAGTCCTTATGATGTGTAATGTCAATATGCTGTTTTACTTCATCTCCTTTATCCGCACAAACATTGTCATTCAAATGCTGAGTAGTTTCAGAATCATTTTCAGAATCAACTTCCACAATTTTTAACCTTTTTCCTTTCGTTTTTGTCCTAGATGCAGTTGATTCTTTGTTATAACTGTTAATATTTGTAGAAGTTGTTTCATTTTCCATTGATGTATGTTCCTGCTTCCTCCTATCCTTTGATTCTCCTGACTTACTTGGTCTTTCAACTTCACTGAAAAATGTGGACATACAGGTAAAGTTACTTAATTAACACTCACATTATTCTCAAATTTAAACCGGAGCTTAGAATTACATAAGAAAGTACCTTTCATTTTTCTTCATTTCACCAAGCAATTCCTGTGTAAGAAAATAGTAAAATATCATCAGTACATCATATAAGCAACATCAACTCCATCTACAGTAGTCTTTCTCCACTTATTAGCTTGGTTCTCATATACTGTAGAACTACAGTGTGACTGCGACACGGCCGCCGGTACCGCCTGAGATACTGTTCTGATATTAGCATAGAAGTGGCCAGCAACATTGGTTATCCCAGTCTTCACTGTCAGCATACCTGGAAAGTTGACTTCAGCTGCAATGGCTCTCATTTCCGGCAGTGCATGTTCTTTGTCCAAACAGTATCCTCGGTGGTACCAGAGGCTACGTCCCAGGTAGGTCCACGGCACAAGAGAACCAGGCATTACTCTACTACTTACAGGTCAAAGAGAATGAAACTGTCTGGGCATTTGTTATCGAGCCCAATTCCATAGTAACAAAGCAAGGAGGACACACAGATTCAATTTGAGGAGTTTCAAGACAAATGCAATACAGCCGTACAACAATACAACATTAATTTTACACAATGATGATGTAAATTAATTTAACAAAACCTTTTGGCCACCTAAGAACTACATTCATTATTTTATTTATTTATTCATTATTTTAGGAGAACACAGTGGTTCAGTTGAGGAACTGACAAAAGCAATACAGCCATATATGTACAGCAAATTTGGAGACATCACTGTTAACAAACATGATTTTCGTTATGCAAATTTGTAACAAGTGGAACAAAAGAATCCTTTGTTACAAGAACCAATGCGCTTTTGGTTGGCACATTAACATCAATAGGTGATATCAGCATTAAGTATTGCTATCAACTAAATGGTAAAAATAAATTAATTTAACAACAACCTTGGCTCTTTTGTTGTTTGGTTCAATAGCAAGTACTTTATAAAGATCTGCTGTCGCCTCCTCACATAACCCTTGACTTCTCTGAGCAATAGACCTCCTTAGATAAGCTATAAAAAAAAAATTTTAAAAAAGCAAAAACAAACATTAATTGAAAACTCAATGAAAAATAAACACCTTTGCTAAACTATGCAATACTTGACGTCTTATTTGATACTTAAACACAGCCTGGAAGGTAACAGGAGGAGATTTAACATTTCTGAACCTTAACCAGGCAGTCGAAGTAGGTATGGTGGAATATTAATCTTCCATGTTGTAATTTCTATTGTAAAAATACCTTGTTTGCCTCCCTGATAGCTCTGATCATCTTTAATATCATTTTGAAAATGCAAATTATTAAACAACTTTTGCAGATGCCAAAATTTTCTCCAACTTGTCTTCGATTCCCCCCGTCCTACTCATCTTGCCCACGGCTTTGCAACCTATGCGAACTGTGCGTCGCTCATGTAGTACTGTGTTAGTGACTCTACAGCACTGCATGTCAATGCTTGCAGGAAGCTTGCAAAAGTGTTCTTGGATGAAAACCTTAAGTGACTTGTGATAAGGTACTGGATTCTCCTTTAAATTTGCCTCAAATCAAAGGGAGGATTTGCTATTACATCAGGAGTAATTAGCATCTTACTCTACAAAGTCACCCTTCACATGCAGTTCACATACATGTACCTTTCACATTGTTGGGCTCTGCACTGAGGACCCTGTTACAGTCATCAACGGCTTCTTGGAATTTTTCAAGCTTTATTTCTGCAAGGGACATGCACAATTATAAAATAAAGTCACAGGGCTCAATAAAAAACTTGAATAATGCAGCTTGCCATTTTAAGACGAACAGCTTCCAAATTTCCCCTGCCCCAAGCAAATTTAGTTACTTTTTTAACATTTTAGTTGGCTGATGACTTGCCTGAGCCCTTTAGCTTGCCCTTCAGGCAAGTGAGAACGAAAAGTTACTTGGATGCCCAGCACAGCAGAAAATTCCACTTGTCCTGGACAACCGGACTTCACTCTTTTTGAGCTCTGATGTCAGAGTTGCTTTTATAACCTATCTTTATAATTGGGCTTCGAGAGGTTGTCCAATTGTCTGTACATTTATGTCATTTTACTGATAAATCCTTAAGTTCTATTTAACATACCTGCAAGTGCCCTGTTATTGTAAACTGCTGTTGCTCTGGGATTCATTTCAATACTGCGACAATAATATGCCAAAGCTTCCATGTAGTTCCCACTTTGAAATGCTTCATTGCCTTTCTCCTTCTCCTTGTTAGCTAGTAGCTGCCTTTCAGTCTCAGATTTGCCTGTAGTGTCAAATCATTACAATCATCTGAAACATCACTTTAAATACACTAACAGAAAGTGAAGGGAATGCAGTGATCCAAGTTAAATTTTTTCCAAAGTAACAAAATGATCACTAGACATGGTTGCTTGAATGAAACTACACGTAAGGGAACTTTGAGCAATATTAGGGAGTTTAAGAAAAGACATTGTTGAGCGACACATATTCCGAAAGTGGATTCGGAAGTGCATTCTTGGGCAATGTTCTGGTGAAGACACTTAAGACCGAATCCACCAAGAAATTGAATAATTTTAATTTTTTGTAGACAAAAACCTTGTACCAGGATAATTTAAAGAATATTGCATTCCTTTTTAACTTTTTCATGGGCTATAGATGTAATTAGTTACCGGTATGTGTAACAACACCAAGGAATATTTCTTATGGGAGTCCGAGAAAATGAATGTCAAATTTCACAAGAATTGTGAAGACAGAGGTAGAACTCTGAAAATTTCATGTGCAAGATGTCATTTTCAGTTTTTACATGAACAATAAAATCATCAAGTATCCTATGGCTTCCGTCGATACTTTTTAATGCAACGTGATGATCAGTAAGAACATTAAAATATTAACATCAGATCACAAACATACAAAAGAGCCCTACCTCTTAAATCCACATTAGAGGGAATAGAACTTGCACTCATTACTTTGGCATTCTCTAGTTTCTTTTTTCTTTCCTTTTTTTCCTTCTCCTCCAAAGATTCAATCTCTTTGTCGGGATCAAACCTTTGTTAAAAAGAAGAAACTTCTTAGCACAGTGAACACTTGGTATTGATATTCCTAGAATTTCACTCTACTGAACAGGGGCTGCCATTGGTCACATGGCCTTGATTGATGCAAGACTGTTGATATATGTTAAATAAAATGTTAGCCAAAAAACTAAAAGACAAAGCTTTTCACTTAATGGTAAGTACTCTTGTATAATTTCATGCATTCATCAGTCCTTCTGACAGGGTGCGGGTAAAAAATAAAAATTGTGCGCGATTTTGGGGGCAAATTGTGCGGGGAAAAACACCGATTGTGCGGGAATTGTGCGGGATTGCGCAATCTTTCGACCTACCAAATATTCCGTGATTGTGAGCAAGAGCTCCCTGAAAAATACACTGCCACGTACTGCATCGATTGCTCTTTCCAGTGATATAAGTTGACCAGACCTTTTTCAGCCTTAATTTATTTGAGGTATATTATAAATATAACGTGGATCAAAACTTAAGATGATGCAGTTAGTCTTGTTGTCTTACAGAGCTGCCAGAGCGCCTCCAAGACCAAAATCAAATCAGTTGAGCAATAAGAGTCATAAGATCCGCATCGAACACGTAACGCACGAACGCCAGTGTTGAGTTTGTAAATTGTAAAATTTAACCTCAAATTGTCAAAATACCTGTGTTAAAACAGTGCTCGCTATCTTTGTCGGACATTTTGAAGCTTTCTGCAATGTCGGAACACCGAAGACAAATGAAAAAAGCCAAAGAAAAATGTTGGAATGCTGGTCATTTGAAAACCTTGACCGCTGCCAGTCATTTAGCCACAGCGTTTTGACAAACAAGTGAACATGTCGAGATCGATAGAAAATTTATTTTAATTTCGAAGTAGAGCCATGTGGCGCAATTTATCATATACCGGTAAACAACTCTGATTTATTATTTGTAAAACAATTGCCACAAATAGGATAAGAAGAACCCCAGTATCCCACGGAGCGCTGCATGACGACACAATACTCGATGTGTACGTGACTAGTGCCCAGGACAGCGCGAGCTATGGAAAGCACCTTGTTGTTTTTATAAGCGCCCGAGCTGTTCGAGGAAAAAGCTATGGATTTTTCGTTTGTTTTGGAAGGTAAATAGCCTAAAAGTTTTCTAGAAATCTTGGAAATCAATAGGAATACCTGATTTAATTTAAATTTTCAGGAAATTTTTCAGTATTGTGCGGGATTTTGCCGATTGTGCGTGATTGTGCGGGTTAGACCGAATTGTGCGGTCCCGCACCCGCGCACCCTGTCAGAAGGCCTGATTCATGTGTGGCAGTCACAAAATTAATGTATACTTATTAAATACCCTGTTAAATGTTAATTACCTGTCCCACTCATGGTATGATCGTGGTGCAACAGGTTTTTTCTGCTTTTCATCAGCTTGTTGTTGCTGCTGCTGCTGCTGCTGCTGCTTGTGAGTACAACACAATTTTGTTAGATGATTCCCCCCGATGATATAATAAGTGGTTAGTACTAAAAAATAAATTTTTCAAAGGGCTGGAAATATATAGAGGATATTACACGGTGGCGAGAAGATATGAATTTTATGTTCGAGTGGCAAGAACAATATCTCACGAGTGAGCGAAGCGAACGAGTGAGATATTGTTCTTGCCACGAGAACATAAAATTCATATCTTCGAGCCAACGTGTAATGTTCTTTTTATTATATGGAGAAACCAATTCAACAAAAGCAAAAGGCGGGAATCGTGACGTCATTGACCAATACGACACTCACAAAGGTGACATACGGAAAATACGCCACCCGGGTCCCGGATGAAGTGGCGTATGGAATGTACGAGTGGTTTAGTTCCCAGTAAAACACTCTCCTCCATATAATAAAAAACATTATCATACTGTTAGTATACTAGAATTCTGACACTACTTTAAGCAGGCTTGAAAAACGTATTTTAAAATATACAATCTTGTACTGACAAAAACTACACTCAAATATGCAGTAACTCTTTATTTCCTACACAACAATGCACCTTCTGCAAAAGTGGCACAAAATATTCACACTATTGAGCATTCAACACAGTTGGACAGGGCTACAAAAACAAAAATCTTACCTTCATTTAGGTCCCACTGTTTGCTCAACAGCATGGCTATTTTATACCATGTGATGAAAAAAGCCTATGCAGGATGAAAAAATATGCGCTACAATCTTTACCTTGCTAGAGAAGCCTTCACTGCTAGCAGCTGATCTGACTGGTGGAAGGTTATCATTATCTATAACACCAGTCTGACTTTCCTTCTTCAGTGATTTGTCAGCTTGGTTGATACTTGTCATCCATTCCTGCAAACAGTTTGAAAATTTGCCAGATTTGCAGACAGCTTAATTCTTTTGACAAAGTTATCTTGAATCAGGAAAAGAGTCAAGGAGAAACTGATCTTCAGTTTTTACTTCATGATCAGTACTACCAAAAATACCATATGTAAAGAGTGCATGAATATAAAGCAAACCTGCAGATCGTCTGTTATTTCCTGTTCTTCTGATGCAGATAAATCATGGTATGTCTTGATGGGGTTTTCTTTGCGAAGACTTTTGCTGACAAGAAATAGAAAATACTTATTGCTGTGTCTAGACAGGTTCATTTTATCATCTTGATAACCAGGGATCATTATTTAAAAAAACTTTTACAAAATTAATTAGTGTAGCCATTGTTTTAGCCAGCACTAACATTATGATAATCATCCACCACTGCCACTATCATCATCATCATCATCATCACATCATCATCATTGCTATTATCACCATGCAGATTATCTCACCTTTTAGGATTGACCTTTTTCAATCTTTCTTCTGTAAACTCAATAAGATCTGGATAAACGCCTTCTTCCCCGGATCTGAAACAGCCAGAATGAATTACTATTACTTGGGACGAGCAACTCTAAACATTTTGCTCTTCAGGCCTGCAGTTGTCTTAATCTACTTTCTAGTTAAAAGAAAACTTGCCAGCATGAAAAGCTACCTATCCAGAAGCAAAATTTGATTGTCCTGAACAACCAGTCAGGAACTCTTTTTGAGCCCTGGAATTTCCTGCCTTTGTAGATAACTTCAAGTACAAGTTGCAGCCCTGGCCCCAGTTGTTCAAAAAGAGGATAACACTATCCACCAAATAAATCACTATCTACTGGATAATACAAAAATTTTGGTTTCACTAACACTCATCCACTGAATGGTGATTTATCAGGTCGCAGTAGTTCAAAAGGTAAATCTCTATCCAGTGGGTAGTGCAATAAATTATTGGTTTCCATTATACTTATCCACTGGATAGTGATTTATCTGATGGATAGTGCTATCAACCTTTTGGACAACTGGGGCCTGGTGGATAACACTTTCCACATGTGGATAAATTATAATTTAGGTAAGGTCAACCTCAAGACAACACTAGCGGGTCAACAGGTCAGCCCAAGGCAGATAGGCTTGTGCAGGGTAGCTGCTGAGGTCTGCCTGGGCTTACAAGTGATTGCATATCTCAGCTTTGCCTGCTTTGCTTTGCTGACCTTTGCTGATCATTGTAAATTCACAACTTGAGATATCTGCTTGTTTTTGCTCCTACTCCTTCCACCCTCGCATAGGTAAGTAGGGGTTGTGGGAAGTATTCCACTGAACTTCTTCGGCATGACAGTGTTGGGTGGTTGGAGTTCACTTGGCTACCATGGCTACCTCCGAGGCAATGTTAAACTCTTGCGCTACAGACCCTTCCAACTTAAGGCACCCGCTCCTGAGCTCATCTTGTCGATGAGCTTAACTTTTGGACAACTGGGACTGGATTTATAACAAGGTATCAACGACCTTCTGGGAAAAATTTGGCCATTAAAATAGGGGTATGTTATATCATGGGTTCGGCTCCATACTGCAACTGGTTTTTTATTTTGATATATGTTTATTTAATTTCAAAGCCAAAGACATTGACAATGAAATAATATTATCATTATAATTGAAATTAATGCTTGGCTCCAAGGAGTGGGAAATAAAAAGATATCACCTTGGGATTCAAGGATGAATGATACATTTCTCACAGCCAAGTATGAAACTT
Source organism: Porites lutea (assembly GCF_958299795.1). NCBI lineage: Eukaryota > Metazoa > Cnidaria > Anthozoa > Scleractinia > Poritidae > Porites > Porites lutea. The sequence goes on from NC_133208.1 coordinate 28,313,717, forward strand.
AATACATCAAAATTGGTCTGCTGTTATACCAGCATGTTCCCCTTGTACACAAGTCCTTTCTTCTAACATTTTTCCTTTAGTTATCACTTACCTTAACACTTTGAGAATTTTTTCCAGTTCTTTAGCATTTTTACAACCCTCTACGTATCGATAGTCAAGATGTTCAATGGGGATCCCTGATTTAGTGTGGGAGTCCTCCAAAAGCCCTGTCCCCATATCTTCAACCATGGTCACTCCTGCAAGCAGGAAATGCGAAGAAATGTGATGATGTACTCAACTTTCAATTTCAATGATTCACTTTTAATAATTCACTCACCAACTTTACCTCAAGAAAATGCGCAAATGACACTACAAACTACCTGTAAAATTTACCTATCCCAATTGACGCAAGTTCGAGATACTGCATGAAAAATTTACCGCGTTATTGAACCGTGTTTTAGAGTTTTTAAGTGCAAAAGTACGCTAAAAGTTCTCTCTGGCGAAGAGACTTTGCAATACTTTTACCATCCACCTCGAGAGGCAATTCTAACAACTAAACGTATTTTAGGCGTACCTTACCTCTCCGCTATCTTTTCATGATGAAGTTGTATAAGTTTTGTAAGAGTTTTGTGAGCATCTCTAGCTCGAAGAAAGCAAAACTCTTCTTGGAAACCGACTGGAAAATTGACCTGGTTAGCAGGAAAGCGAGCCAGCGATATCTTTCAGCAGTAGTCTCTTTTCTTTCCTTTCGAACGATCTGATTGGTTGAATGCTGTATGTGAAACTATCTAAGCCAATGAAAATGCCCGATATATCTGTGGGAGAGTACATGAATAGAGTCACTCTTACACACCGTTCTTTTTATTTCTTGGCATAAAACTTGCCCAATTTGACTGGGTCAGATACCTATTTCTTGCCTTCACAAAGACTGTCATGTCTGCAGCAATGCTTCACGAATCTATCTGGTACGACAGACCGAAATACGAGCAGGCAGAAGCTCATTATCAGAGATCTCTCGCGGGAACTTTGTCTGTCTCGCAGTCACATGGGTCGCCAGTAAAGGTACTTGATATCAAAATCTTCATGTTTTCCACAGCCAATCTTTACTTTATTTGGACTATTTTCTTACATGTACTGTATATGGTTTTTGAAATAGAATTGCGTTGTTAACTTTCGTTACATGTGTTAAAAAGTTAATTTTACATCATGAGAAAAGTCCATTCTTTCACTCATTATTTTTTTATTTATTTATAGCCGAAGGCAATCATAATGAACAAAACGAATTTTCATACCTAGCTGATTTTCTTTTTTGTATGAGAAGACTTGTCTCTTCCTTAAAATGAACATTTAAAATGCTTCTCTTATCTCTACAGTACAGTTCCTTATGATTTGATATGGGCTTCCTAAACCCCACTCCCCACCCCCCACCCCCCCCCGTGCCACTTCTATGTCTACTCCCCCAAGTAACTTTTACATGATGATAAGGTGGCATAGTTGTTTGCTGTACACTTTAAACACTCATCAACAGGTGATCTCACACTTTCTTGGGATGTTCCATTTTTTATCCTCCCCCCCCCTCCCCCCCCCAAAAGATGTCTGAAAAAAGAACCCTCAAATTTCATTTGGTGCCCTTTGAAAATGAAATCCAAAGGGTTTCATTTTTTTTGTTGCCGCCATTGAAAAATTTGTCCGAAGGGACCAAATTTTGTCAGCTACTTTGAAGTAGAAATCCAAACCCCCTATTCGAAAGCCTGCCATCCTTAGGGGATTGTGGAAGGAAGGGGGACATCCCTTTGTAGAAGATCATCTCATAGTCCTTCTAAGTTGTTAGTCGACACAGCGCAAAATTTTATACTTCAAGGGTTTCTTTTGATCAATCAATGATAAAAGAGCCTTGCACAGTTAGGGAAAATCAAGTGACAGCACTGGAAAGAGTGCCTTAAAATTAATAAAATTGCCAAATTTGAAAGTGATACGTCGTAAGTGAGCCAAGATATAGCTCCGCAAAGTTGTGAAAATTTTTTAACAACATTTGTATGTGGGGGGCAAGTTTGTGCCCCCTCCCCCAACCATATAAATGTCTGTAAAATTTCACGTCTTTAGGGAGCTATGTATGTGGGGGGCAATTTTGTGCCCCCTCCCCCCATCATATAAAATGTCTTTAAAATTTCACGACTTTAAGGAGCTATGTATGTGGGGGGCAAGTTTGTGCCCCCTACCCCCATCATATAAAATGTCTTTAAAATTTCACGACTTTAAGGAGCTATATATGTGGGGGGCAAGTTTGTGCCCCCTTTCCCCACCATGTAAATGTCTGTAAAATTTCACGACTTTAAGGATCTATGTATGTGGGGGGCAAGTTTGTGCCCCCTTTCCCCACCATATAAATGTCAACCTCGTCCCCAGGGCTTTTCCCTTAAAAAATGGGTGGGGAGGGAAAAGGCCCTGGCATCGGCTGGTCACGTGTCCCCTCGTACACCCTAAAAACCTGGGTGTAATAAATTAGCGCTATGTGAAAAGCTAAAATTATGCATAACCTCACAGCGCGCGATCTTGGGCGGCCTTTTATATCTCTTGACGATTAACGAAAAGTTTTACAAGGTTTCCTTTTTGTCACAGATACTGGCTATGGTAATTTTTTGCTTTCCTCCAATTTCTATGAAGGGGACGGCGAGCGGTAACATTTGTAAAACTTCCTTTATAGAGCGATGTAAATGACAAACAAGCTATCGTACATGCATAAAGTTTGTACCGGAAAAGTTCGTTTTTGCGACTTCTTTTGATATTTTATTTTATTTCTTGCGAAGTAGACCGCCATACACGACCTAGTTCCATTCACCTTAACTCTCAGCCATATCATCATAGCTATACGCATTGGTTTAGACTTATCTTGTATGACTGTATTTTTAAAAAAATTCATTGACCTCTGCGAGACTTGACTGAAACCGGAAACCGCACATGAATAGTCTCTGGCACCCAGGGTATCAAATGACTGGTAACAAAGAAAGACTTGGGTCCATTTAAAATTGACATAGCTGTAGTTGATTCCAATCGATCGGTCAATCTTCCCTTTAATGTAAGGAAATTCCTTTGTACTTATCCTCGGAAGAGAAGATATATAAGAGATCTTCAAATGTTTCAGATCGGCGACCTGTCATCGTTCCTGGCTGGAGGGCTGACTTGCATCCGGCGCGGAGATTTGTTTGTTTCATGGTCGGGTTAGAAGACCAGATTCCATAAAGCATTTTGATGAACAATTCTATTTCAATTAAGTTCAATTTGTTTAAATTCACTGCAGATCCTAGAGGCAAAGGCCCACATTTTTGTTTGACATTGGACAAAATCACTTTCCGCTTGATGATCGTATAGTAATTCCACAGTCGCGATGAATTTCAGTCGAAGTACTACTCGATAACAGCTTGTCTCAACTCTGAAGCATTTGACATATTTTGTACGTGACAACGTAGAGCCGGTACGCCCTTTCATAAACTTGTAGCATTTGAATAATACACAATTAAATGGATCTTAAGCTTTTGAATCGCACAGACGCGAAAATATTGACATACAGTTCGTGATATTATTACTTTCCATTGTTGCTCCGTTCGACTTCTGTCAGCGCAAAACCAGCGGGTTGCATATAAATTAGCTTCTCAGGAATATTTAGGCTGTACACGTGACCAGCCGATGCCAGGGCCTTTTCCCGCCCCACCCATTTTTTAAGGGAAAAGCCCTGGGGACGAGGTTGTATAAATGTCTGTAAAATTACACGGCTTTAAGGAGCTATGTATGTGGGGGGCAAGTTTGTGCCCCCTCCCCCCACCATATGAATGTCTGTAAAATTTCACGACTTTATGGAGCTGTATCTTCATTAGTTTTGAACAAATCACTTTCAACCTTGACAATTTTACTAATTTTAAGGTACTCTTTCCATTGGTGTTGACAGATTTTCCCTAACTTGTCAAAAGTTGAAAAAAACTGTGGAAGGGTCCATTAAAGTTCTAGCGTTAAAGCACCCTACAACTGCTCCTCAAGAAACAAAACATGATTGCTGAGATAATCTGCAGTAGTTGTAGTTTAATATCAAAACCTTACCTAAATTAAAAGTCACAAAAAACTAAGGAATACATGTAATCATGAAACTAACACTGTAAAAATTATTAACATAGAGAACAGTGTGAAGAATATGCTTCTTGGTTTTAATTTAGGGCTGGGTTAATATGAACTGTTGACTCCTTCTTGAGAATTCTTGCTGACTTGTTGCATTCTTTTTGCACAATTTAGTGGTTTATTGTATTAGATAATGAATTTGAACTGACTAGTTGTTGCATTCTTTTTGCTTGAGAGCTGTATTGTGTCACATCATATTACGAACATCCAGTCATGCCGGATTAACCGAGACACTTTCTACATTTTTTTTACAGCGTTTACATGTAGCTATGTGAATCATCATTGAATCCATATAATCTGCCACAATTTTTCCAACACTAGCTCATTTCCACCATTTCAGCCTGAAGCACATCTCTTTCACATACTCATTAAATCTGCTGTACTTTTCAAACCAAATTTTGTTCTCTCTTAGGCCTCAAGCTTTTCTCCAGTTCAAGAAATTGCAAAAGCCCGTGAAAAAATTCATCAGACGCTTAGCTCGGTAAGCTAGTGTCTTAGCTTGCCCTTAAATTTGCACCATGGCCATCAATCTTTTTCTGATCACTGACTTTAACAACCTATCTAAATAACCCAATTTTTTAATATAAACATGTATCTTACAACAGTTTTCTGAAGGCAAGAGCTCATGGGAGCACTGATGGATTAAAAACGTTCACATTTGGATACAGTTGACCAGTAATATAGCTAGGTTTTAACCTTACAGTTACATTCAATTCAGCCTCATTATGTGTATAAGTACTAAGACGGTTAATTGCATCTACGTTAGGCACCAACATATGCGTCGGCTCCCGCAAGTGGAGATGCTCGTATTGCTCAGCTAGAAGAGGAGAACAGGCAACTGAGGAAAGGTCTGACATACATAAGAGATTTATAAGAAATAATTAAAAATGTTGCTGATTAATCAAATAATGTTTACAGCACTTCATCCTTGTTGTTGCCGACTGCCCTTTAGCCAGCGGACTCTACCAAAATAGGACTTAGTCCCCACGGACTAGAGACTCGAACATGTGCTCGCGAGATCCGCCATTTTGTTGTGTCATTGTGTAGTTCTCGGATCGCTAGTTAAAATCTTTGTTGTTCTCGCTCGTTGCCCAAGTTTTATTTTGTTTGGATAACCTCCGCCACACTTGTGAGACTACTTTTGGGGAGTTGTGCTAATACCTATTATCACCTGGTCATCACGTAACAGTGTTAACCCTTAGTCTGAAATCATTTTTGATATTTGACTCTATAGTTACTGATGAGTTAAAGAATGCACTGGAAAAACTAACATTGCGAGTTACTCAGCTTGAGAAAGGTAATAAAAAGACTATAATTATCGTTCAGTTTTGTTCTCTAAAATTAGATTAAACATAAAGAAAATTGCATACATGTAAGTATAAGAGGGCAGACCTGTTAAAGGCAGCTATAGAGGGAAGTAACAGTCTCCATAGCAGCAAAGATGTCACCATGGTAACCAAGCCACAGCCATCCTCCAGACACCTAGCAACACATCACTGAAAAGTCAGTGTGTGAAGCTAAGAGTTTGGGAATCAGAGACTTTAATTAAGCAATGAGAACAGTGACAGCAGTAAAAACATTACTGACAAATAATTAAGTTCATGTGCTTTTCCTTGAACTTTATTACATATATTCCATTGCATGAAACTTGTCAAATGTGGGTGAATTCTTTTGAAGGTGAATTTGTTAAGGATCATAATTTATGTTAATTAAGTTTAGAAAAAGGTACATACATACATATTTATTAATGGTTAAGTGTAAAACACTATACAGGATGTTAAAAGGTCAAACGACACAGACAGGAGTACATTTAAATGCTATGGAGACAAGAAAATGCACTCCCGCCATCTTTGAGCATGGCTTACTGAAGGTGGAATTATCTATCATTAACTGTGTGATTAAAATGTCATACATTGACAAATTTCACATCATAGTCACACACACTATAGCAAAGAGATGTACCAAAAAGGGTAATCCATTTAAGGAGTTGTGAAGGCTTATTAAGTTACCTACTTAATAGGACAATTGCACGATGACGTCATTTTACTACAACTACCAGAATCCTTGAGTTTTCTGTTTTCTTGTGCAAATTAAGGCTATTGTTCTTTAATCCTCAGCGGGATTGACAAATTTAAATAACAAAGCAAAACCAAAATGAATTCTGGTAGTTGTAGTCAAATATCGTCATCATGCAATAAATTGTCCTATTCTTTGGCAGTTTTCATTTTCGTTGATGTCATTGTTGCCTATTAAGCTCCCTAGCTATTCTTATTTCATGTACTGTGCTGTTGTTGGATTTGATCAAATGCCTTGAAGAAGGCATAACCTTGTTGATTTAAGGGTTGCTTTTGAACAAGTTCTTGTTAAATTTTTACTTACAAAGTAAAATTTACCCTATTGACAGCTACACACAATTTGTTGGAAGTGTATCAGTTTCTGTAACTTGCAGTGTGTGATTTCTTTTCTTCATAGGGGGCAAGGCACAGTCCGAGCCAGCTTCAGCTGTAAGTTTTTATAATTTTTTCTGAGATTTGTTTATGCAGATCTTGAAATGAAAGATTTATTTTTGCGTAGAAAGTATAAAGTATATGTCTACATAATTTCTGTATAAGATACATGGCAATCAAGGCTAATGTGGGAGATATTGATTTTTAAAAAAAAACTGCGTCGAAGATTTCCCTGCGCATTTAACGTTTTGAAATTAAACTACACCTGTAAATATGTGTCATGATCTGTAGGCTCGGACTGAATGGCTTATTATTTACACTTGAATTCTCAGCCACCAAAGGAGGGTAAAAAAGCTAAGGATGACGATAAGGAGGAAGATGATGATGACTTTGATTTGTTTGGCTCTGATGAGGAGGAAGAAGATGAAGAAGTATGTCAGAAAATCAACAAGACATTTCATGTTTAACTCAATGCACAGACTTCTAATGTGTGTCAGCAATTTGCATGAACACTGTACTTTGCTGCACCCTCTTTCTATCTTGGGATATCTTATCTTAGCTATCCTGGCTTCTTTTGCTAGGAAAAAGAGGAGAGGAAAGCAAGACTTGCACAATATGCAGCCAAGAAAGCCAAAAGTAAGTATTTGTACAAGTCTTTGTCTCTGTACACTGCTGAACCCTTTAAGTCCCAATAGTGACCAACATCAATTTTCTCCCAATGATATCGGTACATTGTCAAGAGACTAGGTTATGAGAATTAATAAATGATCACCTAAGAGAAAATGCCTTGATCTTTTGTCAAATTCTCTCAACTCATTCTTTAAGGAAATATATAGAGATCAGTTTGGAGAATTTGTATGTGGATATTGGGACTTAAAGGGTTAACGTAGGCTTGATTAGCAGCCACTACACTGTTTGAGAAAACAGGGAGGATCAAAAGACTGGAATCAGGAGAGCGGCGGCAATCCAGCTTATGCTCAACAGTGATCAGTTCTTAACGGGATTTTACTGTTATCAGCCTAAAGGGAAACATTGACACCACTCCCACCCCCTGAATTACGGACCTACCCTTGTACAAAATAAAGAAATAAAATAAATAAATAAATAAGTAGTCATATCAGGCACTTTTTTTTAAGGGATCACAATGGTAAATTATTATTTTTACTGCATATTATTCTGTTATGGAAAGGATTTTACTGTGTGAAATTTATCACTATTTATGTGGAGTAACTGAATGTTAGTGAATGATTCAGTGCTTTCAATAAGCACCCATCGCTGAAAAGAGTATGGTTTAACATGCAACTACTGTCGTTTCAGAACCAGGAGTTATAGCAAAGTCAAACATTATTCTGGATGTAAAACCGGTAGGTTTCTGTCAAGCCCAGAAAACCTTAAACATCAAAAATATTTCAGAAATGTTTATTGTGTTGTTATCAATCACAACAAAGTTCAGGACGTGCAGGCAAACAACACAATCACCAACTTATTAGCATTGTTTCTTGTGCTTTAGTGTCCTCTTGCCTAATTGACTTTTTCCTTCAACACAATAACATTTCAATGATATTTCTGGTTTAACCATGGCAGGATTAGCTTAGTTGGTAGAGCGCTTGATTGCAGAACGGGAGGTCTGATATTGATGGTGATTATAACAATAGTGATGATAATGAAAGATGATTTTAATGATAATGTTGATGATTGTGGTGGTGATGATAATTTACAGTATTAATATTTTGCTGATGATAACACATGTTGATTAAATCATAGATGATTACTTGAATTACTTGAATTACTTAGTTATTGTACATGTTAACGTACGCTACGCTCTACTGATCAAAAACTTCTGGCAGTTCCGAAGTCAAGACTTAAAACATACGGAGACAGGGCCTTCTCCGTTGCTGCACCTAAACTCTGGAACGAGCTGCCATTAGATCTTAGAAGTTTAGATACAATTAATTTATTCAAGAAACACTTAAAGACCGATCTTTTTAAAAAAGCATATAATGTTTAACTTTTTGATAATTTTGAATAGGATTTATTGTGATATTTTTATAAATAAGACTGCAAATAGGTTTTTAATTTATTCATATTTTATTACCAGTGGGATCTTTTTAATTATTTTAATGCTATGAATTGTAAAGCGCTTTGGTCAATTAGTGGAGTTAGCGCTATATATATTATGTTATTATTGTTATTATTATTATTATTATTATTATTATTATTATTATTATTATTATTATTATACTGACTTGCATCTATTTTTCATTTTCCATTTTTTCTCCTCAGTGGGATGATGAAACAGGTAAGTTGATGAGAATTTACATGAAGGTGAACTCTGCTATCAAAATTCAAATTCTCATTTGTTGTCCCTATACATTTCCTATAGAAGTAGAGGGGAGAAATAATTGTTGAAGTATAAACCAGATTTATCTTGTGTGATGATGTCCTTTATTGTCGTCACTGATGTGTTTTATAAAAAGCATTGATATCACAAGGAGAATTTTGATGCTGATTCTTTCTTAGTGCTTGGAGGATTAAGAGCAGCTTACTCATAATAGTCACTCATACTAAGTAATTTAAGAAAAAAATACCGTATCACTTTTACCAGAGACTTATAAATATCATGGTTACAAAAATTTTTGATTGCCAGAACGATGACATGTAAATGAAGCTGCTTCAAATGTTAAATATTTCTTTTATTTTACAGATCTTAAAGCTATGGAAGCCGCTGTACGTTCCATCACATGCGATGGTCTTCTTTGGGGATCAAGTAAGTACCTGTACTGATACATAAGCGTCACCATCACCATCATCATCATCATCACTACCAGAACCACCACCGCCACTACCACAACCAGGAGGGAGTAGCAATACTCCTGTGCATGCTTCAAGCTAAAGAAACCGGGGTAACCTCCGGCCTTTGGTTCGTGTGCGCCTTTACCTTTACCGCGAAGTGGACACCGGCAGGCTATTGTCGTAAAGCTGGGCTGAAGCAAACCTTTAGAAACTAGGGGGGTGCAAAGATTTTAGGTAGCTCATTGTATTTGAAAAGCAGAGGGTTTGGGGTCTGGACGACCCATTGGACTGGTCTCTGTATCTTGAAACCAGAAAATGTTTCACCTAGCTGCAGAGACACCATTGTTTCAGTGCTCTGGGAGATGAATTTGTATTTTCAACTTTTATGCGTGCATGTTTTGACTTTTTGCGGCAAAAAAACCGCGGCCCCTCCCGAAGCTACGGCCCTGTAAAGGCGATTCTTAATCTCTCTTATGTCTAAACTCTGTCTTTGTGTGTTTCAGGCAAGTTTGTACCAGTAGCCTATGGTGTACAGAAACTACAAATTTCTTGTGTAGTCGAGGACGATAAAGTTGGTACAGAGTTTCTCGAGGAAAAAATAACGGAATTCGAAGATTTCGTAAGTTTTATTTAAACTCTTTGTTTTGACAGTTTCCTCTTCTTGATACTTGATCCTTTAATGTCATATTTTTCGCTTTGTTTGCGGAGACGTATGTGGCCGAGCGGTTAACAACTAGAACTCCAGATTTCAAAGCCCAGCCCGTCGCGTTTTTCCCTTAGAACTTTATTTCGCTCTGTGTCTCGTACCCGGGTCTATAAATGGGTACCAGCAACATACTGCTGGGAGGCAACCCTGCGATGGATTAGCATCCTGTCCTGGGGGGAGGGGGGGGGTAGCAATACCCCTAGGCGTGCGTCATGTTAAAGAAACCGGGATAAGCTCCGGCCGTTTGAGCCTTTGGCTCGTGTGCGCCTTCACCTTTTTATACTCTGACAAGTGTTTTTCACTTATTTTGTGACTCTTAACAGATTCAGAGTGTGGATGTTGCTGCTTTCAACAAGATCTAACTGCCTTAAGCTGTTGCGATAAAATGTAAAGAAATAAAAATCATCTTAGTTTAACGAGCGTCTGTTGGTTAGTTTCCCAGCCGTTTTTTTTATCGTTACACATGGCTTCCCAGGAAGGTGAATTCCTTGACATCACAAGTAACAAAACATAACAAGTGCGCAGGATAAAGAAAAAAATCTGAGTCCTTGAATCTTTTTAAATAAGCTTTTTGGCTTGAGCAATTATTAAATAGTAAATAGGCAGAGTTGCCTCAAACCTCTGTTTCAAAGCGAGGCTAAGTGCGACGCAGTTGATTTTTTTCATAACAAACGTTTTTCATTTCACCCGTAGATTTAATCAGAAGGAGGGGCGCTTCTCAGCATGGTTTAAATGCTTGCCATTGTCCCCACGCGGGGAGCATTGCGTGACTCCGACTCGAGCGTTTGTGAAGGAGACTAACGCTCTCCACACAGGCTACTGAAACGTTGAGACCTTCTTCTTTTCTTGTGTGAGGACGAAACGTCGTAGGCCCCGTTGAGTAACAGTTTCGCTGAATCCGACTCTTTTTCAATAACCCCTGGTGCCCATCTATCTCCAGGCTGCAATTTACTTGGATCCGAACTCTTCTATGTCGACTTTACGTAGCCTGCGTGGAAGGTGTCCAAATTTGTTTAAATTTTTTTTGTATTAGTCTTTAGTTCACTTGTTCATCGCCTTGCCGTAAGGATCAGTTTGCCGTTTTATACTTTATGCAAGTTGCTATTATACTGATCCAGGTATATAACTGTGAGATCAGGCACCACTCAACGGAAAATGTGCATTAAATGTCGCTTTCAATCTTACCTTAAGCGTTTTCTTGTGATTAACTATGAGCTGACTGCGTTTCAGGGTTGGGTTGAAAACATTTTAAGATTTTAAAGGGAACTCGTAACTATTTTTTCGAAACAATAGAATATTGTTCTAGAACAAAAGTTAAGAGTCCTCTTATCTTCAGAAGGTTTTATGCAACCTGGCCCAGGCCTCTTGGGCACGTTTAAATGCTTATTTGGTCCTATTTAGGTCTGCGAAAGTTGTCAAGTGAAAGGCTGTGTATTCAAAGGTGGTTCAAAGGTTGAAAATCATTCTATAAATTCGCAAAAAATGCGGACTTTTTCTATGATATCGTTGACTTTTTTGTGCTCTCAAACATTGCTCAGAGCTCAGCAAATCTTGTTCGAGGTTGCTCTTGCTCAAAATCAGGACAGACCCTAATCCCTGGGAACGAGGCTAGGCCTATCAACCCATTCCACTCTTTCATTTTTTGCCTCTTGTTTCATTTCTCGCGCGGCCAAAACCGGTCTTTCTTTGCTACGAAACCAAACGGAAACGCTTGCTGCGCAGGTTATTTCAGATGTTCCGTTGCTCCCGGAAATTTTCCGCTGGAACGACTCGACCCAAAAAGCCGTGTTTCGTTTTAATATACTTTCCAACCGAGTTATCCGGAACCTTTCTGTAAATGGTCCGAGGTCCAACCCCTTACTCTTTTATGTGATGTATACTTTGTTTAGAACTTTGCATCCCTTTTAACTGCTGCTGAAATGTACTGTCTTTTCAGTAGTAATCAATCACAAAAATAGAACGTTTCCTCTACTTTATAAAGCCGTAAAATTCATCTGTTAGCCATTTTGGGCCCTTTCACAGACCCAAATGACAGATTTCCCTACCCTTTTATATACTTCAACTAGTGAAATCCCTACCCTTTTATATACCTGAGGCCCGAAAAAGATACCCCTTTCGGGCGGAGCCTCCCCGTAATACAGTGGTATAGGCCATGATAGGGAGTGGTGTGTGAAGAGCAAGAAATTTTAAAAGACGCTTGGTTAGCCTGTGCCGTTTCCGCGCCTGTTCCTGGGAACAAGTTGAAAATTTCCCGCTGTTTTTCAAGTCCCCCAGAAGCTTGGTTAGCTTGTTTATCGCAGTTCGGTTTCTTCTGTTCATCTGTGTTCTTCTGTATTCGGATAAGCTTTTGTGTTGAGGTAAGGGATATTAATTAAACGAAACATTACTCACTGGGGTTGAAGTGTGCAATATTTTCACGCGATCGCCTTTGATCAGATAGAGAAGTGCGCGATTCGATTGATCAGAGAGAGAAGTCACCGCAACCTTTTTATGTAATAATACACCGTTCAGTCATTCGGTCTCTTTTTTTATATCTCTTTGTAACTTTTTTTATATTTACAGTTTACATTATCATTGTAGCGGCTAATGTGCATGGTCCATAATCGGTGACAGAAAATTCAGTAATTTCTGTTGGAACCCAACCACTCTTTAACCCTTAAGCCCTAAGAGTGATCAGCATCAAACTTCTCCTTGTAACATCAATGCTTTGTAAAACAGAGTGGTCATGAGAATTACGGACATGATCACACAAGATGATCTTTGCTTGATATTTTATCAACTTCTCCCCACTACTTCTACGGGAAATGAACAGGCACAACAAAAAAAGCGCTTAGAACTGAAAAGTATAAGCGCTATATAAATATTTCATTATTATTATTTTATTATTAACAAATGAGAATTCAAATTTTGATGTTAGGGTTTAAAGGGTTAAAGAGATCAATAAATATTCATTATTATTCATTCAAAATATTTCCTCGATTCTGATTGGCTAAAAGCACACGAATAATTCACCATGACCAATTACTAATGACCAAATTTGGAAGAGTTTTGTGTTTAACGAGGAAATGACGTCAAAAATGCAGTGTTCTTGCAGGTTAATGCACCGTTAACCGAGAAGACCGGGGGACGAGGTTGAGTTGTTTTGGTTGTGAAAACAAAAAATGGCGGACATTTCACTCATTTCAAGAGTAAGAACTAGGCAAAATTATAGCTAAAAACATGGCAAGAACAACAAGAACACAACTCCAAGGGCGACACCTGCTATTTGGAGAATATTTGTGGAGCTGAACAACCCTAAATGGCACTATTAAAGGCGAACTTAACATCGATGGAGGTAAGCATGTTTTAGAATTGTTTTCAAACTAGGAATTATTTTGAATGAATAATAAAACAATTATTGAATTCGGCTTGCGTATCATATAAAGAATTATGGAGATCTCGGAGGGTGTTATCCGCCTTGGCCTACAGCCTCGACGGATAACACCCTCCTCGATCTCCATAATTCTTCATAAGATACTCAGCCTCATTCATTAATAATTGTTTATTAATTCACTCACTCACTCACTCACTCATTCATTCATTTATTCAATTACCCAATCAGCAAGCCAATCAAACAGTAAATCAATCATTCATTCATTTGTTTATTCAATCATTGTCACACAAACACATTATGGGAATCCATAATATCATTTGGGAAACCCTCTGCTAATTTGGGACACCTAATTCTGTCCGATACAAACATACAATATTTATTTCTCTAGCTGGCTGGGACCAACAATTTTTTATCGGTCAAATAAATATTTAGTAAAAGTCTAGGGGTTAATTAAGTCAAAATTAAGATGACAAGTGACTCTCCTTTATATTTGTAGGATGTTCAAGGGAGGCATTTTTAAACCAAATGACGAAAACGTGGTTCATTTTTATTTCGAAAAGCCTGGATTTCCATCCGGGCTATTCAAAAAGGTTGGTTTGTCAGCTGTTATTGTTATCCTATTGTTTTTAGGATTAGAAAACAATGGGACTATTGTTGTTACATACTCATTTGCATGGTGAAAACAATAGTCCGCAGTCTGCATTTTACACTGACCAGTTTTGATACTCAGCACTTTAACAGAATTACAAGCATTCAAATTTGCCCATTTTTATAGAGACGCTGTTAAGGTAAAATTCTGACTAGTGTCATTGCACTGAAATGGCGACAGACTGCTGAAATGGTGGTGAACAACATATGGATGAGCTGACACAACGACAGCACCAAAGAAAAGCTCAATTTCATTAATCAAATATAGAGAGGGACATGGCTTCCTCCTCAAAATGTGAAACAACAGGTTTTAAAAATTCAGACTGAGGATATATGTACCCCCCTCCCCCCTTCCCCTGTTGTTGTTGTTTCAGCTAGTCCAACTCCTGACAGGTTGCTATCATTCCCTCCTTGGAAAATAAAGTGTTATGGTTTCAATGGCAGAGTACAGTGACAAAGTCAAGTAAAATGGGGACAACCTAGGGTGTTTAATCAATTGAAGTAGAAGTTTTGGTATGAAATTTAGGATAATGTAGGCCATTTTTCTTACTGGACCTTGGTTTTTTAAAGTGCAGGTTGCTTTTGCTGGATTAAACCTTCAAGAATATAGTCATCATAATTCAAGGGCATTAGATCTTTGCTTAAACACAGTGTGTGTTTTCCTTTTCTTTCTACAGACAGTCAGTAAGTATATGAACGGTCTGCTGAATACAAAGGGTGGAGTATTGGTGTTTGGAGTGCGGCCCAAAACAGGTATACCCCTTCAGCCCTCTTTTCTAAAGGCCCCCATTTTTTACAAAGAGCAGGGCTGTGCTCTAGCAGAGTAGCCGCTGGCCCCTGATGCCCAACTTTTACTCTCGGGCAACAAGAAAATCTTACTTTTTTCATACAAGTCGTAATCTCTATGCTAAGCACCAGAAATATTTTACAGGTTCACAGCACTGGGTTGACCCTTTGATTTTCCTCAGATCACAGCCTTGAAAAGAAAGTTAATAAGTACTCCCTTCTCTTTTAATCCCACTCCCCCTCCCCCAACCTTATTATTCTTAACAGTGGAATTAATAAGTTATAGACTGTGTCAATATTATTGTGACTGCATGTAACAGTTAATGTACTGTACTGATCCGGTATGGTTAATTAGTGTTGATCCTGCCCTGGAAGTCCACATTTGTATACGATCTTTAGCTTCATGCACTTTTTAGAGCTTTTCCACGTCGCATTGTTGTTTGATAGAGAACTGATACCATCATCTTTGCTAAATCAAATAAGCCCCCCCACCCCCTCCCCACCATCAAACATGCTTCAAATAAATATGCCCCGGAAGACTTAATTGAGGATTTATAGGGAAAAATTTCAATTGTCGAGTTACAGCAACTATATTTTACATTGATAACTGGTGACAGTAATAATTACTGATAAACTTGATATCGATGGTGCGCTTATTTTACCCCCACCCCTCCATCAATGCTTCATTTTAAGGGTATTTAAAGCTTAAGTCAAAGCTACACAGAAAGGAAAGAAGTTGAAACAAGGATGTAATGTCACCGGGGATCAAGCTCGGGACCTCATGCACCAAAGGCCAAATCCTAACCAACAGTGTGCCATCCATGCTCCTGTGCATTTGCGCTTTTTTTGGTTAAATTATGTACACCCATATTTTAGGGGAAATCATAGGCTGTAGACTGTCGAGGGAGGAAGAGGACCATTTAAAATTAGAAGTTGATCGAGAAATAAGGGCTATGCGGCCTACAGTATCTCCAAACCTATGCAGGTATTTCAGTCAATAATCAATGTGTATATTCTCTATGCTGTTGTGCTGACTGGTTTTACTTTGTTTTGTTTTTGAATTGATCCCACCAAACATAGATTTTTGGTAAAACGTCCTAATGCAACACTTTATGAAGGATGTGAACTTTTCAATCTGGATCTATACAATCTTCTGATTTCAACCCCGTGAAAAACACTTATGTCTACGATGGATGCGATAAAGTTTGAAAGAAAGAGAATGCCAATTTTTTTAGTGATAAACTGCAGTCATTGTTGTGGTTACAGATAAAGATCCGTATTATAACAACATACTTAACTGCACACCCTCCGTTTTGCCTTGGATATAAATTTCTAAACCAAGATGATTGAAGGCAGATTAAAGCAAATGTTAAGGGACTGTTAATATTATTACTGGCGACAAAAAATCATATGTTCTGTTTAAAGTGAAACCAGGACCCAGACTGAGTGAACTGGGTAGACCTATTCCACTAAATTTGTTTTGACTCATCCTTGGTGTAAGAACCTGGAAAACTCACAAAGGAAAACAAAGAGGTCAACACAATAGGACCTAGAAAAACAAAAGGTGCAAAACAAAGAAAAAGTTCACAAGTTCTTACACCTAGGTAAACCCTTTGTTTTGACAGATTCGTAGTGACCCATTTGGAAAATGCTCCCCTGCTGTGTTTCATTGAAATCAAAATAGGTGCAGCACCTATAGGGGAGACATATATGAACGGCAGTGAGGAGGTAAGACCCAAGAGAGGAAACTGAGAAAAAAATATGTCTATTTTGTAAATGTGTGAATACAAAACATACCAACAAGTGCAAACTAAAAGTACACTGCTCACTAGCTTTTGTTTAAATTGTCATACTTTTTAATATTGTCAGTCAAAGTTAGAATTACATTGTACAGGTCAGCGTAATAAACAATATCGCAGGACAGTACTGCTCAGTAGCTTTCATTTGAATAGTCACACTTCAAGATTTCATCCAGACTCAAAAGTTGGAACCACTTCGTACAACATAGCATTTGAATGAAAATCAAGTCACCGAAACTAATTTTGTCAGCTAAAAAGTCTTTTGAATCTGTTTGTAAGGGTTTTCTGGGATGCTTCAAAGATTGATTCCAAAGGGCTTTCTCAAACAAAATCCAAACCTGCTAGTTCAAAATTTGAAATTGGTTGACAATGTGTGTTTTTTTTTTGTTTGTTTGTTTGTAGGTTTTTGTTGTGAGGCGGAGGGAGCTTTTTGGGCCCTTGATCCCACAAGAGATCAAGGAACTTGTCCTCGCAAAATACCGCGAGGTTAGTTTGAAAAATAGTTGTTTGAAACTTTTCCATAAATCTTTATTGCGGGAGACTAGAGGAGCGCGCAATCCTAATCTCCAGGTTACTATTACACATGCGTGGAACGTAGTAGCCAGCTTTCGTTTTAACTTTCGTTCGGACTTCCAACAAGAATGAATGGAATGCATAGAACGCAAGCTAATCACTCGCGTTTGGACCTTCTATCAGTCACACCTTATTCCAGGAAATGAAAATTAAGGAGAAGTTTTTAAATCAAGTCGTATAAATATTTGTGAATGTTACGAGGAGCATATTCCACGCCATTAATTAAGTGCAGCGTTAATTTCCGCGACCTTGATTTCCATTATTGTAGTTGCAAATTCTCGATACGCTTTTGACATTCTTGACAACTAAGAAAGAGGAGTAAATTATCTGGGTGGAGATCCGCTAGCATCAGTGGAACTGTGAAGGACTCTCCACGTGGCCAGATTTCTTCGCTTGATCCCCTTGGTATGTTTAGGGAAAGTACCACGAACAAAGTTTCCATTTCGGTTACTTTGTTCCTGTTGTCTCAAGAAGTTTTGTTTCTCTTTGAACGTCGCGTTAATTTCCTTCACCTTGAAATGTTACCCTCTCTTCCGCGTTAATTTCATTGATTCAAAGTCGTTTTTCATTAAATTCGCGTTAATTTAAGTCGTGTTGATCTCCAATACTTTACTGTGAAACTCACAAAACCATGAACACCAGAAATATTCATGGAACGTGATTGTGTTGCGAAGAGAAAGCCAATAAGGCGTGAGAAACCTAAATCGCAAACAGCAATAGTAGTTAATTTGTGGTTTTCTGGTTTGCGCGCATGTCCTGAACTTCATTGTGATTGGTCACTACCCAATCAAAATTCCTGAAATTTTTCAGCCGTTCACGGTTTTCTGAGTTTGACTGTAATTTCATGGAGTGTAGCTAAATGTCGTGGGGTGTGGGTATGGGTCGTGGGTAAAAAAAAAAGTTTCCAAGAAAAAAATTAAATTTAAGTAGCAAAAAGTTGTAAAATTCATGAAACTAAAGTCTCCGCGTACACACCAGAAGTCCTATTCCCCTTCCCCAAGTTGAGCAAAGCAAATAAGCGAATCCTTTAGTACAAATAGACACTAAAGACATTTAGGCGAAAAATATAAGAAACTCTGTGCACTATGTTAACCTAAAGCGGGCTAAAGAAAAAATGGAGACTGAGGCTGCTTTTTCTCAAAGATGTCAACATTCTTGACTGAAACGTCCTTTCAGTTTAAGGAAGATATTCAGAATCGTTACAGCAAAGATTTTGTACACAAAACAAACAAAAAGAATCGAGAAAATCATATTTCCCTACGGCAATAAAATTTGCATACAGTCTCGCCTTAACTAAGCTAAGAGACATAAAACTTCTTTAAGAAAGACTTCTATCCAAAAATATGAAATAGCTCAGCTAGCTCAAAATTGTCCTTTTTTCCCCTCACTTCCCCTCCCCTTTCCCACGGTGATCGCATTCCATCGGGTTAAAAAATCTCCGCTGATCATTGGAATTGTTGGTCGAATTAAGATTAGTAGTGAACAGTTATTTCCATTCAGCTAGTCAGAGCTGTCCCCTACTTTCTGCAAATTGTACGTTTCGGCATATTTTACATCTTCTTTTATTTCACGGCGATCGCTCAGGTATGGATAAAACTTCATGGGCAACATGTCTCTTATACAGTGATGTTGTGAAAGGGGAAGTCCCACGTGGCCAAGGAAAAATCAGGAAGAGGACGAAGAAGAAGCCGTGAAAAGGGCAACCAAAGAGTCTAAAGATTTTCGTTCCATAATTTCTACAATTTTTTTCAATTACTTTACTTTATCATTTTTTTCTATACTCTTTTTACCCACGATATTTACCCACACCTACACCCACGACCCACGACCTCTACCCACTACCCACACCCACGACTTTTAGCTACACTCAATTTCATTGAGCGTTTTTCCTATAATAAGGTATAAGGGAGAGACAATTTGAAAAGTTATGGGGAGGGTGGGGAATGTTCGAGCTGCATGATTTTTTTTTTTTGAAAACATTTCCCTTGCATGGATTTTTTTTTTATTTCTTTGCATGAATTGCATATTTTTTAGGGTCATTTAACGTGCATGAATCGTTTTTCTTTTAGTTTTCTCTTGCGCGAATATTTTTTGGTACTTCGCCCGCCTCCCCACCCCCCCCCCCCCCCCCTCCCTTCACCCACGCGATAAGGTTTCTAATGGTCCATCCCTAATCTGATCACTAGTGTTTGGACCTTCTATCATGTGAAACTTACGCAAAGCACCGCGTTGGTGTAAGAGCGTTCTTGCCCGCAATCCCTAACATGTGGTTATTACTAGCTATTATAAACTAGCAATAACCAAAGATTACAGAGCGCGGGCGACAACGATCTGTAACCTTTGATGAAGCGTTTTTTTACGCTTTTGCTCCATCGCTGTGCTTTGCGTAAGTTTCACGTGACAGGTATTCAAAAGACGCGTGATCAGATTATGAGTGATAGGAGGGCCAAAGGCGCGTGATCAAATTGCGTACTGTGCATTTCATTCATTCTTAGTAGAAGTACAAAAGAATGCTGGCTACATACATGCGACGCATGCTTAATAACAACCTGGAGATTAGGATTACGGAATGTGTTTAAGCGAGAAACGTGAGGGCATGGGTTGAAAACAAGAGAGGATAAAGGGGACAGAGAAGGCATCCCCCATACACACCCTATTACATAGGTAATTCGTCTCGAGTTATTTTTAGAATCGGGATAAATTTACATTTTACCTTAATTTACATTTACCTTAAGTCAGAAGTAAGTATTAATGTTGCCTCAGGGGAAGGGAAGTTGGCCAGTTTCCCAGAAAGGTAAAATGATCCAAATTTTGTACCGGTGCGAATCATGTAAACGTCACGTGACGAACGAACTCCAAAGGACGTCTACGGGGAGGCTAGTAAACGAGGAACGACCTCTCCACTCCTTGTGAAATCGGCCTCCCAATGGAGTGAACGGATAGTGCGTGCGTAATTTTCTTCAACATCACCTTGGACTTGGGGCAGAAAAAGCATGTACACGTGCAAACGCGCTAGGAAATCAAAATGTCACCACAGTAAGAAACCAGCCTGGTTAAAGTTTTCTCATCCAAACACCACCTTACTAGTCCCAATCATACCATGCCATCGTTCGTTTCCGGCGCTTCTCCCTCGCTGCTAAAAGGAAACCGAAACCACTGCTACGCAGGTTAAATAGAGAGGGAAGTGGAACGGAATGTTAATAGAAACACGTTACCTGACTACAAAATTATAGTAAAGAGAGAAAGTAGCGCAGCGGAGTTGCGTTTTTTTCCGTTTTCGCTCTCAACTCCATTTGAACGTTTTGGAGTTCCTCCGGTTCACTTTTTGTTTTGGACCTCTTGTGTGACCCAAGACCTCCTGATTTTAGCCACCTACACTTAGAGTACAGTATGTCTCCAGCGTCCTTTATTCGACAACCCCACAATATGTTAAAATACAGTGGAACCTCCATGTGTGACAACCACATTGTTCCTAAACTTCAAAGTAATATAGTTTGATTCACTCAAGAACCACCATCTCTCGTAAGCGACATCGACCATTTGGGGGGTTGACGGTTTTACAATTTTCCATTGTTTTTAACGTATTGTTGGCAAATGCCAAATGATGAGTGATCTCCACTGTATGTATTGATGTCCACCGTATGTATTTTGCTTCGCCTAATTACACGTTGAGCGACCACTAAATCTTGTATTTTGGAGATTACAATAATAATAACAATAACAATCTTTATACAGGGAGCTCACTTCACAAAGAGTGATATTCAGTGAGGCCCTGTAAAACAATAGAAAAATAAATGATCCGTGTTAGATTACTGAATACGTATACGTAGGGTCGATTACTAGCCACTGTTCGGGAAAATGAGCCCCCACTCATCTCCTCTTCGGGGAGGATCAAAGACGGCGGAAATCGAGCCTAATGAATACGTAATAGTAATAATAAGTAAAAAGTTAAGAACTAAAACCTCAACTTATACAAGCTACAGATTAAAAATGTTAAAATGTCAGTTAGATTTAAATATTAAAAGCTATAAAATATGTAGCTTTTAATGTTCTGTTTCAAAAGAAGAAGAGAGTTCATTTCTTTAAACGATGCGTCTAAAATGTTCCATTCCTTAGCGTACTGATAAAAAAAGTCTCTCCTTTTCGTAATTCCTTTAAAAGAGAAGAAGACGGAAATTGTTCCTTCTTCTAACAGTGTTATAACCATGGATGTCTGAGTTTTTCAAAATATTAAAATTGTGATCCACGAGTCCGTGAATGTACTTAAAAGTGGTTCGACTGTGAAATTAACATATTATTTTGCTTTCAACAGGAGATAAGCTCATCTGCTGGTCTGCTTAGCCCCGCTAAGGAGACTTAGGATAGGGAGAGGAGAAGGATAAGGAGGCATACATCCACCGTATACCTGAAAAGATGGCGTCTGGTACATTTACCCAGAGTTGTTAGCGCATGAAAACCATAAAATTGCTAATAAAAACGCACAGAAAAGTTTTGTAAACTTCAAACCTGGGATAGGCAATGTTGCTATTACAGGGACGAATTTCCCTCCCCCAAAAAATGACTTTATGTGTAATTGGCCGTGTTAGGTTCGAAAGGAATTGTGAATAAATGTACAGCCGCCATGTTTTTCCGTACGGCGGATTTATAGATATTTCATACAGTAGAACCTCGATAACTCGAACTCGGATAACTCGGGTTCCCAGCTAAATGGAACTAAATTTCCTTTCCCTTCATCAAAATTTCACTGAAAGTTTCTCCGATAACTCGAATTCCCTGCTAAATCGAACTGTTTTTCGTTTCCCTTCAGAGTTCGAGTTATCGGGGTTCTACTGTAGTTCAAAAACTGAGAAGGCTTAAGCCAGTATTAAGCCAGTTGTTTAAGTTAACAGATATGAATGTTTTGATTCTTAATAGTGTACAATATTTTATTGTTTGTAAGAAATAAGTAGCCTTATTGTATTAGAGATATTAAGCCGAATTACTGTACTACAGAAAGCAAAAGTTCACAAAATTTTGATGTAATTTAGATCTCGTTAGCTCCAATTTACGTAATTTAGAAGCATTATTTTTCACGAGTTGTAAATAAGTTAGTTAATGGACTAAAATGTAATCCCAGTCACGTTTGGGAGTCAAGACTGCATAACTGTTGTAGAAAATGTACACATTAGTTCACCAAGGCTTGATATACCTACTTAGACTCAATGACTGTAGGACGCATGGCCCAAATTTCTCGATCAACTTCAAGTTCAAACGCCGGTCTTCCAGCGCCCTTGACAGAACATTCAATATACAGCCTATAATTTCCTCTTGAGTAAAAGTGTAAAATAAAGCATAGAACAAAACTGTCGATGCGCGTTCTTCATTAGGGACGCTTTCGTAACAAACCTTACTTACAAGGATCCACTTTCACCTGGGGTGGGGTCGCTGTTCAAGATACTTAGCACTTTTTCTTTATAGTATAACTTATTCTTTGCTCTTAGACGCGAATCGTCCAGAATAGAGATCTTACAATACGACGACGGCGACAACAATGCGAGCGTCAAAAAGAGGTTTATTGAGCTAGGCAATTACTCTGCTCGTACATTATGCCTTTCTGCACCACTACAACGTGAAAGGACAAAATGTCACAACATGGACTTTGAGGCAATAAATTGTATTGTGTCTATCTGAATTCTGAAGCAGTTTGCTCTCTGCAACTCCTACTAGTTTTCAAGTTTACCATTTTCACATTGCCCATAATACAGCTTATATACCCCCCCCCCCCTCCACCCCCGCCAAAAAAACCTAGAGAACGGTTTCTTTCTAAATGTCGTCCCATGCATATCCACGTGTAAAAAAGACAAAAGGCAAAATCCCTAGAGAATATATCACGTGGTCTGAATTGGGAAAACCTTAGATACAAGCTAAAGGTTATGTTACAAGGGACAAGTAGCAACG
>NC_133208.1:28341924-28511924 GCF_958299795.1 Porites lutea
TTGCGCCACAAATCGATTGATCACCTCTTGGTCCGTCGTTGCTCCTGTGAGGTCCACGGTTATGATTTTGATGTTTGGGTTACGCTGCTGCCTAATCGCCCAAGCTCGGTTGTTGGTACCGTGGTTCTCGGACCAAATAACCGCCTCTTCACCTGCATTGAAGTCCAACCCATTGTTGATGATGTTGTTGGCCTCGATTGCGTTCCTCATGAAGGCGAGTTCAGCTGTGCTGATGTTGAGCTGTTGGGCAATCAGAGCTCGAGCATCGTCGATGATAGCTGCGAAGACGCTGGTCCTCTTTTGAATGGACACGTCTTTGTTCATGTCAATTCCCAGCTGGTTGACGTGCTCTTGAACGGCGTGGAAGGATGGGCATAGATTTGCTGCGTTTATAGGGACACCGTCGGCGTAGTCGTCGAAGTCAAACATATCTCGAACTGCGTCCCAGTCAACTGTAGTGGTCGCTTCCTTTCGCAGACCCTTCATCACCTTTGCGAACTCTTTCTTGAAGGAAAGAAAAGTGGCGCGGCTTATGACGTTCAGGTCGAAAAGCTTTTTCGCGACTTCGTAGGTTACGAACTGCGATGGAACCATTTTTTCTTTGGATGCGAGAAAAACCGAATAGTCCTTGGAACTTGCAATGCTTAGACTTGGAGCGTTGAGGTCTTACAGGCTGCTATTAAATAGGTTTTTTTTTTGCGAATGCCGAATTAAAAATATTGATCTGTCAGTTGAAAAATTTATTAATCCTCTCCGACGTCATTGCGACGACACCCTTTAAAAATTCTGGACCGAAGAGAGATCTAGACACGTCTTTGCGTAGAAAATTTCACGGTGTGCGCCACATGAATGGGACATCGCCCCTTGTGTGAAAGCAGTAATCACGCCATTCAGTTCGCAATAATAGCTTGCCCGGATGCTGATGATGATAGTAACACTATTAAAAGGAAGTAAACACTCTTGGCTATGAAGCATTTAATTGGATCACTCCAATACTATTAATACAGTGCCTCTTTTTACCCCAGTAGTCTATTGAAGTTAGGAGCTAAGTTAAGTAAACTCACAAATTTTAGCCTAACGGGTTCTTAAAAAACAAGTTCTTAGTCGTGGTTCTTTACTGTGTTACATGTTATTTTTCGGCAGGTTTTGCGCACACGATCGTTTTGTCAAAGTGTTATTTCAACCTTTCATATTCATTTCTAAATTAACAGTCTTAACACAAAGGGAATCCCACACTTGAATAAATTTTTTGCTTGCCTTTCTCTTTTGAGATATTGATCTGACAAAGTAGTTGCCTATAATTATTAATGAACATCAACTAACTTAAAATTCAGTCTGAGTGCGGACAAGAAGCCTTTTTCATTTGTTTGTCAAACCAGGAATGTCTTGTTTTAATGTTTATCTCAATGTTGGCTGAATACAGCCGCCTCTCAAGGCTCCTACTTGATATAACGTGGCGAGAAAGCCCCGCCTTCTAAGTGCGTTAAGTGCGGTTCACTTCCGATTTGAGTTTATGACGTCATCTGCTATCAATGTACTACTTGATATAACGTGGCGAGAAAGCCCCGCCTTCTAAGTGCGTTAAGTGCGGTTCACTTCCGATTTGAGTTTATGACTTTATCTGCTATCAATGTACAGCGCTACAGATCGTTCACGACCGGATGGCCTACATAAAAATAGCCTGAATCGGGTATAAAGCACTTTGGAAAGGTCACCAGCAGTCACGTATAGTAGAGTAACTTTTAATAGTTAATGACAGGAAATTTACATGCAAAAATGAGCTCAAACAGTCCAAATGTAAATTACATAGAAAATTATATATTTGAGTGAGTTAAGTCTAGTGACGGTCATATGACGTACTGAAATATCAATCTAACCACCAAAGTAAATGAAAAACTCGAGAAAAAAAGCAGTGGCGGATCGAGGGGAGGGGTCCGGTGGGGAAGGGGGGGCTTATTTTTAAAACAAATTGTGCCCCGGAGGGCCGAAAAAAAAATTTTTTTGAGACCGCCCCCCCCCCGCCCCTCCTTATCTCAGGGTCTGGATGACCGGGCCCCCTCCATTATCTGAAGGTCTGGATCGGCCACTGAAAAGAGACAATGGGGAGCTAAAGAGGGCATGGATGAGCTCAATTCGAGAAGTTCAAAATGTCCTCGGTCAGGTTATTTTCAAGATAAATGAGGCAAAAAAAAAATGAGTATTCCAATTCTCGGGAAGAATGAGGCATTGAAAAGAGTAATTTACAATTCTTAGCAATCACCCTTGTTTGTTATGCTGCTATGATGTGGTCACGAAAAAAGAAAACTATTTTTGCCCCTTAATAAGGAAAATATGGTAGCATATCAAGTAAACTTAGATTCCTAATATAAATTAATGATTCATAGCACGTAGTAAATTGTATATCTGCGGGAGGAGGTTAAAGTTCATGGCTGTACCGCCAACGCAGTGAAAAAAAAATTGTGTCATTAAATTAGATCACTTTAAGGCACTTGATGATGGTACACAGTCAACTATCTCACTAATAACAACATCACGTTTCATGAAGCTTAGAGCTTTAACATTCACGATTTGTTCAAACTATTAGGAAACAATTGTAGCTTGTCAACTAAGGTAAAAACACACAACAGAGAGAGCATTCAGCACTTATACCGACATTGCTTGCTAAGAAACTGCCCAAAATGCCTGCGCGTGCGGTCTTTTCTGGAAAAAAAAATAGAATATACTAATAGACTGAATAATTTCGAGTCTGCAAATAAACCCGCTGTCCGCACGTTTCTGCCACTGTCGCCGTTGTGGGATCCTGCCAATCGATGGGCCTGTGAACAGCCGCCACCTCCCCTTCCCTCTCCGATTTTGTTTGAGGGGATGGGGTGGCTGTACACAGACGCATCCATTAGCAGTTTAGGGACCTCAAGATCCCTCGACGTCGTCGTTGCGAAGAAACGGCAAAAAGGCTCGGCTAAAAAGGTGTGACACACGTGCAGAGTTGTTGTGCAGTTTTGCCTGTGAAACTTTTTCCTTTGTTAAGGTTCTCGTTACGTGACCGTCGTCGAATCTTAAGGAGTGGTCCCTTGTATAGGGTCCCTTCCGATCAGAGGTGTCCGTATGTGAGCATTAGTGTGGCAGACAATATTTTGAAATTACTATTTATTCC
The DNA here is from genome assembly GCF_958299795.1 of Porites lutea. Classification (NCBI taxonomy): domain Eukaryota; kingdom Metazoa; phylum Cnidaria; class Anthozoa; order Scleractinia; family Poritidae; genus Porites; species Porites lutea. Next base: position 28,345,079 of record NC_133208.1, read on the forward strand.
TGGAAATGTACTAAGTGTATCATAAATAAGTTAATAAATACAATTGCTTTATCAAACTCGAAAACATTCTGTATAATTGGCTAAAGCTTCAACATTTTATCTGCGTTAAAATGAGGCTCATAAAAACCACTGAAAACAAATACAATTAGCTATGAGATCAACATTCACTGCATCAAAAGGAATGTGACCTACGTGCAATTGCTGTGTCAATTCAGGCTCTTGGCCCTCGCAACGTTCTTTTAAACTGTTTAAGTAATTTGTTTCTAATCAACTAACTAAATAAACGGACTTATCGATCACTATTTCTGCATACCATTTCTTTTGAACGTTCATAATTTGCCATGTTCACCCAGAAAAAAACGCTCTTGTAAAATTATTTAAAAAAATAACCACTTTCACTCTTAGAAATTAGGCATAACGAAGGACGACACTGGACAAAGTATTTTGTTTTGTGCTATTTACATTCACGAAACATCCAATTTTAGGCTGTCTAAAGCCACTGAGGGTGCGTTTCCTGGCGAAAATTCAAAATTACATTCTTTATTGATTCTTTAGCTTGCCATCAATTGGCCAGTTTTAGGTTGCGTTCAGAGCTTTACGTCTCTTTTTGATTTTACTTCCTTGAAGAAAGTAAAAATAGTTGTCCAAAAAGAGAAAAATAACAGGCAACTTTAGCAACCTCGACGACGATTGCAACGTGGAAAACAAAAAGGATTTTATCAGCAAACTCTGAAAGTGCATCACACTTTAGAGCACATTTCTGTGACATCATCTAACTACTAAGACGTGAAACGTTTACGAAGGACGTGAACACAGGGCGACGAATTTCCTTTTCTTTCAGGGTTCGTACAGATTTTTGATCCAAAATTCAAGACTTTTTCCAGAATTTTTCCAAAACAATAATTTATTTTTCCAGACTCAAGGTTATCAAATAGCTTTAAAAAAAACGCAGGAACAAAGCTTTTTCCATGACATGCAGGCGAGATTGAATAAGATTTGATAAAAAAGAAAAGATTTCACTTCTGAAGGACTTTTTGTACGGCTTTCAAAAAAAACTCAAGACTTTCTACCATTTAATCAAGACTTTACCTCTATTTTCCAGACTTTTCCCAGGTCTGGAAAATTGCTGGGCAAATTTCGAGACTTTTTCAAGAATCCAACACTCTGTACGAACCCTGCCGTTTTTAACTTGGATACGGTCATTCACAATTCAACTTCAGCAAAAATTCGACTTCATTTAACAGAATTGAGCGAAGCTAAATAAACACGATAAACTTTGAAATAATACAAATTCATTTACTTCCGTGTCGTGGTGGTTGCTAAAACTCCCTCATCATATCACCACAAAAAGCTGCAACCGCCACATTGTATCATGTTCCAAAAACTTTGACACCAGCGTAAATTGAATTCTAGTCTTCACCACGTAAATATAAAAAACGTGTCCACTCAGAGTAGAACTGACATAACCGAACGGAATGTCTTCATTGCGGGCTGAAATCCCTGAATAATCAAGGAATGAAGAAGTGATAAACTTGACGTCTGGTCAAAGCTTGAGCCAATCCCGCACATCTACTTGAAGCCACAGTTAATTCATTTCCGCTAACCCACATCTTGGGCAGACTCTCCCTGTGCAATGTTCGTCTCTATGCATGATATAATCTTTGCAGCTTCTCTAATGCCACTTAGATAAGCTCCCGTAACCGTCTGCGGGAAGTGACGATTGGTGGCCTAAAAAACATCAACAAAAGGCGATACAGAATCTAAGCAATGAGAAGGAATTGATTGCATTATGGGGAGTAATTTCTGAAGAACATACAAAAGGAATTTCCAATATTTCTTGACTGTTTTTCAATTTAATAAAACACGGCCAACGATTCAACACGAATTTCAGTTACCAAGAATGATACGATTTAGGGCCTGTTTACATGGAGGTGGGGGACCCCACGTTGGTGTGGTGACCTGCCTGTCCATATAATCTCTCAAATGGTCACCCAACCTATTATATAAACGTGATCAAATTTAAACGACAGATTATATGGACAGGCCGGTTACCTAACCTACCTAGGGTCCCCTACCTCCACGTAACAGGCCCTTAGAGCACAAAAGATTGGGGTCATGAAAAAATCGCCCTGCTGCCGAGAGAACCAACATATTTCAAGGATCACCAGTAATTTCAAAATGGGTGTAAACAGAAGCATGCTTTTGGTGTAAAACAACCTTAGAATGCTCGGCTGCGCTTGGAGTTGAAAACATTACAGAACACTCCTGATTCCATATTGCTTGCTTGAATCATACCTCTCCAGCAAAAAAGACCTTGTTCTCAATATCACAGGCGAGAAGATCGTATTCTTCTCCAGTAGAACCAATAGGTATATATGAGTATGCCATGCCTGAATAAGGATCTCTACCCCAATGTGTTACGATATAAGCTTGGGGATCAGGAATCTGCAATAAACCACAAAAACTCTCCAGTAACTACCGTAGGTAAATTTGGCAAAGACAACTCCATGCCAAATGAGAACACGAAAGTGCGTAGAAAGGACTTTGGATTCCCAGTTCGCCGCTCTTCCATTGGTCAACCTGGTTATCAGTTCTGCGCAAGCGCCGTCGGTACTGACGTCACGTCTGTGATAAATTTGACCACTCTGTTGCATGAACATCTGAGAGACGTTTTACTCTCGCAGTCGCTGTAACCTACAAACCTTGTCTTTGCTTTGCAAGCCATACGGACTATCTCAAAATGATACTCGCAGTCGCGATCACGTTCGTCACTTTCGAAATTTGTAAACTGTTAACAAGTTGGGGAATGGTAATGGCAGCTCATACCAAGAAAAATAGGACATCCCACTCCACAATTCGAGGGAAAACCTTAGACCACCCAAAGAGAACATCACGGTATGTTAATAAAAGGCCTTTTAAATACCTTATAAGGGAATAGTTTGCGAAGTGTGCTCATACAAGAGTCTACGACTTCTTTGTCTGTCATTTGTTGTGCCTGTATAGCCGTGTCTCCACTCAACACCGTCATTAAAACGTGACTTGACTTCTTACAGGTTTCATTGCTCTAAAAGAAACGAGCAAAGGGGTGAGTGAGTATAGTACAGTATATCTGCATTGCGCCTTACTGTCCAAAAGGAGGTATTGGTCTAGTTAAATAAAGGTTTTGTATTTACTACTACACCAAATTATCCAAAACATGAACAGAAACAACAAAATTATACAATATATACTGTTACGATAATAATTTTACTTAGCAATTAATGAATGAGACTGAGTAGGATATGAAGAATTATGCAGATCCAGGAGGGTGTTCTCCGCTGAGGCCGAAGGCCAAGCTGGATAACACCCTCCGAGATCTGAATAATTCTTTTTAGTACATACTAATACAGTGAATAGTGTTTTTTCGCGCGCTCTGATTGGCTACTCAATCAGTGAATATCCTGCACTATTCACTGATTCACCTCCAGTTCCTCCGAGCGAGCGACGCCAAACTCGCGTAAGTTGCGAGCAAAATGCCTTCCCGCTTTGCTGCCGTAAACAAACAAAGAAATTTCACAACTAATCAAGCAAGCTGTTTCCGAAATACACGAAGATGACGAAGTTCGGATTGGAAGTTTTAGCAGGTAAAGCTTTGTCTTTTTGACACGAATTTATCGATGAAACCGGTGAAAAAGTTTTTTGTTTACAAATGCAAATTAAGTTTTAAGTCTTGCGTTACTTTATTTAGTTGAGTTGTTCATAAATAAGCTTAAAACTAAATTTAATAATCTTTTTTAAAAGAATGATTTTAAATACAAAAAGAATTCACAACTCCTTTTGAAGAAATTTCCCCGCAAGAGCTAAACAAATGCCTTCAAAAGTTTTAATTGTCGGCAAGAAAAAGCGACGGCCGCGGCCGCCCGGTCATAACGCGCCAAAATTGTAATCCTCAGGCAAAAGTATTTGAGTTAAAAATCATCATTTTTGTGCTCAATTATCTCACTGTTTTAGTATATACTAAAACAATTATTCATCCAGGGTCGGTGGTGACACACGACTAGCCACCTCCACTTCGGTGAATAATTGTTATATATTCTACGAAAGCCGACTTGTTCCCAAGTTTTTCACTGCGATGCTCGATGTGCAAAATGTTTTGATTGTTGCTTGACATAAAAGGTCTATGTTGTTAACTTAGTTAAACTGCATTTTATTCCATGAAACGTTAATGAACACAGCTATATCGTCGGTTACCTTGCTACACAGATCATAAAAAAGTCCGCAATGACCACGCCCCAAACGTGTTTGGGGTACATGCCCAAAGAAATCTGCTCCTTGAACGACTTTCTCCCAGAAATTGTACTTAAATTTCAAAACAACCTGCAACATAAGCGTCAAGACGATAATTAAAAGTCAAGTTTATGGAGATACACAATTATGTTACTGTAACATTCCAAACCGTACATAACTAATTTTGATTTTCTTCACTTAATACAAATACACTAAGATCATACTTTTTCAGACATGACCAAATGGCTAGTTTTTCTTCACATAATACCAAGAGAGAATACTGAATGATACAGGTGTTATTGAATACAGAAACATTCAAGAACAGTATTAAGCATTTCTTGACTTTGGAGAAACCCATGCATGTTGCGTATTTAGTCATGGTTCTTCTATCACCAAATATCTCTAAAACGAACTAAATCAACCCATCTTCACCGTTCAGTTAGCGTTTTTTTTTTTACCTTTTCTATTAGTCCAGCTCCTAAATTTGAAATTGCAGCTTTCTTTTTCTCTGGGAGGTCAGGGTTAAATCTTATCTTCTCTGACTTCAACAGTGACAAGGGAACAGTAACAATAACCTGTGACAGACCAAGTGCTTGACGTAAGGGACGGACCATTAGAAAAGTTATGCAGGGTGGGGGGGGGGGGATTTTCGAGCCGCAGGATTCTTTTTCGCTATCAAATTCCTTATATGAATTTTTTTTGCCTATAGCATGAAGATTTTTTAGGATTAATTGGCGTGCATGAATTTTTTTTCATTTAATTTTCCCTTGCGCGAAATTTTTTTTTCTACTTCGCCCACCCTCCCCCCACCCAATAAGTTTTCTCACGATCCTTTCCTAAAAAGGCTAAACATTGTCACACAATAACTGTAACACCGCTGGGTATTGCTGGTTTGCACGTGACGTCATGGCAGCCATGGTGGTGGTCAAGAACAAAAACATTTCTGTCCTTTGGGAACTCAACCTCATTTTCATGTTAATTCTTTGAAATAATTTTTATTGTTATTGACCGCCAACATGGCCACCAAGTCACGTGGTTGCGAACCAAGAATAAACAGGTGTTGTGTCGAATTGCACTATAGGACTGTTTTGGCTGACTGAAGCTTCCCTCCCCCACCCCCACATTCAATAGAGAGCTTTAGATTCTAAGACGAGAACGACTGCGAGTATGAGCTTGTCTCAATACTAAGGACTGTGCACGCGTGATCCAGCGTCATTTTGGCGGGAAAACGTGATAGCCGTCGTCAGTCTACTATGAGTTTTAGCGAGGGAGCTTAAGCAACAACGACGTCCACGGCTACAAAAACGTCACTTAAAAAGTGAAGTCGCGCTGCTTCAAACTTTATCGCGCTTATTCTGTCTCATTCAATTCGTCAAATGTTGGCAATTTTTCCTGGAGTTGAATTCTAAAAGACTGCATCGAAGGTCAGGAAAAGAAAAAGAACGTCGTTATCTTGTGCCGTCACGTCCTCCACAAAACGTGAAATTAAGCATTTTCACGTCGTAGTGCAGTGACGGCAAAGAAATGTACAAAAAGCGTGATGCACTTGCAAAGTTGTTGTTTTCCTTATCTAAACCTATTGCTTTTTTGCCGTTCTCCTTGACGTCGCCGTCATCGTTGCTTAAGCTCCCTATAATGTCTCAGTGGTGGAAACAAGTTATCAAATGTTAGAAGTTTGATCATTTTGCAATCGGGAGAGGGCTTAACCTCCTTCAACAAAAATTTCAGCGCTAATTTTTCTGTTGAATCAAAAGTGCAATAAAGATTCCGGGGTGTCTATTTTTTAAGAATACAAAATAAAACTTTCAGTCAAATCTCGTACTCGTAGTCGTTTTCATCCTCGAATCTAGCGGTCTCTAATGTTGTACCCCTGTTTGAATTACCTGTAGGAATTAACAAACACCTCAATTTTGAATGGAAGGAGGCATCCGTTTCTCCTTCGCTCTTCGTCGCTGGGGACGTTTAGAGCGGAGATTGTTTTGTTCTTTCAAGTTACAGTATTTGAGGACAAAGTCTCAACACGTTTATCGCTGATTGTAGGTTTGTTTTTCTCAGGGTAAAAGACGAAAATAATATTGTTAGTAACAAATACCTTGTCCGCAGTAAATTCCCTTCCTTCAGAGCTTGTGAGAATCACTTTATCACCCGAGTAGTTAATTTCTTCAACCTACCAAAAAGTTTTGACACTACTCTATGATGTGTACATTGACAACAGCGCATGAGATTAAGAACTAATAGACCGGATCACGTCTCGGGTCTGTAAAGAAGTCAGTACTAACAAGCTAAGCTATTGGATGAATAGAGTAAATCGCTACATGGCCCAGTTCGCTTAAAAACACCTCAATAACTATGCAAAAAACAAGTAAATGGCAAGCCCATTTACCCTGTTTACATCTGAAAAGTTAGAGAGAGCATAATTCATTGTCTGATAACTAAAAACTCGAACAATTGACAACGGGCAAGCTGGCGCCAGTAATGGGTAACCGAGCCAGTTATGCGTATCAGTGTTTTTTTTTACCGGGAAAATACATGAAAATTATGCTCGCAATGACAAATTATGCCAAAAAATACGCTATCAGGCCGCCCCTCTTCCTTCTTTCCTTTTTTCCCCAGCCTGCTCGGATTTTGGCACTTCCCAAAACAAAAGAACGCTGATCGGAGGTTAACGTCCAGCATTATAGTGATGTAATTGGCTTGCTAGCTGTTCATAGTCCCCTGCTTTTTCCGTAAGATCGTCGAGAACGGGCGCTACAGGAGGCCAACTTGAACCAGTCTAGCTTGAAGATGACTATCTCAACAACCCCCCCCCCCCCCCCCCCGGTACATTTTGAAACCAATAGCTGCCAGTGACGGTGAGCGCTCAATCTCGGCGATCTTACCGGAAAATAGGGGACTGTGAACAGTCTAAAGTTAACTTAAATTTAGTGGCAAGCACCGCTCTGCGGGCAGGTATAGTAGTAGGATTCACTGTCTTAACAGAGCTAAGCTTCACTAATAAAATCTAAATACGAAAACAAATAAACACTGCAACGATACGGGGAATGTGACAAAGCCACATACTTCACAGTTGAAAGTAATGTCCAGGCCCTGAGCCAGGTTCTTCAGTAAGACGCCAAATCCATTCTGAAGCAGCGTGTGATCACCAGAAAACTGGGGGAACGCTTCATTTTGATCCCAAGACAAGGAAGATACTTTGTTAAGAGGAGCGGCACAACTAAATTCTAAGTTTCCCAAGTGAAACTGTAGCAATTTGTCTTCAAGCTGAAAAATAAATAACACGTGATTGTAAGAGCTTTCAAGCCAAATGTTAGAACAGTCAAAAAAGATTTCTTCGTATACTGATTTTTGAAGACATCACTGTTTACAAACATTGTTTTTGTTATTCAAATTTGTAGCGAGTGAAACAATAGAAACCAACCAATGCGCTTATGGCTGACACATTAATATACACAGGTGACATCAGCGTGGGTATCGCTATATGGAAGTCTCTGTTTTCTCAACGCAAATTACAAAGAACGCGACAAATAGTAAGAAGTTTTAACAACCACGATGACGACGACGGCAACGAGAACTTGAAAAAAGCGATGGATACAGTATAAACAAAACTACAACACCGCACGTGCATCAAAATTTTTGGTCAATTTCATTGCCGTCACTGCGTAATCTAGCCTGCGAACACTGACCGTACGATAAGAAATTTCATAAACTGGTTTTAACGGAGTACTCAAACGCACGACGACAATTTCTCTTTCTATTTATGATCTTGAATGCGGCCGTAAGCATTCAACGCTATGAAATATCAACTGCAATGACGAAGCGAGTTGGAATTATCTTGATACAACAGGAGATATTCTCTATACTTAGTATTGCGCGGGAAAACGTGAGAGCCGGAGTCATTCTACTACAAGTTTAGCGAAAACGTCGTAGGGTTCAATTGTCACACGTTTTATCATTTTGCGATCGGGAGAAGGTTTCACCTCCCTTTGTAACCGCGCAAACGTTTCTGGTGAAAAACAAGTAACATGAAGTTTCCCTGCTGGTAGACTGCAAAACAGTCGGTATTTTTGCGTATTCAAGTAGGCACGAATAGTCAAACAAAAGATGAAAACGGAGAGCGAGAATGGAGTGAGACGCCCTGCGGGCGTGTAAGGCTCGCGCGCGAGGCCCTCACGCTGCTCGTACTCTACTCTAAACCGATTTCAAGAAAAAAAATCGACTGTTTTGCAGTCTACCCTGCCAGGAGAGGTCTCTCCTTTCCCTCATTTTTGCCTCGTCGTGAGAGACCTCTGCTAACGGGAACATGAAGCTTTCCAGGGTATCTATTTTCTGAGAATACAAAACTTCAAGCCAAATCTCGTCCCGGTTGTCGTCCTCGCCCTCGAGTCTAAACTGGGGTCACTATGACTAGAAAGAAGCAATAATTTCCTTACTTCACTGAATGATCCCTGTGTTTCTTCCAGGAAAAGATTGTGCATCTCCATAACTTTATCTGTGTAAATAAAATAATCGAGAATTTCAGGGTCGAATTTCAGTTTTATCGCGTCGCGTGGAAGGTTCGTTTGTCATCTGACCCTTTATACGATCACGTGATAGGATGTGATAATTTGAGTTTGATGATTAGTTCATAAAAAAAGAGAACAACAATAACTACAAAATGAACGCCTCTATGTACGTAGTCAGCTGAATGGCAAAAGATCATGCGTTTACAACAAAAGCAGAGCAAAAAAAAAAAATACTCTAGGATGTATTCTATTTGAAGGTAACCGTTTAAAGAGAAATTGCTTGTTTTTGTCAGTCCACTAAAAAACTAGTGAGTATGTCTGTATGTCATTACTGATATATTGTCTTCTTGTAAGAACATAATACCTTCTAAAGATTTGTCCTCTGAAGAGTCTGTCCTCTGATCAGCGATTGCATCAAGCAGAGCGTTAAAGTGAAATTCTACTTTACTGTCATGGCTACTATCCACACACTCTCCATCCTCTGTAATCAGATCACATCTACTGCTAATGTGATGCATGGGGAGACCAGACTGGAAAATTAATTAAAAACTGTCATAAAACTACATTCAAACCTGTATGAAACGTTTGTTACAGTAAATCTTCTATTTTAATATGCCCTAAGTGGGTTTAAAAACCCCCTAGGGGTTTATTTATTTCAAGCACGCTGGAGGGGGACTTCATGGAGAGAGAGAAAGAGAGAGAGAGAGAGAGTGAGAGGGAAGCTTATTTGAGGGGAGGGGGCTTACAGTCAAACCAGGTCAAGCGTACCCCCCAAGAATACATGAATGAATTTATTATTCAAAAGTTGAATCCGTTGCTAGTTGTAGATTTCAGATTGATCTCTGAATTCTTGCATGTGTAATGAGCCGTGAATTCACACGCGAGGCAGTTATGAAATTTCTACCAGCTCCATTTTCCTGAAATTGATGTAAATGTCTTCTAAGAAGCTTAATCCATTCAAAGATTTCCAATCTGACCGAATAAAGAGAAGTTCTCGTAAAATATTCACTGCTCATTACGCATGCAGAAAAGCCGCTTTGAATTTGACACCAGTTACGGGAACGACTAACGGATTCATTTTTCAAATAATCAATTCATTAATAGAATCTTGGGGGGTACGCTTGACTTGGTTTGACTGTAATAGAGAATTTACACTACTTAAGTCCCATCGAGAAATTTCCGTTGTTTTAACCTCTAATTAATTAATGGTCAACTGTATTCACAAGGTGTTGTCTGCAAGCACGTTCTTTATTTGGAGGATACAGTGAGAAGTCACGCGCAGGCGCCAGGCGAAAAGAGACGTTAGAGCGGCTCGTTTTGCTCACCCCTCAAATTCGGGTTCTCAATATGTGAACCACGGGATTTGAAACCGCAAAGCAAAATCGGGGCGAGATTCGGGAAAGAAAGTAAGCGCGAAAGGTGGGATGCCAAAAATAACCCTCGGGATTACGGGATTGCACGAAACCTTGGTTCGGGATTACGGGATTTGAGAACACTATTACGGACCCTCTCAAATGGAGAGGTTGCTCCACAAAACTATTTGTAAAAAATGAACATGATATTGTTTTCTACTAATACACTAAGAAAGCAATGAAAAAGAGTCACTTTTGACGAAACATGAGGAAAAGGTTTTTTCAGGGGAGACATGTTCTTAAGGTAGAAAGGGTGTGTCGGGGCCGACTTACTTGTACACAAAGTACAGATATTGGATTGTTTATACAGCCATTGAGAATCTGAGCACCTCTGCCCACACAGCAGCCCAACGACTTGTTGTCATCCCAGACACGCCCACCAATCCTGTCTCTGCTTTCCACTAAGGTTACCTTTAACAAGACATGATTGAAGACTAATGACTTTCAAATGATGCAAAAGCAGAAACTGAATTGGGTACAACTCTCATACGAAAAAAAACTTATTTGAAATGAGGACAAAATATTCTTTTAAATGCAAGATCCTCGCAGTTGCAATAAGAAAGCCTGACTTAATTCAAACTTGCCGGAAAAGGAATCCATTGCTGGACATTTACTAGTTTCATTGCTGGTGGGAAAGGTTTTCATGATATTTTTTCGACTTTTTCGCAGACATAAAATCTTTCAGTTAGCCCTGTTAGGTCCCTTTACTGACCGAAATGACAGATTTCCTTACCCTTTCATATACTTCAACTAGTGAAATCCCTATTCTCTCATATACCTGAAGCTAAAAATAGTACCCCTTTTGGGTGGAGCCCCCCCCCCCGCCCCCCCCCCCCTCCCCCGTATGGGCCATAATTAAACTGGTCAAGTACCTGAATGCCAAATGTTCTCAGATGTCTCGCTGCAGACAAACCAGCAGGTCCAGCACCAATCACAATAACTGACAGCTGAAAACAAATTCATAATTGCAGGATTCAACATTAAGCTGCTTCACTGACTAAAGAAGCTTTATGGCACCTATTAAATTTTTCACACCTCAAGTGCAGTGCTTATTCGGGAGATGCGCTTATTTGAGGGTGGCATTTATTTGAAAGTTGGACATGATAAAGAATTGTATTAACTATGGTGTTATTATTTTCCATATTTAACATCTAACAGAATTAAGACAGAATCCATCAGGAATTTGAGTAATTTCAATTTTCGGTGGATAAAAACCTTGTACCAGAATAATTGTAAATAATATCACATTTTTTACATTTTTCAAGGGCTATAGATACAATATTAGTTATCTGTAATAACACCAAAGACTATTTCTTAAGGGGGCCTGAGGAAATAAAAGTCAAATTTTGCAAGAATTGCGAAAACCCAGGTAAGATTCTGAAATTTCATGTGTGAGATGTCATTTTGTGAAATTTGACATGTATTTTCTCGGGCTCTCATAAGAAATTTTCTTTGGTGTTATTACAGATAACTAATAACATCTAGAGCCCTTGAAAAATGTTAAAATGAATGCGGTATTGTTTAAATTATTCTGGTACAAGGTTTTTGTCCACTGAAAATTAAAATTACTCAATTTCCTGATGGATTCCTTCTTAACATCTTTTAATAATTATTTCATTCACGGCGGTGATTAGTAACTTCTTTCTCCCAAATGTGGCACTTATTTGAGAGTGGCGCTTAATCGGGGTCAGTGCTTATTCAATTAAATGGTAAGCTAGATACAGAGAAGCTGGCTTGATAACGCAGCAATAAATTTAAATCAACTTACTTACTTACTTACCTATGTACTCATTTACTTACTTACTTACTTACCCACCTACTAACACTTACTTATCTGTTTTAATCTGACCCTTGCTACTTTAATTTGAAGGAAAAAAACAGCAGCAACAACAAACAAACCTCTTTGTCTTTAGGTATGGCTGTCAAATTTCTGGGAACATCATGTAAGATACCATGGTTAACAAATCCATTTTTTGTTAGAAACAGCAGAATGCGCTTGACCTCTCTGGCCAATAACACTCTGATGAGTCCTCTGATGATAATGTGGTGAGCACACTTCTCTGGAGTCAAAAATTCCTAAACAAACCATCATGATGTCACAGATACATGTATACAACATTAAAGCAAATAACTGGTAATATTAAAGGTTATGGAGTGCAGGCTACATCAATTGAAGGTCAAAACGATTTTGCTCAAAACCATGCTTTACATAAGATTTATGCACCTATCAATGTAAAGCGGGCGGGGGGAGGTAGGGCAAGAGGTGGGAATTTGACATTTTTCAAAAAATTAATTTGCTGTCAAATTTCTTAAATAAAATGAAATATGAAGACAAAACATCATTTGGTCATTATTTACCTTGTGATTTTTCATCCATAATGATATAATGAGATTTCTCAGTGCAAGATACAGCATGGGTTGTCTAAGGGTAGAATAAAAGAAACTTATTTAGTACTCAGTTACCACCAGTTACTACTAGTAACAAGTTAATTTCAGCATGTCATGGATGACTTGTGATTCAAAGTAGAGATTAAAATAAGCATAATTTTGATAGAGTTGATGTAAAATACCTGAGAAATTCTGGGAAAGCTTCTTTCTCTTCTGATTCCATAATGTCAGGGCGGAAGGTAAGTGCTGTTTCAGTGTTTTCTGGGTGGTGAAACAGTCTCACATACCCTGGGTTGAAACATTATCATATTTAATCAATGCAGAAGTTTTAATGTCACTTGAGTATTCAACAACAGAACTTCTTCAAAGAAGATATGATTGTTGCAGTGGTAATTGCAATTTAAACAACTGCAAATCGACCCGAAAAAACATTTTCGGACTTCAATGAGATTCAAACCCATGGCCTAACTTTTTTCTATTAAACAATATTGTACCTGTTGTGTCTTCAACATCTTGTTTCCAATTATTTAATGTGGGACTAAGGCCAACACCATCAGGAAAATAAGAATTAAGGAATTGCGCCGCTGGGCTGTACTGAAGAAGAGGTGGCTCCGTCAAACTCTGTAACCATTCAGCACCGTTCACTGCAGAAACTCTCTTATAAGACAAAAAACATAATATAAGGTAACAATGACATTAGTAATATTAGCTACACTGACAATGACACAAACATTAATTTCATGTTTACTTTCAATTGTTTGATACTACAAATTGTCAATAATATCATTATTGTATATTTTAAGTCTAATGCTTGCATACACACCCCAGAAGTAAAGATCCCACTTTAAACCTACCTAGACATATATAAAGATATAAGTTTCTGGGTCCGTTTAAATTCTATCAACAGAAACACAATGAAACACACTCTTTTCACTACATGCTTTAATATACACTCATTTATACAGTTATGTACTTCCATGCAGTACATGTACTACACAATATACTACTACAATCATTCAAAATTCATTCATCTTGACCTCATTCTTGGTCAATTAAAAGGTATGCTAAATAAAAAATACAAAAATACTGATTAATACCTGATCCTCCTCAAGATCACAAGGGCTGATTAATTTCTTTTTCTCCTATTAACACAACATATTTATAAGAAAAATTAACGTAATTATTACATTCGAAACAAAATTTACACATGTCAACATTTTTATTCAAAACTAAAGGCATCACAAGCAGTAATTAAAAGGGACATGGATCCCCACAGGCAGTTAATTATGGGAGGTTCAGAAGTGGATGGGTCAAAAAATGCAACATTAAGTGTCTAAATCTGACAGGGAATTAGTTATGCTGTATTTAGATTTCACCTTATTGTTACTTGTGATGATGCAACTCGGTGTTGAGCATTTCCAGGATTTGATCACAGCTGGTATGAGCTCCTTTTCTGGGAATTCTCTCCATTTAAAACACAGTGTGCACTGAACCCAAAAAGGCATAATCATTTCTGAAACGTACACCTTGATGCTTGCTTCCTTCTGTCCAGAATGAATGGTCCAATCATATTTCCATTTTGTGTAGGCTTCATAACCACCCTTGCAACTTAACACAGAGAGATCATTTCATTTTAATTTATTAATAATCATAATATTGTCAATCCAAAAGCACATGAGGCAAAACTGAAACACACCTAGGAAATTACCCAATGCACAAGCACAACCAGAAAGATGAAAAGAAAGATTGAATATGACATTTTTGACAAAGTAAAATATTAAATAGCAAAGAAACGAGATAAACAGAAGCAATTTGGAACATGTTACATTTAAACATCATCAGATTTTATTTGATGTTTAGAAGGCTGTCATTAAGAGGCGGAGCCAGGGTTTTTCCCCAGCTACTGTGAATGGGGCCTCCGGTTACTTTCATAGGAAAATAGAAGAAAAATAGAACCAAAAGAAATCCCTAGCTGTCTGATTCCCCGCCTACTATGTTGTATTTACATGAGAACTTCAGATCTTAGTGACATAATCCCTGCGTTTCTTATCAAGGATTAAAAAATGTACAGTGTATTTATTTTCAGGCAAAGTTTTGGCTTGTGTTTATGATCTAACCAACTAATTTATATGCACACGGGAATCTTATGTGCATAACTACAGCTGTACAACATCATATAGTAAAAAATTTAATGACCTGAGAAGTATTTTAATCCATCACACCTCTGTTACTTCAAATACATGTATGGTTTTTTTTCATTTCAATCCATCGACAATCGTAAAGTGAAACTTGGTCAAAACTTTCTGTTTCAGGATTACATAACAGTTATACTTTTTTTCCTAGAGGGTTACCCAGTAGTTACACAGTCAAGTACATTTGAATAAAAGAGTATACATGTACAAACCAATTCTTCATGGGCTAATCTCTTTTTGTAACAATGCACAAATTGACATACCTGCGATACATGTGATCAAAACAAGCATTACAAAAGTGTTCTCCATCTGACATGTGGTACCATCTTGATGTGTAACCAGAACCAGAGCATCTAGTACAGTGCGTAAAATAATGAAAAGTAAAGATAAAACTACAAAACAGAACATACATGTACATGTACTACTCTATGAATTCTACAAGTAGTGTAAGTTCATTGTGCTAAAGAAAAAAACTTTATACAATAAACAAGAGATTTTACATCATCCTTTTATGGGTCATTCTTTAGTTTAAATAGGCCATTTGTCTTGTACACTGTGCCTAACATACCAATGTTAGCTGACACGACTTACGTTTTATCAAGCCTTGCACAACATGTCGGCTTTTTTGCTGGACAGCCAGCTTTCTCACAAGCTCTGAAACGTTCCTCTTTGATCTCACGAGATGAATTATCGTCACCAAAAAAGTTTTTTCGCTTCACTGTCCTTGGGGAATGCCACTTTGCTCTACCCTCCATGGTAAATACTAACTCCTCTTATAAATTATCACCATCCTTTGTTGTAAAACAGTGTTTGCCTTTCTGAACTGAGAGTGGTAATCATCGATTGATCTTATCTGTGCATGGCATCTTAGATCTTCAGATCATCAGTCTAGTAAAAAAAGGAATAGGAAAATTTCGTTAATTTTAATCACAGTGGTTAATCACAATGTCATCATTCTTTTGCAGTCTCTAATGATCATTGCCTTTGAATGAGCAAGTCTGAGACATGAAATTTCAAAAATATTAATAAATAATACTGAACCTATGCTTTGTACCTTGATTAAAAAACTTAAAGAACACATAACAAAACCAAGAGATATACACTCCATTTGCTCTGGAGTCAAGTTTCTTCCTAAGGATGGTTTCCATCACAATGACTGCTATTTGTTACCACCAACAGAAAAAAGTTCAGCTATCACAGGAATATAAGGAGAAATACTCTTTGCAAATAACATTGTGTAGTGAAGTTAAAGAATTCGTGAAACTTTGTACAATGAATCATGACTTGTTAATCTTGAGTAAACAATAGATCAATTACTAGCTTGATAGGAACCGTATATATTTATGATCCCTATTATGTAAGCAAGCATGCAAAAATGTGTATCGTGTAAAGTAGATAGTTAAATGTGCTTTCTGATCAGAATAGCGTAAAAGCTACACCCTTTAAACTGGTAGGATTTTGTGTAGGATGGAATAATTATTCAAACCTAGCCGCTCAGGATTTACGTAAGTAATGTAAGTGTAATAGTGCTTTAAGCTTTCAACTGAATTAGGGTGTTTACTAGAAAGGAAGCCACATGCATTCCCTACTATATTTTCCCACGTATGATTTTGCAAACAATATGTATAAAAGTACCTTGATTTAGCAATAAATGATGAATGTGATCAGGACTTGAGCGTGTGCAAGTCTCTTAGAGTACTGATAGCCCGAAACCGGCCAGGTGATCTAGAGATACTCAAGCATTCGACACTTATCTGTTGGCCACGAAATCAACTCCCGTTTACAACAATAAGTAAATAATATTGTAAGGAAATTACCGGAAGGGATCAAAGATAGATTTAAAAGAATGTTTTCTGTGATTCCTATGATTGTCAGGGCATGAGGTGAAAATTAAGAAAATCGCTTTGGGCAAGCTGCTGCTGAAGTTTACGAGCCTGGAGCAGCCATGCAGGTCTGCCAACCCTAATTTTCAATGACAAATGTTGCTTGCCCATTGGACTACAGCTACTCGTAAATAAAACCTGCTAGACAGACGGGTCACTCCACCAGATAGCACTCTGTGGTACTCTGATCATTAACCTTAATACCGCTAGGCAAGAGGCTGACAGTAGGCAAGAGGCTGACAGTCATTTCAAAGCTCCGTTTTTACTCTTTCTCTACCCTACTTCTAACGTGTACTTTTGTGTTCTCCATGGTGTGTATAGCTTTCAACACAGTGTTCTTACCAGCCGCACTCTTTCGGGAAATGCTGCACTATAAGTAACCAAGGGGTCCCAAGGCTGCAAAGAAGGACAAAAACCTATTACAAAATTTATGTAAACATACATACACATAAGTACATTTCCTTACAATATAAGCCAAAATTTAATTGGCTATGGCGTCTTTAGAAAACACTCATCAATATCTAAGGCTCAGACCTGTGAAAACATTCAGTTAACTGTATATAAAAATTGTGACCCGCTTTTCTCCCCCGTGACCCCCTTTTAGCTTCTCTGTGGGTACTGTGGACCCCAGTATACGAAATCCTGATAAGAACACTGTTAACAGCTTTACTTATTGGCTTCAATTTAGCTCAGGCGTTGTGTACTTATTTCACCGAGCACTGCCCAGATCCAGTATCTTTTTATTCAGGTCCACTTCAGAAGTGCTCCCATACAGGACAAGCTTATTCATTATGCCGACACACTCCTTTGAAAGCATTATCGATTTAACTTTCACTTATTAATTTGCAAGAATCATCAGTTATTGTGATGGAGGCAAATAAATGGTAGGCTAGATAGATAGATATTACATAGACCGCATTTTTATATAAAGTTAATTTTCTGGTACAGTTGGTGTACCTGAAATTAACTAAAAGTCAAGAAAGCATAAAAACAAAACGACTTTCGTTATAGACAAGAGCATGGCAGGATAGAAAGAGTTTCCCAGAAAGAACATTCTATGGCAGGCTTCAGTGCTTGACACCCACTGAATGTCAAGAAAAAAATACCAAAATCGATGAGAGCATGAAGGGTCAAATGATATGAACGACATAAATAATTTAATGCGCAGTTCGTTTCAAGCTCTTATTTGGTTTTTTCATTTAATACCACATCAGATTTGTGTAAATACTTCCCAGAACGTGAAGAAGTTTCAACAAAACGTTTTGCGCTCGAGAAAGAGCGGCCGTACAGTACTCTGTACAGTGAGAGGTTGCCGAAGGATCGATGAGTGACGGATATTTGCGCCTGGAATCATTTTCGAGTTTCGTTTATAGATACTAGTATAAAATTTCTGTGGTTAAATTAGTAACTTCTGCTTTATCAAACTGGGAATGAAAACTCTAAAACACAACAACGTGAACGAAAACATTACTTACCGAACTTTAGTGGAACTGCAGAAGTTCAAAGCTAAGCGAGAAAGACAAACGGGCTGCAACGCTCAAATTATCGCGCTAGTGCCAGATTTCTGTGGGCATTTTGTGACAGTCACGCACTAAACAGTCACGATGCTTGTCCTGTCGGGGCAGAAGCTTTGGAAGAGTCGTCTTAATACTGTTTGCACTGAAGAGAGCTTTTTGTCCGCGTTGTTTATGAGTCCTTTTTAAACAGTGTTCCAAGACAGTTCTTTACATTCAAACAACCTGAAATCTGATGAAAAGACCTGTAGAGAGCCTACGGATCTCAATGGATGTCAGCGGAACACTTTATTGTAGCACACTTTGTTGTCCCATACACAACGCAGCTACCTAAAGGGTTCATCCGCCATCTTTAGAGTGCACTGTCATTCCGGCGTGGAGGAAGAAAATTTTAGGATTCGACCTGAAAATGGACAGGATTTTACGTTTAGGATCTGGTGGTATACCTGGAGTTGGACAAGTGAGTAAAAGTGTTGTCCTAGTTCTCTACGTGGCATGTTTTTCGCCTCAAAATAATTTAAGCTTAAGTTTTCTTTGTTACCACCATCATTTTGGATGTCGCGTTTCGTGCGAGACTTTTCATCACTCGGCTGAAAATTTTTGTTGAAATAGTCTTGAAATTTCTACAAATCCAGGTACATTATTATCGAAAATTGGCTTCAGTAGTGAAAGTTTGAATTGAGTGAAAATATCAGAAGTGCTGTTATTCAAAGGTCTTACAACGCTTCAGGTTTTTATGAAAGTCATATTGTTTAGCTTCTTGGTGCTCCTACTAAAACTGGACAACACAATGAACCTTTAACTGGTGAAATATAACTCAAATCTTGCTGATTTTGAACACTACAAAGTGTATAGTTTCAAGAACAGTGTGCTGTGGTTGTTAGGGTAAGCGTAGGGGAACTCTGTTCATGACCTGCTTGAGATTGACCAAAGGTGTCTGTTTTAGGGACGTGTTTGCCTTATAGTCATAGGGGGTCAAAGAAAATGGATGGCGCAAACTCTAGGTGACTGTCTAATTGAGATGTCTAGTAACCCTGTCACTCCCAGCCGTGCCCAACAAAAAAGGAAACACACGAACAAAAAAATTTCTGAACATCTTTCTGGCTTTCATTACTTTTAGTTGACCTTTGCTTTAAAGAGGAAAACAAGTAAGTGTGCGAGGTAAATGAGGGGTTTAAAACGACAAAAAATATAATGTCGTTTGTTCGACAACAAAGAAGGAATGAAGTGCAAATACGTGTGTACTGATCATTTCTGAAAGCATCTTTTAGCCACAAACCGTGAATTTTGCAATCAGAACATTTCTTTGTAATTTTTTGGATTTTAGGCAATTTACCGTAGATTCAAGCGAGACTAATACAGAAAATAGCTGAAACAGATTCATGTTTTTTTCTATACATTCGTCACGTTTGCATAAACTCATCATTTTACTTGTGCATTGAGTTAGTTTTTACCTCTATAAAGCTACTGTCCCCTAAAAGTAAAGAAAGCTATCTTTCACCGATGGTTAGGTTAAAAAAAAAGAGTGAATCATTAATAAAGTACTATATCAAGGTTACATGTGCACTTAAGTGAGCCCGTAAGTTACCACATAAAACAGAAACTTACGAGAGTGCTAAGTGCGTTCCATGCAACACTGTAAGTATACCCATAACGGATTTGTAAGTGACCTACTTAAGTGAGCACTTAAGTGCAGGCTGTATGCAACGGGGCCCTGGCCCTTTTTTTGTTGGCTTCTTCCCTGTAGCCCGTTTTCAATTGCAAAATATCATCCATTGTTACATAATTCCTCCCCTTCATGTATTTTTCCTGCTTCCTACCCTTTTAGAACTCCCACCTCTCACCCTTTTCCTCTCCTGCATCCCTCACCCAACCCAGCCCCTATTCTCCCAGACTCCTGTTCCACCTCCCCCCGCCCCACTTATTATTATTAGGATGAATAACGTGTTAATCACACATTATTTATGTACTTTGTAGCCTCCACCTACTGATGCACCAGTAGTAGACACAGCAGAACAAGTATACATTTCCTCACTTGCTCTTCTCAAGGTACAGTACAATTTTTATGTTTTAACCAATATCCACATTCAAATTCCCTAGACTGATCTCTATATATTTCCTTAAAATCTTAGTTTGGAGAATTTGTTAAAGAATTACAGTGCGGCCGGGAAAACCGTGAACACTTGAAATATTTCAAGAATGTTTATTGTGTTAAGATAAGTCACAGCAAAGATCAGGACATGCCAGCAAGCCACAAAACTACAAACAAATTAACGTTCTTGCTTGCAGTTTAGTTTTCTCATCCCTGATTGGCTTTTTTCTGACAACACATTTAACATTCCAGAAACATTTCTGGTGTTCACAGTTTTCCTGGTTTGACTGTATAGCATTTTCCCTTAGGTGGTCATTTCATTAAGTCTGATAACCTTTTTTCTTGATGATGCACTGATTAATAAAAATTTAGGTTCTTCACTCGCAGGACTTTAAGGGTAAAGCAGCTCATGACTTCATATTAGGATACCTAGACAATTCCAGTGTTTTCCAGGGAGGAATAGTTTTGGCTGTTATTTGCATATTATGCCATGTCCAGGATCACTCTGTCCAAATTATGCTAAAAATGAGTTAGCAGAGGTTTCTATTATCATTGAAATAGGTACATTTTGCATAGCAATTTGTCATTAATTTTCTGTTTTACTTTGCATAATATCACTTTTTCTCTGGTGTTCATGGAAAGATGTTAAAACATGGTAAGTTTTTTTATTGTTTTTATAGTAATACAGTAAAGAATATTATTCCCCTATGCAATGTCAATATTTCAGTTCATTCTCAACTATAGTTAAAGTGTATCACTGTTTGCTAACCGTATGGTTATTTCAGGTAGGGCAGGAGTTCCCATGGAAGTGATGGGTCTGATGTTAGGAGAATTTGTGGATGATTATACTGTCAGAGTCATTGATGTATTTGCAATGCCACAAAGTGGAACTGTAAGTCATTCATTTGTGTTTATTACCACCAGATATACATATTAACTAAAATAATATTCATTTTTACTCACTTCATCCCACTCACTACCTTTTTTGATTTACAGTAATTAAACTTGTTTTTTTTTTCTGTGCTTTTTCACATGTAAAACTTTCAAGTTTGTTTTGACAAATGATCAAACCAATTAATCAACAATTTACTGGTCAGCAAGGTTGTGCTCTAGCAGTGCCAGGTGGTCCCCGGTGCCTAACTTTTGCTCTTGGGTGACTAGAAAATCTTAGTTTTTTTCATACAAAATTGTATGCTGGCCACCCTGGATTTCTCAAGTTCAGAGTAACTGTACAGTTACTGTACAGTAACTGTACAGTTACTGTACTGGGCTCCCTTCATTTTTTCAGAGAGCATAGCCTTTACTGGATCACCACCATGCTTGAACACTTTGATAAAACAAGCCATTGAAACATAGGATCTACTAGAAATTAATTAATTAAGTCCCTTTGATATAAGATGGTCATACGTGCTTACCTGATAATGTAATAAATATTATACTGGAAAAATCAAGGAAGCTACACAACGTATAGACATTAAGGCCAGACACCCATCACTTCATTGTTGTCACCATACTCCTATACTGTTTTATGGTTAGGTGACTAATATGTTACATGTTACTATCTCTAATCAACCAGACTGACAAAGGCTGAGTGACTCAGCCTAAATAGCAATAATACATTGGTGAAATTCATTACGTCCCAGTTAAATTCTTTCAAATGATGTGTCTGGAACGTAGAACAAATATTTTTGCTTCTATGCTTTACCCATACACCCTGTAACATCACATTTGATTATTGTATTTCATTGGTGTTTTTGCTTTGTTTTGTTTCATATTAGTTATTTGTTGATACCTATATATTTTTACTTACAGGGTGTAAGCGTTGAGGCAGTAGATCCTGTCTTCCAAGCAAAGATGTTGGACATGTTAAAACAGACTGGCAGGTGATTTATTTTTCCTCATTACATTCATATTATTCTTTGCTCTGGAACGCACCAAAAGCCAAAATTTAAACCTAGTCTGAATCTCCATTTTGTAAAAGTGTTGAAGCATAGAATATGACCAAGCAAATAGATCAATGCATGTAGCTTTATGTGAATGCTCACTTTTCAGAGTTTATCCAAAGACTCAAAAGTTGGAATTACTTTATTACATGATTGTACACTGTACCACAGAAAATTAATGTTTGGTTCCTTGCATTTCAGTGGTCAAATTTTAGGATTAGTGTATACCATTAAGGTGTTTTGTACAGTTTTTTTCACATTATAACATTCCCTGTTTTGATGTTGTGCAAATTTTTCCAAATTAATATTCACCATACATACCTCCATGATTAGGACATTTCAGTGAGAATATATTGTCAATGATTTACTTTCATAAGAAGCAATAAAATTCATGGAGTCATGGAAGTATGTATGGTGCACCCTGATTTGGAGAAATTAGCATAATGTCATTATAGTGAATGTTGTAATGAGGATTTTTTGCCGGTTTGTAGGCTAGGTTTGTCTTGAAAGTTGAAGGTGTTACATGGAATTAATCTCAGTGAAAGTTTCAGACATCATAAATTATATTTAAGATTATGTCATGAGATTTTAAAAGAATTCTGTCAAGCCATTCCAGAGATATACAGAAAAGCGCGAAAAGTCGAAATTTAGAATAACATTGCACTTAGACAGGTGGTGATAAAACAATGTTAGTTTTCAGGATCACAAGGAAAAAAATACACCAAAATTTCCAAGCAGTGAAAAATGATATTTAAGTAGCATTCTGAGGTTACTTAAGGTTAATAAGAACTTTTTTATTAAACAATTGGAATATTTTCACGTTTTATTTGAATTCAAACACACAGAACTTTTTACTTCTCACAGAGTTTATTTGCTAAAAACCACACTTTAAGTTCCTGTTGTTAGATTTTCTGAGTAGCAGGTCTAGATCACACAAAAATTGGCCTTTATCCACTTCAAAGTTTTTTGTTTATTGTTGTCATAGTGATATTGATTTCACTGCATTTTGGCAAACTTCAATCCATAATCAGTTAGTGGAGAAAATTTTATAGTGATTGGACAAGGATAAATCATTTTTAAAGCGATTGAAAAATATTGGTATGGCCTCTGAAAAACTGTATCAAAACACCTTAACAGACAGCATAATAAACACCACTACAGGAAAGTACTGCTCAGCAGCTTTCATTTGAATGGTCACACCACAGGATTTTATCCACAGACTCAAAAGTTAGAACTACATACTAAATAAAATAGTACCATGTGAAAGTACTGCTGAAGAGGTTTCATTTGAATGGTCACACCATAGGATTTCATCAACCGACTTAAAAGTTGGAACTACATGCTAAATAAATAGTACCATGTGAACTTACTGCTGAAGAGGTTTTATTTGAATGGTAACACAGTAGGATTTCATCCACAGACTCAAGAGTTAGAACTACATACTAAATAAATAGTACCATGTGAACTTACTGCTGAAGAGGTTTTATTTGAATGGTAACACAGTAGGATTTCATCCCCAGACTCAAAAGTTAGAACTACATACTAAATAAATAGTACCATCTGAACTTACTGCTGAAGAGGTTTTATTTGAATGGTAACACCATAGGACTCATCCACACACTCAAGAGTTAAAACCACCTTGTACAACATAACTCTTCGTTACTTCCAAATTTGTGAAATGAAAGTACATGTTGAAATAATAATTATTCTCATATGGGTTTTGCATATCCTGATGCCTTCCTCAGAAGTTACTGAACCCTCAGTAATTAGCCTGCGCTGCAGACGAAGCTAAACTCTGGTTAAGTCCGTCTGCGAAGTACGACAAAATCCTTGTTCTTGGCCACCACCTGTATACCAGGATTTGAGTACGTGCCATGATTGGCCTGTTAAAAATGCTACTGTTGATTTGCCAATCAAGATGAAATAAAATTCGAAATGTCATTCCTGTAATTTGTTGAGTCCACTTGGGGCCAGAACAAGAAAATTGGCGCTGCTCCAAAGATGTTACTAACCAAGGTTGAATACGTCTGTGATGCAGGCTACTCAGTAATAGACTATAGGATATTCTGAGCGGTACAGCTGTAGACATTGTTGTTTGTTTGTTTCTTAGGCCAGAAATGGTAGTTGGTTGGTATCACTCTCACCCAGGCTTTGGCTGCTGGCTCTCAGGAGTTGATATTAACACTCAGCAGGTACATATTGCATGTACATGTTCTGGTTCAATTTATCCTTGGTTTAAATTTTATTTCCCTTTGTTTTGGGGTATGGAATGTATGATAATGAGTGAAAAACAAAGAGAAATAAAATTTAAACCAAGGACAAAATTGAACCACAACATACACATTGAACTGGCATAAAAATCACCTCATATATATGGAAGTAAAAAAAAACTAAGAGTATTGGAATAAACAAGGTCATGCATTAGTAAGGGATCTGGAAAATCATTTTGATACATTGTGATTCCGTTGGTGTTGTAACTTTGAGAACGCTGCTCAGGTGCATGGTTTATACCTTTTGTACTGGCATGTGCCCTGTTTCTTTGGGCTTAATGGATTGACCTATTTTTTTCGAGAATGGCCTTGGGCTTCAGTGTTCGCACGCACCTTGAAAGTCCTTGAATTTTAAAATATAAATTCAAGGCCTTGAAAATCCTTGAAAATTGCAGTCGTTCCTGTAAAGTCCTTGAATTTCGGTGCTAACTTTGTCCAACCTGGTTTCTCAAATACCTACAAGGAACAAACACAGAAAGACCTTCAGGATAAAATTGCTCATGTTGTGGAAGAACTAAAAAAGACATAGACTCAAGACTTTTTAGCATTGAATGGAGTCTTTGAAAAATGGGAAATGTGTTTTTGAAAGTCCTTGAAAAGTCCTTGAAATTTTTGTTCAAGAAAGGTACGAACTGTGGGGCTTATTTGCTATAAAGACCATGCACACTAGAGCCTCTTTCCCTGGATAACGAACTCACATATTTTCCCTGATGAAGGCAGCATTGCCGAAACGCCGGAGTTTTATTTGCAGTTATCAACATTTATTAAACTTACCACCTTCACACTTTTAACACACACAAACGCTACGCAGGAACCCCTTTTATTTATTTCCTCTTTATTGTGACCCACACCCAACAAAACCCATGTAAGAAAAGCTCAAAACTCACTCACCAGAGGTTAAAACCACTTAACTTGCTCTAGCCTGCGTACACGAGTCTCTCAGCGTGGGGTGAATGACTCCCTCTCCCACCCCATGTCATGCAAAACTAGAGCTTGTCGGCGTTATGCAGGCTAGAAAGGCTCGATTCACCAGCAGTGTATTACTGAAGATTCGTCAGCAATATCAAGCCGAAATTAATTATTAAGTGCTAACAATTTACTGTTGTTTCACTTAGAGCTTTGAAGCGCTGTCCGAGAGAGCTGTAGCAGTTGTTGTTGACCCTATACAGAGTGTCAAAGGAAAGGTATGGTCTCATTGTAAAGAAAATGACACGGCATTGTGATCATAAATCCAACTAGACTGAACTTTTCACATGCAGTGTAATTAACCATGGAACTAGATCCCCATGTTGCAAACATGCAGGGCGCGTTAAGTTTGAGCCCCTGTTTGTCCCAAATGTGGATAGGCCCTTTACAGCTATGGATCATACGACCCTTCTCCTACCAAAATCATTGGATACAAACTGGCCTTTGAGGACTATCGTGCATTCATATGGTCACCTTTCACATGAATACGTGGCAAACATGTTCGCCTACCCGTACCCAAAACGAAAGCAAGCGTTCTCTAAGGTAGAACGAGTAAACATTGGCCATTAAAAAAAAATTCTGATGAGCCTTTAATTTGGTGACCGGTCGTTTCGCCTACGCCGGGGAGTCGTTTCGCTAACGTCCCGTTCGCGAACGTCTCATTTCGTTCCGCCAAGAAGCGAGACGAGCGCTGCGCATGAATAAGCTTCGTTCTCTCAGTCATGGTACAAAAAAGTGGGATACGCACGTATCTACTTCGTTCTTTGAGCCACTGATCAGGTGAAAGCAGCTAGGGAACTGACCCAACACCTACACGAAACGACTTCAGAAGTGGGCGAACAGGACGTTGGCGAAACGACTCGTAGGCGAAACGACTGTTAACCTTTTAATTTATATTGTTTATTTTGTATTGTTTCAAACCACTCGTTTAGGTGGTAATTGACGCCTTCCGACTCATCAATCCCAACATGATGGTGCTAGGTCAGGAATCAAGGCAGACCACTTCCAATCTTGGACATTTGCAGAAGCCTTCAATACAGGTGCAAGTTCTTTCTACAGAAAATCAATATGGTTTATTTATTAGAAGCTTTTAGATTCGAGGAGGAGAGCGAGATTCAATTTAAGGTTTTTTCGCTTGAAAAGAGACACCCCGGAAAGCTTCATTGTACCTTTATTCATCAGAAAAGGTTACACGGCGATCTTCCCTTAACATTAATTTTTTCTGGTCTTTTACAAAAAGATGTGTTTAGAGGAGGGTGAAGTTTGGCGAAAAGCATTTTCAAACAAAATTCTTGTCACGCTTGTCACACAAGGTTTGCGGTCGTCCTTCCTCTCCTGTCCTGTGTGTGCGCACTATTTAATAATGAGAAAATCTCGTACTCGTATACGCCCTCATCGTAAAATCTAATGGCCTCTATTCTCTTCTGAAAATTTTTGTGCTTATTTCTTTTTTTTTTTTTTTTAGGCTTTGATCCATGGTCTCAATAGACACTATTATTCCATCTCCATCAACTACAAGAAGAATGAACTTGAACAGAAGGTTTGCATGTAGCTTTTATTTCTATATTTATAAACAGCGTTTATGTACCACATGTAAGACTTAAGTTATTTTTCTAGCCAATCAAAAAGCTCTTAGACAATCAAATGAGCCAATCATATCGCAAGTCTATGTAGCTGACGCCAAGCGCGGGAATTGCCGTGTGTGCAAGGTTTGGGGAGCAAGGGTGGCGCAGTGGCGAGAGCACTTGCCTCCCACCAATTTGGCCCGGGTTCGAACCCCCAGGAGTTATCTCATAAGTATGTTGAGTATGATCGTCCGGGTGAATGTAGTCCTGAATAGGACTGTTGTTGTTGACAGCGAGTGACGTTTCGACAACCTGTGCGGTGGTCATCTCCAGAGTCAAGTGAGTTGTATCACGTCAGTTCATGGTCTTAAACTATGGTTATTGATCTGTCATCCCACGTGGTACAGACACCGCCATGCTGGGGAGCAAAACATGCACTGGGAGAAAACAATAACATTTACCATTTTAAATGATGTCAGCTCTTTCAGTGTCCTGTGTCAGTGCGTGTCTTGGTCTCTAGAATGGCAGCTTTGAACCACGTGAATGACTGGCAGCAAAGGGCCTATTCTGCCTAGACTACGAGTAGTCTCCAGTTTTCCTCAGGGATAGTAGAGCGAACGAAACGCGAGCGCGCTTGAAAATCACCCCACGCGAGAAAGGCGAGACGCGGCGGGGAGAGGAAAAATTGGGACTCGTAGTCCAATTCTACCAGATGATCGCATTTCTAATTCTGAAGTTTCTGTTCCTCAGATGTTGCTGAATCTACACAAAAAGACGTGGATGGATGGATTAACTTTACAAGATTATGACGAACACTGTGCGCTTAATCAGAAAACAGTGAAGGTATGTTGAATGGCTTAGCTCCATGATTACCACCCTTTTCGCTGAGGGGTGTGGATTCCACGTGCCCCAAAAAGCTGATAAAAGTTTGACTTATTCAGATTCCTGAAGGGAAGCATGTCTATCTGGGATAAAAACTATTACGAAAATCACCGCGCAAAGTTTCAGTTGTGTAGGAGCTGCTCGTAAGGTCTCTCCTGATTGGTCGCAGAAAACAATGACGTAATTTTTTAATTGTTTCAGTATTTTTTGGGGGGTCAGGGTTAAGCACCATTGGTGACTTCTCTTTCGAGCAGATGCTACATGACCCCAAAGTTTAGTGTGTAAACCTGAAACACCCTCTCAAGACGTCTTTTTTTTTGGAAAACTCGATTTGCGTTCTTCCGTCTTTTTGAACAGAAATATCTGGACAAGGTTTAAACACGGGTTTAAAAAACTTTATTTTTTTTTCTTGCAGGAAATGTTAGAGCTTGTCAAAAATTACCACAAGGTAGGTGACGACGGTACTAGCGCCCTTTCTTGACACAGCAAAGAAATTAACTCGTTCTTCACTTTCGGGTCAATCAAGTCAAGTCCCTTCGAGAGTGTAGCTAGTATTTCATTTCAACATCTATACAAGGCTAGGGTTTGGGGGCAGTCTCCTGAAAGCCTTTTAAAGTTGCCTAGCACAACTCAAAACAATTTTGTCTTCTTTGTGTTCTTAAATAATCAATCATTTACAGGTCACTGTAGATTATTCTTTCTTCAGGAAGATATACTGCAGACAATTCTTGGTTTTTGTTGTTACCGAAAATCTACCAAAAGTCCTTTATTAAATAGGTATTCTACGCAACACCTGAGTCGATGAGTGTTAAATCCTTTTGTTTGTTTGTTTGTAGGCAGTGGAAGAGGAAGATACTATGACCCCAGAACAACGAGCGATAAAAAATGTCGGCAAACAGGTGTGTATGTAATGAACGGTACCGAAACAAGCGTTTTTGACACCTTTTCAGAGCAATTTTTTACTCTTGCCTCGTGTTGTACGGCTGAAAGTTAAGGTCATGGTTAAAATATCATGTACCATGGTTTGTGGTTCGGTAGGCAACAGTTATAAAACTATGAAAATTCTCTCGCGTTTGGTGACGCTGGGGTGGCCATTTAAATTTTAAATAGGTAGCAGGAGCCCATGATTGTGGGCTCTTATAGGCAGTCAGCTGGTTACCAGATAGACTACGAGTCTACGAACAGTCTCTTTTTTGTTAGTCCGTCGAGCGAAACTCGCGAGACACGAAAATGACCACTCCCGTGACTGAAGGCGCGTGCACTCCCTCACTAAGACCCTGTTTACATGGAGTGGGGGACCCCGGTCTAGCGGGGTAAGTTTCTTTTGTTTTGTGTCCCCCAGAGCGTGAAAACAAAAGAAACCAACCCCACTAGACCGGGGTCCCCCACTCCATGTAAACAGGCCCTAAATCTGATGGAGAGAATGTTCGCGGTCTAGTTACCAGAAAGCTCCGGAAACCGTCGTCTCAGACTAATCTCAGTCAAATTCTTGGTTCAGACATCGCGCCAGCTGACCGCGTAGTTAAACGTCAGAATTCAACATTTTCACATTGCCCATAAAACTCCTCGTTTACCCCTTCCCCCAATTTTGCAAAAGCATTCTTTTCAATTTTTCTTGGGACGACTGTAGTACCCAGTAGAAGAAGAAAACAGTGGATAGGCAAAATTTTGGGGGGTAAACAAGGTGTTTTCTAGGCAATGTTAAATGTTGAATGGCCAACAGAAAACCAACTACATGCCTTTCTATAGCAATGATATAACTGGCGTACTTGGCGTGCTTTCAATCCAGGTTATTCTAATCGGATGCGTGAGGCCTCGGTGCGTCCCTTACTAACTGCTACTTAAAGGCGTAATCAAGTTGGCCAGCTGCATCATCCCTGTTCATTATCACAAGTTAACTTGTAAACAGACACAGTCAAAGCATTCAAAAATTATTCTTTAATGGGACAAAATCGTAGTGTCTTATTTCATTTTAGAATACAAAAAGAAATGACGTTATCTTAGTAAATAACTCTTGTTTACCAGTTATTAGAACTACTTAAAGAAATTTTTTTGTTTTTTGGGTGGGGGGGGGGGGGGGGGGGGAGGGAACAAGGTGAATAGTGAGACCTACCTAGCAGTACTGCCCTGTAAGTGAAAACTACGGAGCAATACTGTTGACTCTGGTTATTTCTGGCCTTTGAGTTTAAATAAATGGCATCTCTTTATATAGCGAATCAGATTCAGTTACTAATAGAGGGTGCTTACCGTAAGTCACTTAGACTGGCCGGCCAGATCAGTCCATTTGCAAAGAGAAGTTAAAACGTTTAATAAGAACCGTCCATCCAGATAACTTAACTCCATACCTAATAGAATGTGCGGCAGTGATAGGTTTTATCGAAAACTTTCTAGCCTGAGAAAGCAGCAGTCATTTGGCGACACCACCAACGAATTCCCGCGGGGAAACTGGCAGGTACAAACACAAGTCACAAGTGCAAGTCACTGGTTTATTGATAGATCACTGAGATAAGCAGTTTCCCCTTGAGCTAAAACTCTATTTTGGAGTGTGATTAGGGCTAGGAGACACTTTTAGAGTTGTTTATTTACCGTACCACGGTGACCGCACTCTAACCTACACTCGTGATCTGTTACCTGTTACCTGTGCCGCGGGGAAACCGTTGGTGACGTTGCGAAATGTCGGTAGCCTGTGTAGCATGGCGGTTTTGTCGGGCGCACCACTGAGCCGCAAAAGCGCGCGCGAACGAGTGGGCGAAGCAACGAGAAAAATAAAAACCAGCGCAGTTTCACTGCCCTCGCCCACCTTGGCTTGTTGGCGCGCCCGACCAAAACCGCCGTGCTATGCACGCTAAATGCCGGCTCTTTTCTGAGGCTAAAGACCCTCAAAACGACCCGTTTGGAGTCCAGTCCCGCCGGCTTATTCTGACTCTTGGTAAGCGCCCCAAGTCTAAGCTAGACTTCAAACCAAATCCTTCTTTGTGTTTTTATCAGGATCCCAAGCGCCATCTTGAGGAAAGCGTAGAAGTAATGATGACATCAGATATTGTTCAATGCCTGGGTGCTATGCTTAACTCCGTTGTCTTCTAGCCTAACTAAAACGGATCGCTTGTAATTTGTACAGAAAAAATAAAGCTTTAATTGTCTCTTTAGTCATTTGGAGTGTTTTTCAGTAATGCATCAGTACAATGCAATAAATTGTATGCGTACTTTATTTCGTGGGTTTACCACCTAAGCCTTGGTTTGGAAATTCGTTGACTATACAACTCGACGGGGTTGCTTAGTGGGATAGCATCCTGTTTCAAGAAAAATGTCACTGAAGTTTGACTCCTCCTGTAGACGAGGCTAAACCTGTACTTAAAAGGATATTGGCATTTTACTGAAGGCCTATCACTGAAACCTGGTTTCCACATAACCAATGTTTTCATCGCCTCGATTTTTTGGGAAGATCAAGACAATAGGAAACCAGCCCAAATATAGACTTCACTTCTTTCCAGGCGATTGCGATGACCACAGTAATCCGTATTGTCCCACATCGCATCAAAAGTGATCGTCTCAGATTTTGAAACGACTCCAGCGATCGAGACAAACCAGAGGTTTAAATGGAAACCGAGCTTAAAGGACTGATACTAACCGTTACATTACCTGCTGAACACAAGAGGTTTGCGTCAACATTAATCCTCCTTAAGCCACTTCTACCTCACTGGACTGTACTTAACCCAGGAACCTGCTACATGTACATTCTTCTTGCGATTCCGGCGACTTACAAACACTACTTTAGTGGTATTGAACCCAGCCACACGCAAAAACGCTACAATTTAAACCTCCCTTATAAAGACACTTCATGGTCTTCGCCATAAATACTACATATTGAACCTCCAAAGGGCAGACAGCTCTCTTTTAAAGACCCGCACAATTTCATGTGATCTTCATTGAGGAAATATGACATGCAAGCGAGATAGGGCGATGGCACTAAAATTTTATATACCACTATTGCCAGCGAGTGTCCCAGTCACGTGGAGGGAGGAGATGGCGGATGTCAGCGCAGCTTACAGGGATAGGTGACGCGCACCACGAAGAAACCGGAGGAAAAAACGAAAGGGGGATTTCGAATCCGTGCAGGCAAATGGGGTCGTCCAGATCACTTACAAAGACAAATCACGGTGACATTTCATACAAGAGCTGCACTTGCTGCAATCCATAGTGACCCTGTTGTTTTTCCAAATTCCTACTCCACAGTGTGCAACATGAGGATAAAAGCTGTAGTTACGTGTAACGTGACTGCACCGCTCACCTATCACGATGTCCGACGCAGCTTCACTGAATATGCACTCTGCCGCGATAGCCGCTGCAGCCACAAACAAAACCCTACAGTGAGATATATAACCATATCTTCCCTTCACAATGACTATTCTACATCCCCTCGTTATCACTCTGTGGCATCATAAGTGGCATACTTACCATGACTTAACAATATAAATGCTGTTTTCTCTTACCAATAAGAGTCGTTATCACGGCTCGGTACCCATCCCCGCAGCACTAATACTCGCCACACGACACCCACATCATGAATTCACTATGACCGCGTTGTACACAGTCTGTGGCACAGATGTTTACCACGTAATACCCATAGCAATAAAAACATTCTTCACGAAATTCTGGCTGTAGTGAACCATACAATAAAGCTTGGACAGTAAGAAAAACCATCTTGTGTACAATTCACATGTTAACGTCATAAACCTGCTACTGCGGTAATTAACCTACATCATGATTCCGGAGTGTCTATATTCTCATAAAAAAACGAACGGCTGACAATTACCATATCGTACCCATAACGTGTTGTACCCAAAACAAAACTATACAGCATCGGTAATCAGCATGTGCTTTAGCCATATACGCCTACACAACTCACATTTTGTGAAATGTTGATTATTATCATTTTTGCACCCATACCATGCCGCCCTAGCCTGGAGCCTCTGCCACTGATAATTACCATGCTGTATTCATTAACAGAACTGAGGCACAACCAAGTTATTACTCTCAAGCAGTGATAAATACCATGCCACAACCATAACATGACTGCACCAGACCCATGTTACGAAATCGGCAACACTGACAATTAACATGTTGCAAATCATATCATGGTTGCATTAGTTAAGCCAACATTACAGCCCTGGGGCAGTTATAAGCGACAACTGCCGTACCGCGAAGATATCATAGCTGCATGACACCCATGTTAGTAAAGACTATGCAACACCCTTTGCTAAGAGGTGCCAAATTTACAACTTCATGTTACTTGTCAGCTTGAAGCAAT
Source organism: Porites lutea (assembly GCF_958299795.1). Taxonomy (NCBI): domain Eukaryota; kingdom Metazoa; phylum Cnidaria; class Anthozoa; order Scleractinia; family Poritidae; genus Porites; species Porites lutea. The sequence goes on from NC_133208.1 coordinate 28,378,262, forward strand.
CGTGATATTTCACACTCAAGCAATTCGCAAATCTTTGGCTTCTACATTATTTCTATGCTGTACCCTAATACGAAGACGAATCAAGCTGGGAAAATTCAGTTATCTACCCATCCACAGTATCCCACGTATCAAAACGGTGCCACCCCAAGATAACAACAACAACAACGACAACAACAACAACAACCACCTTTCACAAGTCTCACTTTATCAGGCAACATCAGTTTCTATAAATACAACTACGTTAAACGTTTGATCTCGAGAGGTATGTAACCAGACGCGCATTCAACAAATACAACCCCCAATTATTGCTGGTTACGACGAACTACAAGGTATACAGCGGAATATGACATGCATTGCCTCAATGCTGAGAAATGTTGCTTCTAAATAATGATGTAAAACAGAGCTAAAACTAAAAAGCCCGAATACTTTAAAAACGCGATTCACCAAAACGATGCAAAAGGCCCTGTCTGCCTCAGCAAAGTGAGAAGAGCTTCGTCTTGATAAAACCAAGTGCCACGGTTGGATAGGGGCCGCTAGCATCCACAACTATCCAAGCCAAAAAGATAAGCCTTACTGAGGCCTAAGAGTTGCAAGGGTGAATTTTTCAAAAGTACTACGCTCATAGGGCTAGTAAATAAAAACAACCTACAAGTCCCAGAAAAACGTGTCAGGCAGAACAAGTCCTTTCTATAAACCACAGCTAAGTATAAACTACTAAACAACTTGGCAGTCCACAATGGAAGGATTGCAAGTGAGAAACATGACTATAAGAAGGCCAAGAAAAGCGGTTCTCTCTCCTTTTCAAAACATCATTCCCTGGTCCCCTTCATACATCAGCCCAACCGATCCAATCTGACATCAAGCTCACGGCCATCAACCATTGTGCCATTGAACATGGCTGAAAGGTTGTTAAGGAAAATTTAAAGCAGTCAATTATAAATGTATTAGCCTCAAATTTAAGTAGTTTGTGATTTTGCAAACCGCGAGAAAACAAAGGAATTCACTAACAAGAAAGGACGTCGGTAAATCGCGAAGCCCGTTTTTTCTTGTGCGCACTACTTTCAAGCGCCTGCTACGCAGGCTAAATTGAATTTGAAATTTTTGCAAAACCTTTGGTACGAATTTCTTTAGTCCTAAAACAAAAAAAAAATGATAATGATAATATGTACTCCGACAACTCCATCTAAATCTTTATAAAACAGGCTGGATGGATGAAGTAAAGATCAAAGCCAATTTTAGAAGGATTTGTATGGGGTCATCAGAGCAGACCGGTCCTTATATCGACCCATCAATTTGCACTAACAGGCTAATTTTTGGCAATGGGGCATTTTTCATCTTGTTCTTTCTGAATATGCTAACCAATCCCATAACTTCACAAATTTGAATTTTTAAGACGTCACACTTCTCTTCTTTATAACAATAATTACTAATTTTATGACAAAAAATTAAGGATACATATTGCATGGGCTGCATCCTCAGAAGTTTCAAACAACACCGTCCCACAGCCTTTTGATCTTCCACTAGATTCTGTCATAATATCTGCACGCACAACTCTCCCTGAATCGGAAAAAAGCAATTAAGATTTCAATCACTAACTGCCTTCATCATAACAATGACAAAATTCTCAAATCTGACTGCTGTCAGCTGTCTTGATTTCAGCACAATAGGACAGTAAAAGTCATGCCTCATTGGACAGTACAAGCCATCGCATGCATGCACTTGAATGGTTTCGTTTTTCACTGCTAGCAAAAACTCTCGAATATCTTGTGTTTTAATTTTTAAAATGCCTAAAATATCACACATTTTGTTATACTTATGATTAATGATATGATCATGGCATCCAATTCAGTACGTAATAATACTCATGATTAAACACTGAGTTGAACTCCTGCTGTGATTGTCCGATTTTGTCAATCACTCATACAATTTACAAACCAAATTGGACTCCTATTACCATTATCAATCATAACTACAGTATAACAAAATTAGCTATCTGCAGCCCTGATTTCATCATGAATAGGACGGAGCACTAGGAAAGTATATGTCATGACTAAATTAAATTGGACAGTATATGGCATGGTGCACATGCTCTAGACTGGGATTTCATTTTTTCTTTAAAGAAATGTATAAATTATCGAAAGTTGTCATAGTTATGATTGATAATATTGGTGACAAAACTTCAATTCGTCCAATTTGGTCTGTAATCATACTTGTAATCGGACTTTAGTGGTGTCCAATAAATTCAGTCTGTCAATGAAGAGGTCTCTCAGATTCAGCTGCACGTGTCCATGAATGTTTTTGGTATTTGGTGATATTAGTATTCATCACAATCGACATCAGCAATTTTACAATAGTTAATATTTTATACTTTTATATGATTAACTGACTTACCTGCCCCTTTAAACTTGTCCTTTAAGTCTTGCCAAGTGTAACGCCAAGGAAGCTGTTAAAATATTCCAATCCCCACATTAAACAAACCACCCTCCAAAATAGAGCAGAACCCACAGATGCAGAGAGTTATAACCTTTCTCATCAATAACCAGACATTCCTGTGCAGTCATGAATACAGTTCTGATTTTGACTTGAGATGGGCTTCAACTCAAAAAGTGACCAGTCAAATGAATCGATCAAAGCGTTCTTTTACCATGTTGTGTAAAGTTTACTTCTAATGTTTGAGTCTATGGAGGAAATCCCTAATGTATGGCCATGCACAAGAAATCGACTTAGTGGTTCTTCCCTGTGATGCTGCTTATTACACTGTACAGGGTGGTAGTACGTTTTGAATCTGTGGATGAAATCCAGTAGAGTGACCATTCAATTGAAAGCTAATGAGCAGTACTTTCCTGTGGTACTGTTTATTGTGGTACACCTACAAGGTGGTTCTAACTTATTGAGCATGGATGAAATTTTAAGCCGAAGGCCACAGTTCACCAAAGAAGAAGATCGCACCCCCAGCGCAAGAAGACAAGTAAAACTTTTAGACTTCTCGGCCAGTAAGAATGTTGATTGTAAAACCACTTCTTATCATATTACATATAATTTGCAATCACTTCACCAAAAAGTACAAACGTTACAACAAGAAACAAGAACACTGCTCAAGATAAATTATAGACCTTTCCTGGCCTTTTCAAGATCTCAAGTACATTAAACTCCAACTTAACAACATCAGATATATTTGTACACAGAACCCTCAGATGTACCATTTCACTACTCTTAGCATGCTCTATGGCTTTCACTGCATCTGTTCCAGAAACAACAGATTTCTGAAATCAACATTTTCAGAATTAGCCAATGATTTGGTGCTACCTCTCCACTCTACATGTACCTTTGATATTCTTAGATATGCAACTTCTTCAAACTGTTCTGGGCTGAAAATGATGCCCTTTCCAAGAACCTTAGAAACCCCGCTCGCAAACATAAACATCATAGATCAGCAGTACTTACATTTCTCACAAAAACCTGCCGACCCGCAGTTCCACCATCACTGTGATGTGATCCACCAAGCCCTCCACCCATGTTCCCACCACCGCCGCCACTACTGCCACCTCCACCGAGCAACGTGCTTCCAAGCATTCCCAGTCCGCCAAGTGCTGCAAGAGGGTTGCTGCCAGGAGTGTCAGGTATCCCTCCAGGTCCACCAACACCTCCAATTCCACCACCTCCAGACAGATTACCAAGCGCAGCGCCCAATCCACCACTGCCACCGCCAAGATTGTTTGTTAACTGGGCCAGCTGAGTCAGCCCTTGAAGACTTTGAAACAGTTGTAACACCGCCATGGGATTCATGCCGGCCCCTGGTCCAGCTCCAGCTCCTCCTCGGTTCATGTTTGGGTTGTTAAGACCTGTATTGCTAAGTTGCTGCATGATGGGTGCGTTGCGATCCTTTATTAAAAGGAGGGAAGACAAAATATTTTATCCAAACCAACATGACTAATACCAATACAAGAAAAACGAGGTGTGAGAGGACACCTATCTCACATTTCCATTAACAACTTTAAAGCAAGCTTCTGTAAGAAAAAATATTCAAGTGTAATCACTTACATGCAAACTATGAATTCATTAGTTCTTACCGTCCTTAAGGACGTTTTGCAATGTTGCCTTATGAGTCTGTGAATAAATCCTTAAGCAAACCAATCATTTGAAAGAGGAACTAATATTTTAAGGTTTACTCATATCTCAAGATAATCTTGTTCCAATAATGACTCAAAATATTGTGACACAGCCTCTTTAAATTGAAAAATTAAAAAAAGTGAAAGTAAACAGATCAATTTAGGTTTCTAGGAAACTGCCCACCTACCCCTCCCCTAAGCCAACATTTTACCCTAAGTGAGAAGTCATAATGTTGGCTTAGGGGAGGGGTAGGTGGGCAGTTTCCCAGACATCTAACTTGATCCAAGTAAACTTACCAATCTTACACTCATAGCTCTGTCACAGAGAACATGGCCATGGAACATGGCTAAGTTACGCATGCAGTTAAGAATAAATGTTTTAACCAACATTGGAAATGGAATACAGTCAAATCCTGTTAACACAGACACTGAATGGGCCATAGAAAGTGTGTCCATATTAACCCTTTAAGCCCCAGTATCCACATACAAATTCTCCAAACTGATCTCTATATATTTCCTTAAAGAATGAGTTGAGAGAAATTGATAAAAGATCAAAGCATTTTCTCTTAGGTGATCATTTTATTAATTCTCATAACGTAATCTCTTGACAATGTATGGATATTGTTAGGAGAAAATTAATGTTGGCCACTATTGGGACTTAAAGGGTTAAGCGGGTTAGATTTAGAGAAAATGTACGGGCTTTCTTTAATCCCTAGAGACAATGCAAACTGTCTGTAATAATGGGGTGTTAGTAAAGCAGGGTTTGACTAAAAATAGTAGCTAATGAAACAGGGATGGTTAGCTGAGTGGAAAGATGAAATCAACAGACACTGTAGCATTAATTGCGTTAATTCATTCATTCATTGGGGAGCAAGGAATGGTGCAGTGGTGAGAGCGCTCGCCTCCCACGCCATGTGTGGGTTGAAATTGTTGTTGGTTCTCTCCTTTGCTCCAAGAGGTTTATCTCCAGGTACTCCGGTTTTCCCCTCTCTTCAAAAACCAGCATTTCCAAATTCCAATTCGACCAGGAATCAGGTAGACGAAGAACCACTTTGTGGATGTGCTACCTCCAAATCATTATTTATTTTATGTTATTTTATTTTATTTGTATTCATGGAAAGGATACAAACTGCATTTATAGCTTCAGTTGCCGTTTCAAATTGTACAGTACCAAAACCTTTGGATTTATGATCTGAGTCCAAATTTATATCTGCCCTGACAACATTGCCTGAAAAATAAGGGTCACCCAGTAAGTATGTTAGTATGTTGTTTGCAAATAACATCACTGCAGCTGGTTCATGCTGCAGGGCTGCCACTAAGATTTCAAGTTGCCAGGTAAATACAACAAGTAGGTTGGGAATTAAGCAGTTAGGGATTTTTTCTGGTTCTACTTTCTTCTATTTTCCTATAACCGGGGTATATATTCATGGAAGTCAGAGGAAATCCCCGGCTCCCAGCCTTTATTGACAGCCCTGTGCTGTCATGAGTGACAAAAGTGAAGCCTGTCTGATAGTGCTGTCATTCTAAGTGGATTAAACCAATGGACTGTTGTGCTTTCATCACACACTATGGGCAAGCAAGTTTAAAAACCTTTAAAAAACAGGGGTTGAAAATTTTTTCAAGTCTTCTAGCCATGAACTACAGTGGAATCCCATTAATGTGACCCCCATTGGGCCATAAAATCCTGGTCATAATAACGAGGTGATTGAATTTACTGGGTCTTCAAAATAAATAATAAAATGACCAAGTGTTTTACGTTTGGATTGAAAGAATATGGTCATAATAACGAGGTCGTCATAAGGTGGGGCTCCAATGTAGTTGGTGTTGGTAACTTGCAAGCACACTACCCCTAAAAGGAGGATTAATAAACAGATTCTTAATATTTCATGGTTTAGATTTAAGTTATAAAACTGTCTACTAGTATTGTTATTTTACGAGGTTTATCAAGTTGCAATACACACAGTCACATACCAGCTCCTCTGAATTTATCTTTAAGTCTCTGCCAGGTGACACTGTAGTCAAGCTGTTGGGCAAAAAAAATCAAACTAATTTTTGAGTTCAGGAATTTTTGGTAGATCAATAGTTTTGTCCACATTGTTTTCTGATATCTTTTTGTCTTATCTATTTGATTCCATTTCATTGTTCTTTACTTTCACTTTATCTATACCAGTTATTGTGCAACTGCCAATAAATTGCAAACATGCCACAGTTCTAACCTATCATGATGTACTCAGTCTACATTAAAAAAAGTACTGTTGGTGCAAACCTAAATTGTATTGTACTCCTGAAGAAGGCCGAGTCAGCCGAAATGTAAAGTAAAAGCAAATCACAAAGACCTATTTCAATTTGGATTCTCAATCATTACATTAACAGTTCTCATTTAATGTTTCAAGTTTCCATGATCGCTGCTAGCTTCCCATAAATAGTGGGCATTTGAAATGATATCATTGTTTCTGCAAGACCCATCACAAGAAATCCAAGTAATCGCAGAAAGCAACAAATACTTGAAAGTGAAACTGATTAACTTACATTACTGACAAAAACTGTGCATGACAGCGGATCAGTTTTGTAATTAATTCCTTGAGCGAAGTTTCCAAACCCCAAGCCTAAAAGGCCTCCAATATTACCAAGAGGTCCACCACCGCCACCACTACCACCCAGGGCAAGACTACTGCCACCATGCCCACTACCATAACTGCTGCCAAGGTCTGATCCCCTGGATGATGTGGTTCTGCGTCTGTCACTTCGATCTTCTTCAATCCGATCCTGTAAGACAGTTAGGCATTGGTTAGCGTAATGTATGTACAGTATAAAATAATGCCTCTGGTGCAAGGTGTGATGTAGCCTAAGAAAACAATTGACATTTCTCGATGTTGCAATATTGGTTACCCCACAAAATGGCATCTGCAAAACAAGCACAGAAATTCCATACTAATGACATGTCACTACCCAGATCTCAAGGGTGCTTCTGATTGGCTGAAGCAAATTTCCCTTGCGGCATGACTAATAAGAAGCACTGCCCAGATCTGATCGATCAAAAGTCATCAGTACAACATTTCTGTGTTAATTTCTTGGACTTCATTTCATGTTGAAAACAGTTACGGCATCACAATATGTCGACTGTTGTCTCACACTAGATTGGATGATCTAGACAACTGAGGAGATAGAAACTTTAGTCTGAATAAGGCCACAAATTTGTCCAGATAGTTGTGATCATTCCAATCCCTAATACTTTTGGGACAACTACTGTGATCAAGAAAGTACCAGTAAAACTCTATGGATGCCAGGCTTTACCTCACGTATATGGATGGACCTTCCTTTAAATTCTGTCCCATGGAGCTCTTTGATGGCTTTTTCTGCATCATCTTTATGTCGAAATTCCACAATGCTGCAAAAAGGTTAACCAACGTACTTTCATATTCAAGAGTAATTCTGTTTTTTTTTTTTCATTGATAATACTAATATAAGCTATAAACTTCAAATCATCAATAGCCATAAAACTATGACCAACATATTTTTTAACTTCTTTTGTGTGTCGATCAACTGTTAACCCTGACAAAAGATACATGAATATCATGTATTGATGCCTCAGAGAGCTGATAGCATAACATTACATTAGCCATGTGTTACAAAATTCTATCATTAAACTTTCGTCGTAGAAATTTTATTTGTAAGAAACAAAATCATACGATGTAATGTCATTTTATCACACAAAATTTTTTAAAATAAAAATAGTGCTATTCTTTTACAAAAAACTATTCAATGCCATGGTACTAGAAACACTTACCCACATCCCTGAAAAGAGAACAAAAAAGAGGGAGTTAACAAAAATTAAAAACTGAGAAAAATTATGAATACAAAATACAAAAATACAAAAAAATAACTATTACTGACACTATAAATAACAATATAATGATTATTATTCTGTAAGCCACAGTTGGTGTCTAAAACTATTAGTTCTAAAACAACAAGAAATATTATAGAGCAGATACTCCTTCCTGAATTAGATATTAGTCCTCTAAAGTATTTTCTAATTCCACTATTGTAAATATGTTGCTAGTTCCAATGTTCAGGCTTAGGTATGTTTATGTTCACAAACTAATTTTCTAAAAAAATTTTCATGCAAAAACTGTGATGTTTCTTTGTTAGTTTCCAACAATTTGACTTACGGGATCTCATAAATTCTATCCCAGAATTTACCAGTACAACTATACAGAGAGTAAGTGAAACCAAAGACCAGAACTTTACCTTTGATTTTCCATGACTGTCCTCTATGATATCTACATATCCAACATCACCAACTACCAAAAAAAAATAACAAACAACGTAAAGCAATTCAACCCTTTCACTCAAGGGAGGTTTGTAGGGGCACTGCCATATGCTTTTGCTCAATTTGCTTAGCCGTTTCATGGTATTTTAAAGGGAAGATATTATATCTTATCTTCATTTAAAATTTGTATTTCGCAGTTCTTCATGTTTTGTGGTATGGTTGCCATGGTGACCTCCTTGAAGCTGAGAGGTTTTCTGGGTTACTTAACATTTACATGAGAAAACTGGAAATTTGGTTGAAAAATCAAACGGCGATGACCGTACCATTTGGGAAATAGAGGAGAGGAAAGATGAGAAGATGAATATCTTTTCACCTGGTTTGGATATAATTTGTACTGGGTCCTTCCCATGATATCAAATTTAATTGTTAAATGTTTATGCCTAGAATTTCAAACTACATGGTTTATGTAAATGGTACTTAGCACTCCTGCTCTCCTATGTTACTACCTCTGTTGGCACCTAACCACCAATGTTATTTACTAAGTGTTTTAATTTAGTCTGACACTCTAACTTTTGAGACTGTGGAAAATAAAAACAAGAAACTTTAAAATCTAAGCTAATCGTAATAGTTAGCTTACAATAAATAATTAATGTTGTTATGGTCCTTGACAAACCATGGATCAGACGAGATCGGATCAGATAAACCACTGCACCGTAACCTTATCCTCATCATTTAGTCAATTTATAGCAAGTGAGTTACAGAAATTGATGCCATCCAGTCTGATCCAGGGTTTGTGGACGCCTTATTGTTTTTGTGAGTCTTCTTCTACTTTACTGCCTAACAAAGTTTTCGCTTCAAGTGAGTAGCGTCGAGCCAGCAGCTGCATGCGTGAACTCAACTGTTGTAGTAGTTTTTCGTTTTTTACACGTAATATTAGTCCTTAACAGCAGAATTACCTTTCTTCATAAAGTCCTTTAAATCCTGCCATTTTACAGAGTACGGAAGATTCCACACGTATACACGACACTCCTTTCCGCCGCTCCCAGACTGTCGCCTAGAATTCGATCTTTCATCTGCCGAAGGATACGGAGCGTACCGTCTATTTTCGCGTCGTAAATCCCTCTCATAACCACCGCCTCTTCGCCGTCTATCTCTGTCGTCGTGGTCGCTTTCTCTGCTCCCTTCCCGTTCATTTCTGGGGTCTCCGTCGATAGGAGAATCGTCTCTGCGGCCGGCGCTTGAATACATCGCGTCCTCCTGATCCGCCATTTGCAATTTTGAGTTCTCTTCCCCAACGCGGCTTGCTGTGTAACCAGGTCGACTTTGAACCTGGACAAATTACAAACAACCGGGGTGAGGTGGGGAGAGTATTAAAAAAACTGAAAACTATGCGAAATATCTCAAAGGAAATTTTAAAATAAATAAAGAAATCTTCTAATGACGCTTTTTCCTTACCATCAGTTAAAGTGTCTTACCTGTCATTCCAAAATTAAATTGGCATCCAACGTCAAAATTTTTGAGGGAGGGGTGGCTTACCGGTATGTATTTTCCTTCTTCGCAAACTATTGCGGGCTCGCAACACTCATCGGTCTTCGATAGTCGCCTTGCAAAATACCGAAAGAAAATCTTTTGATGGCGATGTTTTGGAATCTGGTGCGATTTTGAGGAGTCCTTTGGCGATCATGAGTTGACAAGCTGAGCTTTACAGTATAACCAAAGCAAACCATGTCTGCAAAAGGGTAACATTTTTTAATTAGGCACAGAAACAGTGTAGTGTTGTAAAATTTCTGATACTTTAATTGGCCTAAGCTTAATATGCATATGTCGAACTAGTTGGCTTCTTCTATCTGACATTTTAAGGAGTGAGCTACGGAAGTTAAGCGAAGAAAGCTTAACGAGACCGCCAGAAGAAGTCTTTGATGTTTTGGAAAAGCTGGGAGAAGGGTAAGCTTAAAGGCTAATCTTTAATCCGGTTGTGAAATGAATTCTAAAAAATTATTCTAGAATTCTGCTCAATATTTTTAATTGTCATGTTTTCACGTTTATTTTTGTCCCAGGGGCTATTCTCGTTATCTATCGAATTTATAAACATCGTAATTAGTTTTTATTACTTTCTTTGTGGCTCTAAGAACAACACCCACGACAAAAGTAAACTTGAAATCCCACCATATATTCAGCATTAATTTTAGCATGTTTTGTATTTTCCTTAACCTAATTCATTTTATTCCTGTTCTTAACTGACAAATGATTGACATCTGTATGAAATGTCTAAGATGAAGTAACATCTACTCTATTTATTTGGGTTTAAGCCAGTTGCGATTAAAGTGACAAGTAAGGAGAGGGTATTAAAAAAAAATAGGCTCTAACAGGAACTTTTTTCTTGCATAAGCAAACTTTTCCCATACTTGAAAATTGTATGAAAATGCCCAAAAGTTGTGCAAAAGCCTGAACATGAGAAATAATACTACACTCAAATTTCCATTAAGTGGCCCTGTGTTAACTGACCACTTATCAAATTCCTGGAATTTGCTTCCCACATTTACTAGAATGACATTCATTCTGGAACAAGTTCATTCCATCTCAATATATTTTTTTTATATTTCGTTTCTGTACAAGATATTCCAAGATGAGTTTATTCCAGTGTTCAATCTGAATGAAATTCTTGTTCTGGTACAAAATTTTGTTCTGGTATCGTGTAAACTGAAAACGAACTTTGATCGGGATTAGAATAATCGCAAATTGTGTGGTTTGTGGTGAGTGGTACATGCTATCTGATCTGGTGCGAAAACCACGCGAGTGAGAATGCCTTAGGCTTAGGCTCGATTTCCGCCATCTCTCAGGTTCGGCCTTTGATCCTTCATGAAGAGGGATTCTTTTGGGGGAATGAGTGCAGGCTCATTTTCCCGAACACTGGCTGGTAATTGTGCTTACCTTAGGCGCAGCCAGTCTATTTTATCAAGTGAATGCAGCATGAACTTCATTCTGGAATGAGACTCACTTAGGAATGAATTTCACCCCAGTACAATGTAATCAGCCCTGGCCATTAATTTGACCTCTATTGTGTGGTTACCTGCTTAAAGAGAACATGGTCACCCTTTAGACTTCCAGATAAATTAGCCAAATTATTAGGGAGTTTAAGATACGGCCACAAAAATTTCGCTTGAAAAGTGAATTAGCTTTCTTTCAATCTCTATTATGATTACTCCAACTCATTTAATTTGCGAATGCAAGCAAACCCTTTTTGAGCCAAATTCTTAGGAACCATATTCAAGTTCAGAAAGGGAAAGGAAATATTGCCATCACTTGTTTACGTCCTCCATAAAACATAAAATTAGACATTTTCCCTGCATATGCAGAATTGTTGTTTTGCCTCTACAACCTACTGTTTTTTTCAACATTCCCATTGTCATGGCTGACTTGGCATCTTACAGTCCCTATTGGCCAAGTTAATGCAACTTCATCTCAGTCACCTAGTTACACAACAAGGTGATGTTTTGACACCACAATAAATGAAACATGTCCACTTTCTTCTAAAAACCTCATAAAAATACATTATGATCAACAAATTAATACTTCTGTAGCACAGTTAAACCTAGGTGGGTCCAGCGCGGTTGGCAGCCACAGTGCATGTTAAGACCCTTTGTACATGACAATAAAGTTTACATTGAAGTTAACTCCAGGGAAAACTGTATCCTTTAGGTATTCACTCACAATAAAGCTCAAGAACAAAATATATATTTCGCCCTAGACTAGAACATTTCCGCATTCCAAGGTCATGCCAAGTGAATCAGTCATTTTGTGTGGAAAATTAACAGTCTATACAAGATGAAGTGTTTTTTCTATCCTATTTTGTGTACTTGTCACTGCTAAGAATAAAATCATGTGTATCATTAGCCTGAGAAAACAGCTGAAATTTCACGACCCTACTACTGGGTTCCCTGCGAAATCACGTCTGAGAAACGAGTGCAGAAATTCCATACTGATGGTGCGTCACTACCCATATCTGAGTAGTGCTTCTGATTGTTTGAAGCAAATTTCCCATGCAGCATGACCAATCAGAAAAGCAGTACCCAGATGGTAATAAAATTCAAGTATTCAACTATGCAACCATTGAGAACTTAAAACCTTTGAACTTACTGGACCTCTCAAGAAACAACCCTCCAATTTAGGCATGTTATTGGTCTGTTTGCAAAAAAAAATTGAGAATCTTTTGTTTTCAGAAAAAGTTGTGATCGGACAATCTTCTTCCCAGTGTCCCAGATTAACTGTCTGCGCTGTAATAGGTTTAAGAGTTAACCCAAAAGGAAATCATCCTCCTCTTTCCTCCACTTTTGTATGGGAAGTCCTGTTTCTTATGTTGTACATGGACAAGGTTGTTCTAGCTAAGTTTTGAGTCAATCTGTAGACATCTCAGTAGACACTATATTCTTTTTTATCAATGGCCTTTTTTTTGACAGGTCTTATGGCTCTGTATTTAAAGCAATGCACAAAGAGACAGGACAGGTTGTTGCAATTAAACAAGTTCCAGTTGATACAGATTTGCAGGAAATTATCAAAGAAATAAGCATGATGCAACAATGTGATAGGTACATGATATGAAATAAATTCCCGTCCACACTCTATGTTTTTGCGTTTTTCTATTTTTAATTAATTGATTATGATAAATTTGTTCTTTACTAACTTTAAATTCTCTTTTTATAGCCCATATGTTGTTAAGTATTATGGAAGCTACTTCAAGAACACAGATCTTTGGGTATGATTAACCTGTAGTTTGTGTTGTTTGTACAGATGAGTATGTGTATTTGTACCTAAGAGAATGAAATAAATTCATCTGTTAAGAACAACCCACAAAGCCTTACATGATACCCACTGGCTGAGCTATTTAACTCTGGCGAGAAGCCAAACTACCAGGAATCTACACTCAAGTGCTATACTGCAACTGGTCATGCCTCTTGAAACAGGAACTTTTCAATACTCAGCCTCCATGTTATCCCTTTAGGTCCCAATAGTGACCAACATCAATTTTCTCCCAGCAATATCCATACATTGTCAAGAGATAAGGTTGTGAGAATTAATAAAATGATCACCTAAGAGAAAATCCTTTGATCTTTTATCAAATTCTCTCAACACATTCTTTAATAAAATGTATAGAGATCAGTTTGGGGAATTTGTATGTGTATATTGGGGCTTAAAGGGTTATTCAACAGTTCTGCCAAATGATATCAAACTTGAGACTAATGCTAAAACATTATTTTGTGAGAAAAGTTTTGAAATTACTTAAAACTAAAGCTGAATCCAGATAAAATTAATTTTTTTGTTTATTTGACATATTGCTTTCAATTTTGTCTACATGTACTTTCACTTAATTTTTATCCACATTACACATGTATAAAATAATATATTTCATAAGTGACATAGTCTTGATGAATGCAGAGCTACACCATAGAAAAGTCATCAATAAACCATTATTATTATTTTATTATTATTATTATTATTATTATTAGATTTAAAAAGTTATGAAGAGAGTGAAACATGAATATGAATAACACTGTTGTGAATTACTCATCATTTGAACTGATTTTTAAGGGTGTTTCTAACTTTACATGACTTTCTTAGATTGTTATGGAATTCTGCGGTGCAGGATCTGTTTCAGATTTGATGAAAATAAGGAATAAAACTGTAAGTGGAGAGTAATGTGTAGATGTACATGTATGTAATCCTTAACATGTGTGTTATAGTATTTCATTACCTTGTCCCATCATCAGATACCGTAAAATTCTGAAAATAAGCCCCTCCATGTATAAGCCCCTCCAAATATAAGCCCCCCAGACCAGTAACGCAAAAAACCCTCCGTTAAATCACCCCTCCAAATAAAAACCCCCCAGGGGCTTGTACTTAGAAAATTGCCCTCAAATACAAAGTAAAACAAAGCAAAAACAGTAAATTTACTTCCAAATAAAAGGCTAGCCCATTCAATTTTGAAACACAAATTTCCCTCCGTAGATAAGCCCCTCCGAATGTAAGCCCCTCCAAAAATAAGCCGCTCAAAAAGGACCTTTGAAAAATATAAGCCCTGGGGCTTATTTTCGGAATTTTACGGTATATCAGAAGTTTTTATTTTTTTGGAGGCATAATGGTTAAGCCCAATACTATTTATTATTTATTCAAATAATTAATTCCAGTCCATTTCTGAAAGCTTAATTAATCAGCTAGTAAGTGATTTTTCAGCTTTTTGCTAACACAAACCAAACTTGGAGGATTGATGTCATTGGTTTACTATATTTTTGCTTAGAATGAATTATGTCGTGGTAGGTTATCTTGCCAAGATATGTGCTATCTCAGGTATAAGAGCTTGTGCTAACACTAAGGTATGGTGCTTTACACCACTACATTTAGCAACTCTCTGAATAAGCAGAACTTCTTCAGGGATCTTTGGTAATGTTTGAAAGTTGTCAGAGCATCTTTGGCATGGTGCGGTAGTCGTTGGTTTTATTCGGAAATCTCGGTATTTTATGAACATGGAAATCATACTCATGTGACTTAGCTTAGTTATGTCTTGTTAGAATGAGTAATGATATTATAGGGAGAAATTAGATGTTTATCACTATCATGAGTGGATGAAAGGATAAAAAAAGTCACTGGAAAAAAAACTGTCTTGAGTTTGTTTTACAGCATAACAACCAAACACTGAGCTGAATACCAATATTCTAATAAGTAAAACTTTCTACAGTTAACAGAGGAGGAGATAGCATGCATATTAAAGTATACCCTCAAAGGTCTTGAGTACCTTCACTTAAGGAGAAAAATACACAGGTGAGGCAAGAGTACAGTGATTTATTTGAAATTTTGCAGAAACATTGAATGTTGAGTGAAAGATTGTGTTATGATAACGCTCGAGTCTACACTCTACAGTTTTGCTAGATCTCCCTTGATGTTTTTGTTCCTCTTACAATAAACTGTGATACATTTATGTTGAGCACTGATATTATTTCAACTTGCACACTTACTGTAATTGATATTTCTGTTTGATATGTGATGTCACAGGTTTTTAACTTTGCTACATGTTTATAGTCTTAATTGTGAAGTTTAAGTTGTTAAGAAAAAATATTAATATTGTACATTACAAGTCCAATTACTAAAACTTTGATAACTTGGTGTAAAGAAGGCTATTATATGCTCACTTGTTTGTCCATGGATTAAGTCATTGTTCGATGAAGGATCTCTGATATGGATTTATAGGCTCTTTGAAATTTTCCTTCCTGATTGAAGTCTCCTTTTTCCTTGTAGAGATATAAAAGCCGGAAATATCCTTCTGAATGCGGAAGGTCATGCAAAGCTTGCAGACTTTGGTGTTGCTGGTCAACTTACAGTAAGTAGAAGATGTAATACTCTCAACAGAAAGAAATGTGGCTAGTTTTCTCCCTGCAACTTGCTCAATGTAAAAAGTTGCCTGACAATCAAACCAACAAAACCGCGTAAACCAAAAATATTTCTCAATTATGTTGTGTTGCAAAAAAATAGCCAATCAGGTGCGATAAAACTATACTTCAAGCAACAGGTGAGTTAGTTTGTGGTTTTTGTGGCTAAGCTTCCATGTCCTGATCTTTGCGGTGATTGATTTGACTGTAAGAAAGTTGTTTTGTTTGCTGGCATTTTAGTTAGTGAAATCTCTGATCAGTTTTTTGGGTCAATTATTTGACAGTTTTGAACCATGGAATAACAAAGAATTTTATTATTCCAAATATGGAAACTTCTTCCTTTGATATTTTTGAGAGTGTTCTTTTCTGTCCATATTAGAAAAGAAACTGTTATGGAATTTTTCCCAAACAAATATTTCTTGTTTTTTACAACCCTCCTGCTTTTATTCCCTCTCTTTTAAAAAAAGTCTTACTGTGCTCTGACTGCTATTAACTGTCATCATTTTCTCCAGGATACAATGGCTAAAAGGAACACTGTTATAGGGACTCCATTTTGGATGGCTCCGGAAGTTATACAGGTCAGTGTTGTTAAATCAGATCGTCAAGCTGGCTTAAATCAATCTTAATTCAATTTTTATCCTGGCCAACAGCTTTCAGTTGAGTAACCATTCTATGGAATTTGATACCTAGAATAGAAGAAAATGTGGCTCACATTGTTTTCCAAAATTATTGTGGAATTTTGCTTATTTTGTTGTGAAAAAATCTATAAGAAAGGATCAAAAATGAACCACAATATTCACCCTTTCACTTTCCCAGCTTGATACTGGAGTAACATGTGATGGACTAGTGTCCTATCGGTAGGGCAGGGGGGGGGGGGGGGTACCCTGCGAGCAGAGTCTCCTTCGGTCTTCCTAGAAAATATCGAAGATCGAAGGAGACTCTACTTGCAGGGTAGGAAGGGGGGAAGAGAAGCAATACTCCTAGTTTCTTTATGCTGCAGAAACGGGGTCAATCTCCAGCCATGTAGGCCTGCTCCACTCCCTTATGCACCTTAACCTTTTTACTTTGCTGACTCACTGAACTAATGTTTATCTTTGGGTTAGATGCTCTATAGAGTGCCATACTGCTTAAAGACTTGATTATGATTTGCTACTAAAAATTGTTTTTATCCTGCATTGAAATTCCAGGAAATAGGTTATGACTGTCTGGCTGATATCTGGTCATTAGGGATAACTGCAATTGAAATGGCTGAAGGAAAGCCACCGTACGCTGACATTCACCCCATGAGGGTTAGTTTAACTACATCTATTAGTTGTTATTTGTCTACTTTCTTTGGTTAATTTTGGTACAAGTTGTGCAATCAAAAGGAAAAATCGTAGTTAAATCTTGAAGCTCCAGTGAGGCTCAATGCAAAACCTAAAGTCTGTCCTCGAGGACATACGTTCAATATCATAAACTATAGTTGGAGGTGAGTTAACGCATAGGTAAATTGACTGCTTCCCATATGCCAAACCACTGAAACCAGTAATGAACTGACATTATACACATGGACTATATTCTTGCTTACGATAACTGTTAAATAGAGCAGCGCACCAACAAGTAAAAACAATTTCCACATTAAGTTTAGTCTTTAGTTCATGTTAAAATTAACCCTTTTTGCAAAAATTCCAAGATTTCTCGAAAAAACGTCCAAAAGTCCAAAGTCATTGTCACCCGAAACAATATTATTAATCCAGTCTATGTTTAATCCATGTGTCATAGTGGATTTACAGTAAAGATCAAGAGCTCTGTTTAGGTATAAAAGGTTCAAAGATGGAAGGTGTGCCTCCAAAATACTGGGTCGAGCCACCTTACATGATTACAAACAGTGTCCGGGCTTTTATCTCCAGGCAATATTTATGATTCCGACGAAACCCCCTCCTTCATTTAAAGAAGACGACAAGTGGAGTAAGGAGTTCAAGGACTTTGTGACAAGATGTCTCGTGAAGAATCCGGAGGAAAGAGCAACTGCCACACAGTTACTACAGGTATAGGCGTGGTCACAGTGAAGTGATAGTCAAACATATACTCTCTTTACAGGAAGTTATTACGGCCCCTTAAGGAGGTTCGAGTGTTTTGTCGCCCCTATTCATTTACTATAGAAGTAGTGGGGAGTAGTTGACAAAATATCAAGAAAATACATCATGTGTGATCATGTCCTTAATTCTCATTACAACTCTGTTTTACAAAGCATTGATATTACAAGGAGTAATTTGATGCTGGTCACTCTAAGGGCTTAAAAGGTTAAGACGTGGACTATGGTGACAGTTTACTTCAGTGTACGAGCGAAGGAGAGTCGCCTCCTCCCTCCCAACCTCCCGCGCGCCGCTTTCACACTCGCGTCCATTTCTCGCGCGCTTCAAATAAAATTCAAGAAAATAGAGAGCTGTGAAGGGTGTGGTACATGTACAAGGCCCGTTTCTCTCTATATATCGGCACTAGCCTCGCTTAATTCTTACTACGAAACACAAGTTTGGACATTAAATTCTCACTTTTATCATTTGTTTTTACTGTTCTAGCATACTTTTATTCAGTCAGCAAAATCTCTTACCATACTTAACAACATGATCCAAGAAGCTCTTAATATTATGGAAGAGGAGAGCACTAGAGAAGACAATGAGGTATAGTAAATGATAATCAAACCTTCAAAACAGGTTTGAAAAACCTCAGCGGGCAACGCGTTTCAACCCGCGCATGGGCACAGCTCACCGCCGCTCATTTGGTCTTCCTGTGACCAACTCTAGCTGGAGTTAACCCCGGCTTAGTCCTCGAGGTAGCCATCCTAAGGTTAACTCAGGCCTGGAATCAAGCGTTTTTTCTTTGTTTCTGTTAGCGCAAATATCTATAGCTGCACAGAAAGGAGAGAAACGTTCCTGATGTTGGACTGAGACTGTGTTGTGCCAGGCTGCACTGTGCGGGGACTATCTCTTCATTCATTGGCTATAACAAGGTTGCTAAGGAAACTGGGTCAAAATTCGTCACCCAAAACAGTCCCATCATGCAGTTCGACACAACAACTGCCCAGTCTCTTGTTAAAGTGCAACCTCAAACGGCCAATTTGACGGGTCGTCTGCTTTATGTCCCTTGGCCCTAGTTCATGTTGGAGTGAGCAAATCTTATGTATTCTTGTCACGGCGTTTTCATAGACCAACAAACCCTTTATGACGCCAAATAACAACAACAACATCTTTTATTTAAACACGATAAGTTTACAGCGTAGCAGATGTGGTCGTATATAACATAACTCAAACTGAATAAAAGTGGTAACAAGAAGACACTAAAACATTTACCCGGCTGACTTTGCACGAAAATATTTACATATTACTATTCACAGGTTTCTATCTACAATTTTCTATTTAAAATGATTGAATTGTTACAGTTCTATTTACAATAACCTAATTGCTATGTACAATAATTATATCTGCACTTTTTTAAGCCCCTCTTTGATGGCAGCCAAGCTTCGCTTTGCACTGACCTCACTGCGCAGGTCATTCCATAGTTTAGCCGCACTTTACCTGACTGATTTTAATAGAAAGTTCGAGGTAGGCTTGGGGAGGGTAAAACAGTGTTTTCTTGTGAGATCGTAATTATAAGACTATCGTATTGATCGAGTCCTACAGGCAAGTCAGCAAAGTATACGGACCTAAAAATGGGATAAACACCGTGGTGTAGGCCAGCAAATAAACAGTTTTCAATGCCAAATAAGGCTGCTACAGATCATACGGACTGAAAAAATATAGGCCTAGTATGAGAGTTGCTTTCTCCAGGCAGTAAAGTAGGTCCGGTATATCCTTTTTAGGAGTGGTGGGCTAAAATAAGAGAAGACGGCGAGCCAAAAAATGGGCGCCTTTCTTCTCCCCTTAGTCCATCGCTTGCTTTTTTCCCCTCTCTCTCCACCATGGAGCCTGGCCCAAGGCTGGCAGGCTGCAAAAGCTTAAGGGTAAAAGTAACAAACACTTAATTGACGTCAGCCTTACGATTCCAGGAAGAGGACGAGGAAGGCGAGGAACAAGTCGACTCAGGGACTATGGTAAAGGTTGGAGATGGAGATGACAATACAATGATAGTCAACACTACTGTACAGAGTCAAGACACCATGATAGTGAATAGCGAGGCGGGTACACTTCTGGAATCAGACCTCGGGACTATGGTGATAAACTCTGATGAAGATGAAGACGCTACAATGAAAAGTAAGTATTCGAGTACTGGTGAAAAACAAATGCTCAGTTAATCCTTGAACTCCCGACAGTGTCAAAAATCAAACTCGAGAAAAATTACGAATCCTTTATTGTAAAGGAAAGTAAAAACTACAAGTGAGAATGCCCATGAGGAGGTTTCATTTGAATGGTCCTACTTTATGATTTTTAGCACAGGCTTAGACGTTAGAACCACCTTGTACAACATAATAAACAGCACCACAGGAAAGTACTTTTCAGTAGCTTTCGTTTGAATGGTCACAACGTAGGAATTCGTCCACGTACTTAAAAGTTAAAACCACCTTGTACAGCATAATAAACAGTACCACAGGAAAGTACTGCTCAGTAGCTTTCTTTTGAATTTTCACACTTAAGGATTTCATCCACAGGCTAAAAGGTAACACTACCTTGAACAGCATAGTAAACAGCGTCACAGGAAAGTCCTGCTCAGTATCTTTCATTTGAATGGTCACACTATAAGATTTAATTCACAGACTGTTAAACCAGTTAAACCACTTTGTATAGCATAACAAACACTACCACAGGAAAGCACTACTCATAAGTTTTAATTTGGATGGTCATTCTTTTGGTAAAATCCTAAAAAAAAAAAAGAACTTTACCAAGTTCCACCCAAGAGGTTTTATTTGAATGGGAACACCATAACATTTTTTCCGCAGACTTAAAAGTTAATAATAATAATGATAATAATAATAATAATAATAATAATAATAATAATAATAATAATAATAATAATAATAATAATAATAATAATAATAATAATAATATTATAATAATATACACTTATATAGCGCCTTTCTCTTAGTGATCCAAAGCGCTTTACAATCAGTAAATACTTAGAAAACAAATATTCAAATACAACGTAACAGGATTTAAAACCCCAACTGGCAGGAGGCAACCAGTTGGCTATTTACAAGCTTGGCCGAGGATTTGAACATGGGACGACCGACAACAAATCCAGCAAGTGGCCAGAGCGGGACTCGAACCCGGGACCACTGGGTTGCGAGTTCGACGCGCTGACCACTCGGCCACGCTACCTCCCGTTAGAACTACATAGTTAATGAATAGCTCCATGTGAAAGTGCTGCTAAAAAGGTTTAATTTGAGTGATAACTCCATAAGATTTCCTCCACGGATTTAAACGTTTGATAAGGCAAGTGACCATGAGATAACGAGTAAAGGTTTAACTGTTACACTTGAGAATTTCTTACTTGGAGACAATAACAAGCCGCCTTTATCAATTTTCTTTAACAGGATTGGATAGCGACACAAAGCAGAACTATCGTCCTTCCTTTATGGATCATTTTGACAGGATATTTGAAGCAGGAGGACGAAGCAGCGAGCCTGGTCCCAATGGCTCCTCTGAAGATGACGCCGGGGGACTCCTCAGGGGGGCTAAGCTAGAGGATCCTTTTAAGATTAAGAAAGCGGGCCCCCCTGACTTTGAGTTTGTAAGTATTGAATGCTAATTCCCGATTGAACTCCTCCAAATTATTAGGGATCTTAGCGACCTCCAACGACTAAGCAAGTACGTGCTACGCACTTTTTGGTACATTTCTTGCCTTGCTCTGCGTAAGGGACGTGATCACACGTTAACGAATTTTCCTTTTAACTTGAATGCCGTCCCTAATAATTTATCTCCAGGATCCAGAATAGCTTTCGTACAATTCACAAATTGAGCATAATCGCGATAAAGTTTAACAGAACGCGAATTTACTTTATTGTCGTCGCCGTCGTAGTTGCGTAATCTCCTTGGTGTTTTGACTCGGGGTGGCCCAGTCAGTAATTTATCAAGTGGTCAGAAGGAGGATTTCATTAAGGGGGATCCCGATTTCGCGTCCAAACCTTTTCGCGATAGCCCGAGGGAGTAGGGTAACGTCCAGAGACTAAGCAGAGTCGGTGTTTAGAAGCAAGATGATTCACAGTATATCGTGCGCTATTTCCACAAACCCGCGAAGGAGGAGGGAGAGTAGACGTAAGTGTCTGCCCATGGGAGAGGAGTTTCCGCGCGCTGGTGCGTTTCGTTCTACTTAACCCTAGAGAATGTGCCTCGTTTTCTTGCGCACAAGTTGTGGGTGGCACACAGGGGTGATGGTTCTATAAGGGTCAAGTGTAGCAGGTTACTCTCAAACTGAAAGGCGCAGAATTATTTTTCAAAGGTATTCAAACAATTAAACCAGGCAAGTTTGACTGTTTTTATGTTTTGATTCGCAGTTGCGGTCACTGTCTTGTGAGGAACTACAGAGTCGAATGCAAACATTAGACATGGAAATGGAAAAGGAAATTGAAGGACTTAGGTCACGCTATCAAGCAAAAAGACAGCCTATTCTTGACGCCATGGAAGCGAAGAAGAGAAGACAACAAAATTTTTAGTAAAGCGGGCTGCGTGCTTTGTCATAGCGTCGTTTTTTCAAGAACTTAGCTAAATTTGAACGTCGACAATTCTAACCCTTTTAATACATAGTTCGCGTTAAGCTTAAACTGGACATAGAAATTGGACTAACATCGTTAACTCTTTCCCTTCTTATGATGGCAAAAGTGACAATTTCAAGAAAATTCGAATTTTCTTATTTTAAAATCCCAACATTTAAATAGTACTATGCCTATACAATAGTCCTTCCAAACAGGTTTCATTTGAACGCTAACAGCATAATATTTCGTCCGATAGATACAGCCGTTGTTGTTAAAACGTGAGAATGACTAATCATGTCAACATAGATTGGTCTACGAGTGAAGAGGAGATAACTTTAACATTCGCCTCATCTAAGGTGATCCAGATTCCGAATTCCGGGAAATGCTTGCTTGTGAAATCCAGAATCCTGGACTTTGGAATCTGTAATCCAGCTCAAGGAATCCGGAATCCCGCTATCGAGTGAAATCCGGAATCCACAGCGTAGAGTCCAGAGTCCAAGACTGTCTTGGATTACCTCACGCGGGGCAACTAACATATAGACAGTTGATGAGGAAAGTCACGACCCAGTTTTCGCTGGGATGGTTGCACGTTAGGATTTTAATCACGGAAACCATTTTGTACAGCATTGTTAACTAAAGCAACTGTGGTGTTGAGTTGATGGGGTAGAGGCGGGGGGGGGGGGGGGGGGAGAGGGAGTGAGTGAAGGACTTGCGCTCGAAATGACAGCTTCTCTACCTCCCAGTGGTGGCCTAGCCTGCAAATACAGCTGTCTCTCCTCGCTGATAGAGACACCTACATTGCGGCGAAGAGCATGGAGGGCGGCTGTATTCGCAGGCTAGTGATATTAGTGGTAGCCAATCTACCTTGTCAACTCAGTTGATAATAACCTGCGTGCCAAGCGTTTTCGCTCGAGTTAATGCGAAATCAAAAATAAATAAATGAAAGAAGGGGGAGGGGAGAGAAGAAAACTTTTCCTCCCCCTCTCCCTCCCCCTACCTCCATTTTTTTTTTAAGAGGGGGTGGGGGTCTCGCTCCAAGTTTTCGCGCAATAACTCGAGCGGAAACGCTCGCTACGCAGGCTAAGTTGATAAAAACAATCTTTTCTCATTGCCTAAGAGACATAAAATACTAAAAAAACCTATTTAGATATTTGTACACAGACTAAAAATTTGGAACCGCCTTTATCTTTATAGGCTCGGAAAGTACTTAATTGTCGTTAAAGATAACACCTTAGAATTTTAACCTTAGAGCCTAAGTTCGCTCAAGTAACTTAACTGTACTAATCAATGTTTTTCCACTAATATGTTCTTTTGATGTAAATACATTGTCAGACATAATGCAGAAAAAAACTTTTAAAACAAAG
The DNA here is from genome assembly GCF_958299795.1 of Porites lutea. Classification (NCBI taxonomy): domain Eukaryota; kingdom Metazoa; phylum Cnidaria; class Anthozoa; order Scleractinia; family Poritidae; genus Porites; species Porites lutea. Next base: position 28,402,087 of record NC_133208.1, read on the forward strand.
TGTATAATAATGAACGAAGCAATATCTTTGAGTAAGACTGGTGCAAAAAATGTGAGCAGCTTGAAAATTAGAACATTATTTATAATGAATTCTCTTCTTTTCAATTGGTGTGTTTATTTTAGGATCTTTTATCGCAAGTTTGAGTTGATAAAAACGGGACTTAAGCATCCTACGAGTTTGACACAGCGTTTGAGCCGATTGAATCGCTGCCCGGTTAGCACAATGGAATACAGGGGCGGATCTAGGGGGAGGGTGCAGGGGGTGCGCACCCCCACCCCCCCCCTCCCTGAGATGACCTGCGGTTTTCTAATACAACTGGTATTCTGCCAAAAAAAAAAAGTTTTGTGGTTTATTGGTGTTGAAGTAGAGCAAAAGACGAGTGCACCCCCTCCTAAAAAATATCCTGGATCTGCCCCTGGGATAAGCGCTGGTCTGCTGAGCTGGAGGCCGTAGGTTCAAACCCCGGCCGGAACAACAGTCGGGATCTTTAAATAACTGAGGAGAAAGTGCTGCTTTTGTAATAACATCTGAAAACGGTTAGACTTTCTAGTCTTCTCGGATAAGGACGATAAACCGTAGGCCCCCTCTCACAACCCCTTGCACATGTAATAAATCTATGGGACGTTAAAGAACTCACACACTCTTTGTAAAGAGTAGGGCACGTAGTGCCCGGTGTGGTGGTCTATCTCACTTTCACACTCACGTATAGGGGCATCATTACTTATTCCTTTATTACTTGTAAACTGCACCTTAAGCAGTCTGGCAAAGTCCCCCAACCAGTGTTGTAAATTATCCCTGAAAAGCCCTGTGAGGAGTGGATAATAAGATATTTACAATTTACAAGCGCAATGCATTGAGGGAAGACATTTATTCCTCTGCGTTGTTCGCGCTGGGCACCAGACCACCGGCTGCGTTTTCCCCGGCCTAGGCCTTGCATCAGTTACATTTTCCCCGCGTTTTTGATGCCGTTTGCGTGTTCTGCTGCCGGTTGCGTTTTTTTAACGCACTTGACTCTTTGGTTGTTTACCATGTTCAAAACGTTTCTGGAAAATCCGGCGGGAAAGTAAGTTAGTTAGTCGCCAGTCACTTTGGTCTAGCATTGCCATTCTGAGACCTCCAATGGTGAAGAACCCGGTGTCCTGAAGCAAAGTGTGAAAAACTTTTTATCGGGTCGTTTTAGTGGAAAATTTCCGGGAGCAACGGAACTTCTGAAAAGGTAGTTCTGTTTTTCCGGTCGGAATGTTCCAAACGGAAATTCGTGTTCCATTTCTTCAAAGCCATCTTTGATACCAGTTTCAGGCCTTCGCAGTCGTTTTCCGGTAAATGGAACTGATTCGTACAAATGGCAAACGCGATTCCCGAATGAAATTTACCAGTCCTGAATTTCGCTTTCCATTTGCCGAAACTGTGAACCGACCGGTTTGCCCATGAAAATGGTAAAAAAACCTTTGAGTTGACTCAAACGGGAAACTGGACAAACAAAACTGTCCGTTATACACGGCTGTCCGTTGAGAGGTGTTCCACAGTTCAGGTGAAAGAGGAGAAAAAGGCCGGCGAGTGAGGGAGGAACAACTTTATACTGAGCTTCTGACTAATAAGATACCTTAAACTGAATTCTGGGGCTTTAGATTGAGCCACCTGTTATTGTATACAGCAATATAGCTTAGAAAAAGTAATGCGCAAATCTTGGTATGCTACACTGTTCTTTTATGATATATTTCTCAACACTGTTCCATAACTCCCCATTAACGTTATCTACGTGAAAAGAGTCGGGCTATCAGGTTCGACTTTCACCTTCTTTGAGCATTTCTTCCCCTGCCATACCATTCGTCGGTTTGCTAGTAAAGGTCCCGACTTGGGATGACTCTTCCTCAACTTTTGGCAATTCGTTCCTCACTTTAGATGACTCGTCCCGATCTTTGGTCGAGTCGTCCCGAACTTTGGTTGACTCGTCACCGAATTTGGTTGACTCCTCTCGAACTTTCCCTAAGTTTAGTTGACTCGACCACCACCGTGCTAACATCGAGGAAGGAGTCGGTCAATTCTGGAAATGAAATGACAAGGGACGAAAATTTCTAGCATAGCATGGCTTCCATTTAAAGAAAAGAAATTATAAGATCCTTTTTGTCGGCTCCTCAGTTTGGATTACCTTTGCTTCTCTCAGAGTCAGGCCAACAAAGAAAAAAAACAAGCTTTTTGTCACATCAACTCGAAAACCTTCAAGAGAAGAAGAACTACTTGCTCTTATTTTTGCTACAAGTTATAATGGTTTGAGAGAGAGCGTCTTTGACGTGTCTTCCTCTACAGTTTTTGATGTATTCAACCGGGATTCAACTATAGCTGAAAGGCATGCTAGCTTGGTTTTACAGCCATCATGGTGTTTATGTCCCACATTAAGGTTCTAAGCTGGTCGATCAAGTCTTTTATTTCCTGATTTTTGCTTCGGAGTTTCTGTTAAAAATGAAAGACAAAAAAATAGAACTATTAGTGTTTACAATAATGAATTGGCGGTATCCAGCTGATTAAAAGCCCTCTACCTTTATTTCCTTTTTTCCAAAATTATATTCATCGGTGGCTAGAATCTATCTTTGAGGTTGCAGTTAGTTAGTTTCAACACCCATGTTGTGGTTTACATTATTCTAAACTGAAGATATAAATTCAAAGTACAGAGTAACCTGCATTAAGCTGACACTCTGGGACCTTGCTAGTGTTCGCCTTATACAGACTTGAGAATCCTTATCTAGGGGTGAGATGGGCAAGAAAGTTGTCTTTGTTCATCTTTTATTTGAAACAGCTAAACCATGGGTGGTCCAAGTTCGAAATATGCCCATCGTCACTGTTGCATAATGTTCAAAATATAAGGATTTGTATCGGAGAAAAAACAATATTGTTTCTTTGGCCTATGAATGTAGAAGGATTTAAATAAAAATCAGCTAACCTTGCTTAAGTTGTGTGTTTCTTCTTTCCTGTGTGGTTTCCGAGCTGATTTATGGCCATTTAATGGGTTTTATTGGAACCGGTTTGCTCTCTCTATAATAGATTGTGGAGAAAGATAACCGGTTCCAATAACACCCATTAACAGGATTAAATGGCCATAAATCAGCTCAGAAACCACACAGGAAAGAAGAAACACACAACTTAAGCAAGGTTAGCTAATTTTTATTTAAATCCTTTTACATTTGTAGGCTACAGAATCAATGTTGTTTTTTCTCCCATGCAAATCCTTATATTTTCAAATACCTGTTCAAAAGACGATTTGAGATCTAGAATTTTCGGAACATTTGTTGTAAAATTTCTTGCTTGCCTGCCTTTCCTAGGATTTTCGAAAACATTCAAAAAATGTTATAATTGCCCATTTTTAACTGATTTTTACCTTAAAAAGGTCACCTAGAATTTTCGGGAGCCTTTTTTCTGGCTGAAATTTTCGAAAAGGTAAGTTTTGATCCCTATAATTTTCAGACCACTAGACTTTCAGCTAGGAAATCCAAACAGATGAAAAATTTTCAGGAGATAGAAGTATGCCTATATCTACCATTGAAATACTAAAATACGTTTAACAATGCTATGTTTAAGTGGTTTTGAACTATATTCTCGTTTGGTGTCCCTGTATTTTGAGACATGTGGCAATGGTCATATTTTGAGCTTGGGCCACCTGTGGCTAGATATTAAGTGTTAGTTGATTGCACACAGTCAAGAACAAATTTCTTCGTTGGGGTATTTTCTTTCATCACTGCAAGACAACAACTGAAAATACTATGCCATGGATGGGAGTAGCAAATATTCAACTGTTGGTTGCTGTTGGTTACTGTTACCCAAGGTCAGCCAGCAGTAAGCCTGCCAGGACTATGCTCTGCATTAGGGGAAAAGAGTGAAAAAAGATCTGCAAGCAAAGCTAGCCAAATGGCAGTCCAGGGAGGGGAAAGGGCCGAAGAATCTTTCCACCTCCCCAGTCCACCACTAAGCTGTTTAATCTCATTTTTTTTCCTTTTTCCTCCACTATGGAGCCTGGTCCCAGGAGATGGAGGGATGATGATGACAAATACTGGAATGGAACATTACCTCTTGTAGTGTATCATGTTCAATTTGAAGGGCAGTAGCATCTTTTGGAGCGTCATCTTCAGGTTCTTCTTCTGCAGGTTTCAGAGGAATCATAGCCTAATGAAAAAAGGCATTTTTTTCAAAGCAAATTAGTTAATTCATTTTATCACTTCTTCATAGTCAAATCTGTACTAGGTGCCTGCCCTTTGGAAATAGACAAAGTGGCTCCTTTTTATAATTGGCCATTTTTGAGGCTGTACAACTAGAGACTGGGTTGAGCCGCACTAAGGGATTGTTGAATTGAATTGAGTTGAATTGTACTGTTTTGGGGAAGATGTCACTTCTTTTTATACCAATTACTAAAATGTTCCTCAGGAAATCGGGTCAAAGTGCATCTCCCAAACAGTCATTCCAAACTGTAATTTGACACAACACCAACCACGTCTCAAATGTAACCTTAATGTGACTAATACAGGAACTGAGCTTAAAAGAGGCATTATTTTCAGTAGGTAACTGACAAGTTTTTTCTCTATCACTCTGGTAGCTGACCTCAACATGGACGATGGCCACTGCAGGGGAGGGCATCAATAAAACTTAGATCAGGTCAATCCCTGTACCCCTACCTATAACATTTTGTCATTTAATGACTTACAGGGGTTAATTCAATCTGGGTTTTGCTGACACCTTTCAAGATCATGAGGATATAGAAAATGGTTTTTCAGCAAGAGATACTGCGTCAATGTTTAAACAAAGTTTCCTCACTGGTACCTTAAGAAATGTGTAGAAAACAGTACATGAAGAATGTGCAAGGTGACACTGGGCTTTTTGGCTTGAGACTTTTGGTAATTCAGAAGAGTATGGGTTGGGTAATGGGATGTTTCATTTTTATTCTGAACCCCAACACTATGGATGAGTAGATTCCTACCACCTCAATTTTTTTTGCAACCCTCTGAAAAAAACATCCTACCATCCTAGTTTTTTAATAAATCCCTTGAAAGGGGTGGGGGCAAGCTTATTTTCGTGACGCAGTGATTGACCATTTTTGGTGTCCATGAATCGTGATGTACTGAAAAAATGTTCTGTGAATATTGATTGAAGTGCACTCTGTGAAACGTGAACTGCCAGAATCCTTGATTGTGTACACATACATTGAAGATCAGTTGAAGAAAATATATCATTAATTGGCCAAATATACTTAGCTAGCATCTGGTCGCTTGATTTAACTTCACTTTTGAGTCTTCACACTTCAGTAGGGGTATAGAATGGTAAATTTGAGTTTTTTTGAGACCATGAGACCCAGGTTTCAAAATTTTAGACCAAGGCTTAAAAAAATTAGAGACCCCAAGACACAAAATCACAGAAAACGAGACTTTACGACCTATTACAAACGCTTCCGAGATTTTGAAACCAGGCCAAAATTTTCCGAGACCCAAATTTTTTGAGGAAACTTTCTTTACCCCTTTCAGTGCTCTCAGAACCACCTACAGCAGGCCTCCCTAGGGAATTTATTGCCCCCCAGAGATTAACCAAACACATGGCCAAGATCAACAATACAGACAGTGAACATGAACATCCTGTGGAAGATGATAACAATGATACTCTTACATTTATGAGGGGACTACCAACGCATAGTGGGCGAGCTGTGCGAGTGACGTTTTTTTTTTGGTTTTTTCATAAGGTTCGTAAAACTCTAATTAACTTAATCGAAGCACTCTGTTTTATAAAATGGGACTAACATAACGTTTTTGACATTTTGTACGACCTCTAGTTTTGGGTAGCGTAAAAAGGTAGATGTTTCGCGACTCGTGAAAAACAAAATTGTGTCGTGAACTCGTGACGAGAGCTAATCTTGCCCCCACCCCCTCCCCCTTTTTGAAGGCAGATTGCTACAAGTTATCTGCCGTGGACACTCATCCATAGAAGTGGGGGTGGGGTGCGTGTAGCTAAAATTCCTACCTCCAAATTTTCTCCTTGAGGAGTAACCACGCGTCTGTTACTTTCATCATAGATAACCCTGAGTCGAGCAAATAGCTCCTTTATCGCACTTAGAGTTTCTTGAATTCTCTTGTTTTTGTTATGATCAACTACCATTTTCGTCTCTTCCATAAGGCGGAATAAATTCGTTGCCCTGTTTACAATGTCTTGTACAGTTTGTTGTCCTTGTAGAGCTAATGATATTTCGTTTAGCTGTTGTACATTGGATGGCCTGCCAGACTTCTTATCATCTCGAACAGCAGCTGAAATGTTGACAGGAACGTGCATTCCCCATTTGGACGCCATATTGTTTAAGCGGCTCGGGATTGGTCAGCGGCATTTTAACTAGTGCCAGCCTTCTTCGCATTTCCTACCACCAGTCTCCCCATGAGAAAAATCCCTTGCTTCCTAAAACATCAGGAGCACCCAACGAGACTATAGTTCAAAACCACCTAAACAAAGCATTGTTAGACGTATTTTAGTATTTAAACGGTAGATATGGGCATATTTTTATCCCCTAAAAAGTTTTCATCTGTTCGGATTTCCTAGCTGAAAGTCTAGTGATCCGAAAATTGTAGGGATCAAAACTTACCTTTTCGAAAATTTCAGCCAGAAAAAAGGCTCCCGAAAATTCTAGGTGACCTTTTTAGGGTAAAATCCGTTAAAAACGGGCAATTATACAATTTTTTAGATGTTCGAAAATCCCAGGAGAGGCAGGCAAGCAAGAAATTTTACAACAAATGTTCCGAAAATTGTAGATCTCGAATCGTCTTCCGAACAGATATTTTCCGAAACTTGATGTTGGGTGCCCCTGATACATGGACATAAGTAACACGACTGTTGTTCAAAATCAACTAACATACTCCCCTGAAGACTTTCATAAAATATGGCTCTCAGAATAAGGAGAATATGGGTCTACCTCTGAAGAAAATGGGTCTAATATTTTTACTCTACCCCTAAAGAAGTCCTCGATTCGATTTTTAAAACTTTATAACGTGACGATCAGTGAGGTGTATGTTAGTGATTAAAAAAAAGTTTACCTTAACTTTTTGCTTCAGACAAGCGTCCCACTATCATATTTCAGCGGCTGGATAGCTTGCGTTCTTAAATAGACCTTTTCACGGTATTTTTCAACTTTTGACATGGAGGAAAAAGTCAGAAACAGTCCTGGATTTTGGATTCCACGTCAAGGATTCCAGATTCCAGGCACCGGGTTCGGGATTCTTTGTCAGTGGAACATGGTTTCCTGATTCCAGAATCATTAGTGGGTTTCCGGATTCCAGAGCCTAGGATTCCGGATTCGACAAGCAAAAATTTTCTGGTTGGAGATTCCGGAACCCGCGGTAAAGGCTCAACAACAAAAATTCTTGACCGTGAACTCCGCCGTATAACGTTGCACGTGTTGTTATTGGAATTTGTGCAGTGATGACGGAAAAGAAAAGAACTATACGAATTAAAGTTATCGTGTAATGCACGAGATATCATTGTTTTGCCATGACGTTCTCCCCGTTGCATCAGTGTAGCACCCCGGCTAGGCTGTCTAGCTTCACAATTAAAAGTACTAAAGTACGTTTCACGTACACTATAGTAAGAAAAGGTAAAAAAAAAGTCAAATTACTGATTTTTGAACGTGGTGAAAATTCTCTCCTTTTCCTGATTTGTGCAAGCTGTTTTTGTGATGTGGCCTAAGTTAAGTCGGCAGCTGAATTCCTCAAAGTCTTGGCATAGGTTCTTGGAGTCGTTTATTAGTCACGCCTATCATTAAGGCAACAAAGTAATCAACGGTCTCCTTCAAGCCCAGGGTTTTACAATAAAGAAAATCCTGACGTTTTTCAGCAAAAATGTTGTCTCCAACTGAAATAAATTGGCTTTTATTGATGTAACGCTAGAGTTTCTCAAAGTTCTTCACGCTTTTATGTTGATGGTTGCCCGTTTGGCAAGTGTTTCTCAGTTCTACTTGAACTCAGTGGCAAGTCTTGTAGCGCCCGCCTTCCAACGAGTGCAGATTTGTCTGGTCAAAAGCCAGTATCCGGCTTTATTACTTGTAGAGTTAACTACACTTGACCTAAAAATACAAAATGGGAAAGTTTTTAACGTAAATCACATTCTAAACGTCAACCTCTTACCGTTTCACACTGAGTTACATAGTTCGCATTTTACATGAAAAGTGCACGATTTGTCTTCCCTTGTTTGTTTTGGGTGCGGCTGTTCCCTATCCTTCAAACAAACAACTCTTCAATTTGCTGTTCAAACTGTGAATGAACACTAACTAACAGTTTGATTGAGTATAGTGGGCGAGTGGGGAACACGCAAAGGGGGCAGTGGGTGGGGGGGAGGGGGGCGGTGGAGAGGAGGCCTGCTGACCTGCTCTCCTTGCGGCTCCCCTCGTGCGCGAGCGTCCTCAAAATTTCTCCCTCTGCCCTAAAAGATAAATAGATAAATAAGTAAATAACGGCGCCTGTAACGAGATAACATTAAATGAGCCCTAGGGCTTGGTATTGAGCCTGACTATACCATAATCTTCAAGCCTCGGACTCGGTCATGGAACGTTAACAGGCCTCAGCTGTGCTCCATCTTTATGCTTGTAAACTTGAAAGGAACACCTAAATTTCGAGAGAAGCCAAATTTCAAAAAGAGCACGTACAGCCGCCTAGCCTGCGTAGCAGGCGCTTGAAGTAAAGGGCGCAAAAAAAGAACGGGGCGCGAGGGATCTCCCTCGCGTTCTTCCTTGCACCCATTTCTTCCAAGCGCCTGCTACGCCGCTAACAGCCGCCTTCCAGCTCTTCTTGGCCGCCCGGGCCGGGACCCAGAAAAACTCCAGGAGGTTTGTTTTCAAAATGGTTTAGTTGAATGGATCGGTTTGTATGAAAATAAATTATTTTGTCCCCGGGTGATAATGAGGCTCCCGCATTGGAGTTTTCAGCTCATAAGAGTGTCCATTGCAATTCAACTGTAGTATACAAACAAACAGAATTGAGAAATAAAGAGAGGAAAAAGTTGGCCTTGTGGCCCCGGCCCTAGTTTATGGCTCACTTCCCACCAGGTGTAGAGAGGCCGGCAGCTTGCCTAGTATCAGAAGCACTTCCGGTCGCGTTGGCAATTTCCGGTGAAAAAAAATTTCGCGGTCGGGAGTGCAATTTGTTTCCTATTAAAACTCTACGTGTTATCAGCTGCAAACATTACAATATTTGCAGTGTTTTGCAATCTTTTTTACTCGATAACGGCAGCGTAATTGATCAAAAGCATATGAGATTAGTAATTAAGTAGCCAGGTTTCATGCTTCCTTACTAAACACGCAAGAATCGAAAAAAACTCCAAAATTAATATTAATTTAGAAGGTTTTTTTTGCGAGAGAGCTAATGACTGCTACAGTACACCCCACCGGCCCGATTTACTGAAGAAGCTGTTGATTGTTTTGTATTCAACTTGACTGGGGGTTCACAAAGAGAATTATTTTTATCACGGTGACCGATTTGCTTAACACTTGCCTTTGAGGGGGTCTTGGTTAAGATCAAAGAATTTGTCAAGTTTTGGGATAAGCAAATTGGCTTCTTAAGTCTTTATCTTAAAGGCCAGTGATATAAATCGCCGAATTCTTAGGGTATTAGCCGGTTTTTCTCTCCTTAAAGTTCCACTTCCAGGTTAGGTTATCCTTTGAGGTATATCTGTTGATTACCCTTGCCCGGCCGTCGTGAAATTTAATCAATCACGTCAATCAACAAGACCTTTAACAGTCAATCCATAACAATGCTTGGGAGCTGCAGTCATTGCTGGGTGTCAGTCAAGGGATAATTAGTTGTGACATTAACCCAGCAGCATTTGAAAGGCGAGATGTTTCTTTTTCAATTTTTCAACAAAAGCGCCGCGATGTGATTGGCTTGAAGATCACGCATTCGTCATACAAGGCGGTAGATGACTGACAGCCTATTGTTGTAGAAGGCGCACCGGCCAGCCATGCATAACATTCTCCCAATCGCTGGAATCAAGTTACCTTCCAAAACATAACATCGTCAGGTCGCATATTTTTATAAATACCCGTGGTTACTCTGCGAGTCTGACATCGAAACGGTGATGTGCACGCAGAGATTACTACTCGTGAGCTTCTTAGCTCTGTTCGCGTCTCCAACGGATAGTGAATCCACATTGGCGTCCACCATTAATCAAGTTGTCAAACCCGAGAGTACTGTTAGTAATGCACAACACGAGGACCCAACTCAGCCCTCGCGTCGGAACAGGTCGAATCCTCGAGTTAACAACTCACCAAGAAAGGAGAATGTTAGCGACGCACAATCTGTAAAGAATGATACAACTTCTTTAACGCTGCAGCGCGAAATCTTAGCTCTTATGGGCTTGCCGCATCGTCCTCGCCTCAGTCTTAACACCCGTCTTCATGGCCGCAAAATGTCTGCCCCACTCTATATGATGGACTTGTACAACAGCTTGGAAATGAATACCAGTGATTCAAACGGAAATTTTTGCTGCAGTAGCTCGGTCATGGATTCACGAGCGGTTGGTGCGGACACCATCATGAGCTACGTTAACCATGGTAAGGTCATCTTCCATAAAAATATTAACGTCAAAATTGGTACTGTTTTTTCACTAACGTCTGAGGGTTTTATTGATTACAATCGGTAGATAACAGTACTGTAATTGCATAATCGCGTATGAGAAATGATAGCTTTATTTGAATAGAGCTTTTAGAGTAAGTATTTGTAGAAGACCCACAAGTTTGTATATGGGTACCAACCAATGACATGTTACGCGCTAGTGTACGCGAAAGAAACCAACAAGTGTTCGGTTCGAAATCGACCACGGTATGTAGAGAGTGGATAATTATGAAGTGAAATGTACAAGCTAATCCGTAATAGGCCAAGAAAATTTATTGCCATGACGCAGTTCACGGCAACATTGTTACCACAGAAAGGGAGAAAAGGAACATTAACAATATCGCCACATTCTGTACTGCTTATTATCCGTGCCGTAAAAAATGACAAATGTTTTTCATTTTCTGCGCCTCCTTAGAAAATTTGTGGTCCTATTGTCTAAAGCGGAAACCTTGTCTGTATTGTTAAGAGATATTTAATTAGCACTTCTCGAAGATACTTCACGAATTATCACAGTTTTTGTCGCGCACTTTTTGTATCTTTAAAAGTAATATACTTGGCCGAATAAAACTTCTATAAAAGTGAAGTAATATCACACTTCTCTTTTGATATGTGAATCGCACATCAGAGCATTAAAAACTAAGCCTGGGATGAACGGAGCCCATTTTTTTATACAGACTTGAAAAGATGAAGGAAGATTTTAAAGAAAGCAGTTTGACGGGGTTAATAGTTTAATCAGTTTACGCGCAAAGGATAGAAAAAATGTAATAAGCAACTTAAATAAATCTTTCCATCTAGTCAAAAAATAAGCTATTTATAACGACTTGACGTCGCTTTCTGCTAAGAAAATTGATGTTGGCGTGTAAAATATACCCAAAATTAGCACAAGGCGTACATCTTTTAAATTAGAGTGCTTTTATCGGTTCCACCAATAGCCTCCATTTGGAATCCTAAGTTATTAATCATTACTAAACGTCACGTCTGTAAATGTGGCCCCTTGCATTGCTCACGAGCCTACTGAATATGTTTTCGTAGTTCCGATTTATCATTTTGTCACCGCACCGGATACTTCGAAATGTCCTGTACTCAACTAAACTTTTTGGAACAGATCGAGTTTTAAAATCTCAACGGTATCTTTACCTATCTGATATTGCGGCAATTGACACAGACAAAATTAGTCATCATTGCTCGCCAGAAAGAAGCCTTGTAATAGCGACGTTATTTTCTTTCTGTAATGTTTAAGTTCTGTGCATTTACAAATAAGCCGAAAACATACAACCTTTTTTTTTTAAGTCTGGTCACGTATTATTATAATCAGTTGTTTTGTGAGATGAAAATCTTTGACCGCAAAGAGAAATCTGAAAAGTCAATCAATATTTCGCCATTTTAAAACGTAGCTTTTAACTTTAACGAATTCTAAAGTGGATCTTTTTGGAGTCCATTGATGAATGACATTTTCCAGTGGCATTACTGAATTGGAAGCTGCTGTATTGAACGGTACTTTCCGGTAACTCGCTGTTTTATACTGCTAAATAATGTGAAGAATTTCTATAACTTCACCTTGGTGTGCCTCAATTCAGAGACGCCTTAGCGCTCACGGCAATTCCTACTTCGATGCCTTAGCACTATTTTCACTTTATGCCGTTTCTGGTAAACTGTATTTACCGCTCGATTTTTTATTTATTTACAATTTGACAACCGTCATCAGTTCGAGATGTATTTAGGCAAAATTTCGTGACTAGACATGGGCGAATTGATGCAGACAGAGTTAAATGGCCTGAAAAATGATGAGTATGCGAAACAAGGCCTAATCTTAGAAAGGCACTTATCGACACTCCACGACCACTTAAAAATACACTGATCGATCCGACAAAATGACGAATTTCTGTGACATATGTCAGTATTTTATGGTCAATGGCACCTTGAAATATGCAAACTAATTGGATAAAAAAGATTCTTCATGGCAAAACAGAATAGGTCGGTGGGATAAGGATCTTTTTAACAAGGATCGATGCAAGCGGATTAAAGTGCAGTTAATCTTTTTTGTCCGAATCAGAGGTGGTCCCAATAGAATATATAAAAAAATGATGTTCTTGATGAAACGTCGAGTGTCTGAAAGTTTATGCCTTACGTTCGTCGCTTTTACTTGAAATATTAAGTGTCGATGCATGTAGCTTTGCATCTAATGGGGGACACATAGACTAAATTAGAACCCCGGTAACTCGAACTCTGAAGGGAAAAGAAAAATAGTTCGAGTTAGCTGGGCTTTCGAGTTATCGGGGTAAATTCAGTGAAATTTTGATCAAGGGAAAGGAAATATAGTTCGAGTTAGAGGGGAATTCGAGTATATACTTTCTTAATATACCTAAAAAGAAATTGTAAAAATATCTTCCATGCACTATAATTATTAAAAACCTATTTTGGTACACATTTCTGTTATCAACAGTTGATTATGACTATGCTTGAGTCATTTCACGAGTCCGAATAGGTCAACTTTCACCTTCTTGGATTTCTGGGTAGCTCGGATCAAATGAAACTTGTCTTGGTGGGGTTTCGATAAACAAATCGGAATTTAGATTTTACTGAAATCCTTCTCGGATTTCTAAAGACGGATTTCGAGCATCAAAATCGCTCATAAAGATTTTGACGTACAAATCCGTATAGTTGCGTAATCTGTTTTGTGTTTCCGTGCTGTGAAGGAAAATCTTAAAATCCAGATTTAAAAGTCCAAATCAGGATTTCTCTATCGAACGGACCATTAACAAAACAAGTAAGGGACCGGTCATTATTTATCACCTGGGGGGGGGGGGGGGGGGGGGGGGTCGGAGGATTTTGGGGGGGATCACTTGATTTTTAGGAGAACAGAGGGGGGGATCAGTCGTAACTGAGAGCCCAAAAGGGGGGGATCACTGAAAATTTTGGAAGGATTCAGAGGGGGGACCACTCAAATCTGCTTGAACAATGCCAGTTTGAAAGCATACAACATAAATGTGCCCATTCTGCTGGGAGATGATAGCATTTGCAATCTCAATTTGTTCTAACACAACTTTATTTAAAAAACGGAAGTCTGTCACACTGACGAATGTGTGCATTTCAATTTATATCGAGAAAGCTTTGTTTTAACGCTTTTATATTTTTCCTTTTATAACGTGCTCATGACTTAGCTAATATTCATCTTTAAACATGACAGGTGAATTCTAAATTGTGAACTATATAAACTTCTGATAACTGAAACATTGTAAAAAGCGTGTTTGTTTGTTTTTTTCTGAGTTAAATACGTACCGAAATGCTTCAGAAAACAGTAAGGCCGAAATACCCGGTGCGGCATATCTTAGTAAAACAGAGAGTTTTATTGAGGACCACTACGTCCGAGGAGAGCTCTTTTTTGAATTTTGTCGGGATGCCTGCAATAAGCAAAGCCATGCAAGCTCCACACTCTGTTCCTGGTGTACCAACAACAGATGGGTGGGACCAGTAACAGAAAGAATCCCTCAGCCTGTGCCAGACAAGCAAAATTCCGGGCACTTTATGGATGTGTACGAAACGCCGACAACAGGTCGTGCTCCAGACGATTATCAACCGAGGAAATGTCTGAAGGACTTGTACGAACAAAACGCCATCTCTGCGGGCAATCCAAATACCACCGCTGCTTTCTGTGCAACCTATAGTGTCGAGGAAAAGCATGTCATTGAATACCTAGGCCATCTAAATGATATCAACATCAGGAAGGATATTGGAACAAGAGAGGCTAAGGAGAAAAAAAGGTTAGAAGAGGAACTAACATACAAGGACTACCAGTGGGGCATACTTATTGAGAATGGCAAAGTTGAAAAGCTGAAGGTGAGACAGCTCGACCTGTACCTCAAGGAACATGGCCTGACCACTGTTGGTATAAAGCTGGACAAGATAAAGGCAATTCGCTACCATTACTATCGACAGAGAAGTCCAGGCAACGGGAATGAGTTGTCCAGCAGTGAGGAAGAGAGTGAAGAATCAGATACGGAGTTAGATGATGACGAGGATAGCGAAGATGATCTTGTCATTCCTGATCTCGATGAACAGTCAACTGTTCGTAAGCCAGTTTTAACTTTTGTACCAGATGACCAAATAGCTGAAGTTACTGTACAAGCAAACACTGGATGAAAAAAAAAAAAAGGAAAACAAAAAGAAAACAAACAAAAAAACGAACAAAAAAAATTATAAAAATGTGAGCAAAGCTACAAAGGCTGATCTATTACACTATAGATGAAAATAAAAAAGGAGACAGGAACAGTGGCCGATCCTAGCCCTTCCAGATGGCCGAATTGTCGCTAAATATGACCTGCTGATAGGGACTTGGCGGACTGCTATTTGGCACTCTAAAAAAAGTAACTTTGCAGTTTCAAGCACTTTGCAGTTTTAAGCAAGATTGCTTGTATGTCAACTGAATTCAGATGTCTGGATCCAGACTAGAAAAAGACACGGATCAAGAGACACTTTTAAAAAAAGACTGCGCGATAACGGCTTTATTATGCCGTAAGTACATCATAGTTAGAAATACTACCTGTATATGAACGTTTAAAACACTAAATATACACGTCGAAAGGTGAATATGGGTACAAAGACATGGGGGGGGGGGGGGATCACGAAAGTTATATATAGTTATGAGGGGGGATCACTTCAATAAAATAACATTTAAAGGGGGGATCGGCTAAATTTTATCGTGTTTAGCCCAAAATCCTCCGACCCCCCCCCCCCCCCCCCCCCCAGGCGATAAATAATGACCGGTCCCTAAGTCTGTTGACGAAATCCTATTGTTTAACGATTGAAGTAGTCCGTTTCCTCTGGTGGCGGTTATTGAGCTGTATAAGCAGGGGCGGATCTAGGGGGAGGGTGCAGGGGGTGCGCACCCCCCCCCCCCTCCCCCTGAGATGACCTGCGGTTTCCTAATACAACTAGTATTCTGCTAAAAAAACTATGTGGTTTATTGGTGTTGAAGTAGAGCAAGAGACGAGTGCACCCCCTCCTAAAAAAAATCCTGTATCCGCCCCTGATAAGCTGGGCCTAACTTTTGTGCTTGTTGATCAAATCCTTTCATGTGACAAGCTACTAAGTATTGCTTTCCTGAAGAACTTTTTATTTTGTTGTAATGGTGGTTTAAAATTTCGAGTCTGTGAAAAAAAACCTTCAAAAATTGACCCACCATACTAGAATTGCTCTCCTGTGGTACTCAATTAAGCTGTGCAAGGTGGTTCTAAGAAGTCTGTGGATGAGATTCTACTGAAGTCTGTAAAGTGTAACCATTCTATCGAAACCTTTTGAGCGTTTGAGCGTTACTATCCTTCTGTGTTACCGCGTAAAAGTTTGCTGTGACTTGCGTGGTCATTTAAATCGAAATTATGCTTTTTGGCGAATTGGTGTATCAAGAGTGTAAGGAGAGATAATCGCATGTCCCTGAAGGCGAAAAAAGGGATCAGAGAGGACACCCTAAAGATATTTTTAGATAAAATTAAGACGCTAAAATTATAACGGTACTTTTGAAATATGTGAAGAGCGGCTTCTTTTGACTTTTAGCCGGTCTGTCCAGCTGGAAAAGCCGATTTGACGATGATTTGTTTTATCAAGGAGTAGTTATTGTTTCATCGCAAATTATTTTAGTGAAATTCGTCAAATCTTTAAGTCGAAATCCCCTGGTTCTTTTTGATAAGAATGTTTACTAAAATATCGCATTTTCTCTGACTACTCTTAATTTTACCATCAGATTAAGCACAACTGCAGCATTAAATTTGTTGGTAATGAAAAAAAAATATTGATAAAAGGGACAATTTATACAGGAAAGAATAAATTAATAACATTTTTTTCAAATCGCTCCAAAAAAAGACGTTGTTTAGAAAGAATGTACGGGAAACCGTGTAAATGAAGATAAAAATTACATTTTTGCCCGGGTGAAATAAACACTGGCTGTGATTTGCGGAAGGAAAACGGTAGCTTCGGAATATTCAGCGGATAAGTAAAAGTTAATTTGGACTTCCGTGCTGCTTCCGTACAAAGTTCTAACCGGCTTTGAGTCTGTGGACGAAAATCCGACCAAGGGCCGTTATCATTCAATTAAGACCTTATGAGCAGTTTTTTCCCGTGGTATTGTGTATCGAACAGTAGATGTAATTATGAAGTGTGCGAACGCCATTTAAATGTACTGTTAGTTTTTAATACCTTCGTTGCCATCCATAAAAATCTAACTAGGATGATTAAGATTACTCTCACTCAGCATTTTTATACGTCTTGGAAAAGATTTCTGTTATCTATTTTTGCAGTGCCTTCTTAAAATAATCACCTCTCTCTGCGTAATTGCTGCTTTATAATTCCTTCTAATACTGTCATCCTAGCTGTCAT
This sequence comes from Porites lutea, assembly GCF_958299795.1. Lineage (NCBI taxonomy): Eukaryota > Metazoa > Cnidaria > Anthozoa > Scleractinia > Poritidae > Porites > Porites lutea. The sequence goes on from NC_133208.1 coordinate 28,419,075, forward strand.
ATTTCAAAACTAATGCCACACTAAAACGGAAGGCAAATTGTAAACTTGTCCCTGATTTTTAAAGTACGTTATTAAGTTTGATAAGAATTTTGATAAGGAGCATTTTGAGGAGGTACTAGAATTTTTGATAACGATGTCGCTGTTATCAGATACTTGCTATCAGTATCTTAAATGCTGCTTGTATCTTTTATGCCCTTTAATGGCGTGCTTTGATTTTGAGACGGTGATAGTTTTTCCATCTGGACATCACGGATTTCGTGTTAATGTCTGAGTTATCATGATATGGACGCCAGTGTTCTGAGGACAACAAAATTTGCAGGGCTGTCGCATTGCAACAAGGAAAGCTGTGAAATGTAGTGAATGGGGACTCGAGGAAACGGTGATTCAGTGATTGACTCTCAAACCTGATAGCGTCGAGTAGGGCCAAATAAAAAAAGGCCATACAAATGTAACTATATTTTTTGGTAAAATCCTAAGAAATAAATGGTACAATACCAAAGGTTTCATTTGAATGGTAAGTCACAGAATTTCGTTCAGTCTGCAGATTACAGGCTTACGTTTTTGCCGTGTGCGCGAGTGTTTTCGGTTCCCGTCAGTAATAACGACCTGTCTAATAACCGCCATGTTGAAACGGCCATATTGAATTAATTAAAAAAGGGCGAATCAAAGGGAAACGCTTACCCCAAGGGTTGTAATTTCCACTCTCCCCAATCTTCCCCAGGAATAAAATTAAAGATGACCGCCACGGCATTACGAACTGGCCAATATAAGATCCCACTGGCCTAAAACCCCTTGGACACCTTTTAAAATTTTTACAACGTAGTAAATGTAAAGTTTATCGCTTTAGGTTTTTTTGTACTGTAGATACCGTAAAATTCTTAAAATAAGCCCCGGAACTTATATTTTTCAAAGGCCCTTTTTGAGGGGCTTATATGCGGAGGGGCTTATCTATGGAGGGAAATTTGCGTTTCAAAATCGATTAGGCTAGCCTTATAGTTGGAACGAAATTTACCGTTTTTGCTTTGTTTTACTTTGTATGTGAGGGCAATTTCCAAGTAAAAGCCCCCGGGGGCCTTATATTTGGAGGGGCTTATACATGGAGGGGCTTATTTTCGGAATATTGCGGTATATAATGTAGAAGGGATAAGGGCTATGTTTCATAAACTTCATAACGTGTCGTGGGGCTTTTAGGCCGATTACGAACATTCACTCGTCCAAAAAATACGTCAGATCTGCAGATTTCGTGTACAGGTGTACAAAGTAAAGTTACAAAATCCATGTCATCTCATCATAACTCAGTCTAAGAGTGAAAGAGTTAGTTAATTAATTTCTTATTTCCTGATGAGATGACTTTGAACCCCGACAAACTAGTCCAGTAGTCACTGCTGAGCGGAAACAGAAATTTTTTTGTTGGCTGCAAAATTCAGTCGTGCACCTGTTCCAGGCGTTCAGATGGTGGAAGCTGTTGAAGAAGAAAAGTGATTAGAGAATCACGTGTTTCTTTTGCAATATATATGTGTATGGGTACAGACACTAAGGACGCGAGCAAATCAGGCAAATATTACTGGACTTGGATCAATTAACCTCTGACACGAGTTTCACATTAGAAAAGCTGTTTTTAAAACGAACGGAACAAGATTTTCGGGCCGCGAGCCAAATCTTAGATAAGACGAAAAACGTCTTCGAAATCAAAAATGTTACTGGAGTGAATGTAAACAACAAATCTCCGTCGGCGCCGGGTACAGTCCGGAAGGAAATCTTGTCGAGTCAACATGATAGTTCTATTGTCTTTTGAAGAAAAAACAGATGACGCTCGCGCTTGCGCATAATCGCCTCGTGACATAGTTCCTTTAAGCGTTTCACTGCCAGAGAGGGCGATGGAGTTTTGTAAGGTGACTCTAACTTTTGAGTCTGCGGACCAAATCCTATGATGTGACCTTTCAAACTCTAACTTTTGAGTCTGTGGACGAAATCCTATGATGTGACCATTCAAATGAAAGCTCTCTGCCAGTACTTACATTTGCTTTTTCCTAAATTTGGCGGTGAAAGGATTAAGCTCAATGATCTCATCTGTAGAAGCATTCACCTATTTTTTGTATCAAAATAACTGACATGTATATTTGTCTTTTTTTGGTAGTTCGCGGTGCGCGGCCCAAGCTTTCCAGACTACACGCTACGTTTCGTTTCAAGATAGAAACACCGCAAGGAGAGAACATGACTGCCGCGGAATTTCGCATTTATAAGGAGCAGAAGTTCAACAAGCTAAGGATCCCAATTTTAAACGTCACGTACCGCGTCGAATTACATCAGGTTTGTATCAGTTTACCCTAAAAAAGCTATATGTGACGGCTCCCCTCCAAGGTCCAACCTCTTACCCTTTAATATGCCATTTTTGACCGAAAAAAGGTACCTCTTTCCTATACCTTCTATTGACAAATGGTAACCTTGTCACTTATCTAGTTAAAACCTTGCATCCCTTTTAACCGCTGTAAATGCACTGTCTTAAACCCTTTAGCTCCCAAGAGTGTCCAACATCAGTTTTCTCCTAACAACATCAGCAGATCAATAAGAGTAAGGTTATGAGAATTACTAAATTGATTACCAAAGGGAGAATGCTTTGATCTTAAACCAAATTCTCTCAACTATTCATAAAAGAAATGTATGGAGATCGGTCTGGAGAATTTGTATATGGATCTTGGGGCTTAAAGGGTTAAAATATGAATAAATTACCAAACCAGAACGTTTTGGCGAGTTTTCCAGTCATAAAATGCATCTCTTAGTCCTTTTGGGCCTTTTACAGACCGAAATGACAGATTTTCCTACCCGTTTCATATGCTTCAACAAGTGAAATCCCTACCCTTTCATATACCTAAGGCCTGGGAAAGGTACCCCTTTCGGGCGGAGCCTCCCTGTATGGGCCATTGTAGCCGGAAGCGCCCCCCGGGTGTTTAACGAAATTTATCAAAATTTGAACAGTGAGAATTGCACCCAAACTGGAGTGAAACATAAAACTAACCCCTCAAAACATTTAAAAGACGTTATAAATAACACAGCGAATTCACAAAAGGAGAAACGGATAGACAAACTTGAAGAACCATGAAACGGATTGTAAATATAAACAACAACTTTGCACGTGCATCGCTCTTTTGTACATTTCCTTGCCTTGCCTTGTCGAGGACATTAATACAAGACAAAGACTCTCCACTTCTTTTCCTGTATTTTTATAAAGTCTTCAAGAATTCAACTCCAGACAAATTTGCCATCATTTGACAAATTGAACGAGTTGGAATAAGTGGGATAAAGTTTGAAGTAGCGCAAATTCACTTTTTAAGTGACGTTTTCGTAGCCTTCGTCCGGCGTCGTTGTTGCTTAAGGTGATGTTACACGGGACAATTCGCAGCGATGATTTTTAGCGCAACACAGCGTTGCAATGCTGGAACAATGTTGTAACCCTTCGAAACAATGTCGCAACAATGTTGCAACGCTGTGTTGCGCTTCAGTTAAATCGTCGTTGCGAATCGCCTCGTGTAACATCACCTTTTAGCTCTCTATTAACAAAATGAACCAGACAACCATGACAAAGCCCCGTAAAACCCAGAATGGTCTCTCTTATATCAATTAATTAATTCTCATTTGTTGCCCTCATGCTTTTCCTCTCTTGATTTTACTATAGAAACAGTTAGGAGAACATGCTTAAGTATCAGACTCTAATTTCGTGTAGCAGGTAGCCTTACAAAAGAGCCGACATTTCGCGACGCCACCACTGGCTGGTTTCCCCTTTAACCCTTTAAGCCTTAATATCCAGATACAAATTCTCCAAACTGATCTCCATACATTTCCTTCAAGAATTAGTTGAGAGAATTTGATAGAAGATCAAAGCATTGTCTCTTTAGTGATCATTTTATAAATTCTCATTGCCTTATCTCTTGGCAAGGTATCAATATTGTGGGGAGAAAATTGATGTTGGTCACCATTGGGACTTAAAAGGTTAAGTGACGTCTGAGAAACAAGCATAGAGATTCCATACTGATGACGCAGCACTACTCAGATTTGGATAGTGTTTCTGATTGGTTGGCTGAAGAAAATTTACCACGCGGCACGACCAATCAAAAGCACTACCCAGATCTGGGTAGTGTCGCGTCATCAGCATGGAATTTCTACGCTCGTTTCTCAGACGTCATTTTGCGGGGAAAGCAGTCATAGCGTCGCCAAATGTCGGCTGTTTTCTGACGCTATGAAGCAGGTAAAGAAGCACCATTATAACACAGTCTTTTTTTGTAATCTAGGTTCGGCAGCCGGGAAAAGATCTACAGCGGCTGGGCGTCCTTGTTGTACGTCACTGGGAAAAGGGCTGGCAAGCATTTGACGTCACAACTGCTGGACTTGAATGGGCGAAAGAACCCTCTAAGAACTTTGGGATAGAACTTTCGGTGCGTACTATGGCTGGAGTAGAAGTGAACCCATTTGACATCGGTTTTGTCGGTTTTCACGGCCCGCAAGAAAAGCGTCCATTTTTAGTGTCGTTTTACCGTGGTGACACATATCGGCGCTTTTTCCCCAATCAACCTTTTCCCCAGCATTCCCCGAGGCGTCGACGCTCTCCTCGATCTCTCGGGCCTCAGTTAGCCGACGTGGGATCTAGCTCCAAGAGTGGTAACCACAAAAGCTGTAGTCGAAGGATGCTCTACGTAAGTTTCCAGCGATTAGGCTGGCAGGATTGGATCATAGCCCCGGAGGGGTATTCTGCTTTTTTCTGTCATGGCGAGTGTTCCTTTCCTCTCAGCGCACATATGAATGCGACAAATCACGCCATTGTACAAACGCTGGTACATCTAATGACCCCGAGTGTCGTACCTCAGCCTTGCTGCTCTCCGACCAAACTCACGGCTATCTCAGTTCTCTACTTCGACGATGACAACAACGTTGTTCTTAAAAAGTACACGAATATGGTGGTGAAGGCCTGTGGTTGCCATTAGTGACCCCAGTGACCTTGAGAAAAGTCAGTTACCAAAAGTCTCCACTACCTTTTCGAGAGAAAAAAAAACCGAGCGACTAAAGAGAGACGCGCGCAGTTATCACAACCATAAAGCGAAGTGTTTTGACGCTGTATAATTATCTGTTTTCAAGGATGTATATCTCAGATGCCATATCACATACTGCATTGCAAACCGAAGTTGCAAACCAAGACTTTTGCCTTAAAAGATAGAAAAGGAAGCCTAGAAGGTAGGCCGGCCAGTTATACGGACAGATGAGAGATGTAGTTGATAAACTGTTTGAGAATAGTGCGCGAACCTTTCCTCGCGGAGCTTTCAGCATATGGTCTATATAAAACGGTCTTTTGTTCTAGTTTTGCAGACTTGTTCAGGAAAAAAGTGATAGTTCATAGTTAAAGTCATAAATTATATATGTAAAATATTAGAAAAAATACCAAAAGCAGTTTTGTAAAATTCTGTCGAAAGAGGAAAACAAAACTGCTTCCTTGAGAAGTAAAGCCTGTGTACAGCCGCCTTCTCCCCTCCAAAAAAAATCGGGGAGAAAAAGATTTTTTTTTTCGAGGGAACGGGGCGGCTTTTCAAAGGCTGTGAGAAGTATGGTATGTTATCTGATAATTGTTGCAGTAGTAATAAAGCCTTAAGAAATTCTCCGTGGTAAGTTTGGGTATTAAATGCAAAAAATTTCATACAGCTGTCAAAAACTGTCGAGGGAGGTTACGCTACCTCGACGGAGAGGGCAGCGGAAAAGTTACTCTGAAACTCGTCGTCTGTTTGCGCTGTTTCAAACTCCATCGTCTGGAACCAACGGGCGCGAACAGACTGTAGGTTCAAACATCCACGAGACTTTTGTTAAAATAAACGCTGGGCATTAAAAAATACAAAATATATTAGTTAGAAAGACTTGAATATTCATTGTATTTGCACTGGATGCTGTGAAGGAAGCTTCATACGGCATAGCCTTCATTGGAATCATCACACTTAAAATTTAGGGTTTTTTCCACAGATAAAATAAGTAAGAACCACCTTGTACAGTGTTGTTGACGATACCACCAAAGAGTATTGCCAAGTAGCTTTCATTTGAATGGTGGTACTTAAGGATTTCATCCACACACTCAAAAGTTAAACCACTTCGTAAAAGCATAATAAAGAGAAACACAGGAAAGTACTGCTCATTTAAATGGTCACGCTTCAGGATTTCTTTCAAAGGATGACAAATATTCAAAACGTCTAGATAGCTGCAACAATATAGATAGCTGCATAACATAACAACTTTCAGTAGTCAAGGGAGGGAAAACACCACCTCACTCGGGAGTCGAGCCCCAGGAAACACCTAAGTTCTATTTTAAAATCCCTTAAGTTGGGCATTTCTCAGTCACGGCACGGAGAAGTAATCGCTAACTTGCTAATCAATTTTGTAAGTCTGTTGATATAAGGCTTGTCTTTACTACTTTCAAAATCAAGAATCTTTTTAATAATCTGAAAGATGCTGTCCCTGGGGGCTTCGCACCCGTGTGGTTTATAAATTTTCGTGTTATGTTGGTGAAACCAGCCGACATATCTCCACACGAGTGCGTGAGCACTTACTTTCCGACAGGTCTTCGATTGCTTTTAGACATCTGCAGAGTTCAGAGTCTTGCCGAACATCCTGCACACTGCACTCTGCAGCTACTAAATACCAAGTGAAACTAAAAGAATCTATTCATGTTCATAAAATGGGAGAAACCTGACCTCAACCAGCAGGTGAAACACATAAACCTGACTCTCGCCCTGTAAGTAGCTGAGCGTCACTAATTTTAAACTTTTCAGTACGCAATAATATTGCCAACGTAATGTAACGAACTTTGTAACATCGCACGGGATTTAAATTCAACAGCGATTTCAAAATATGTAACTCTGAAGATGACGGATGTACCGTCGAAACATGTCTGGTAAATTAAAGAAAGTTGTTATGTTTATGACAAATATTATAACCATCCTTTACAGCACAGAAATATGTTTTTAAGGCCTAGTACATTCCTATTCTTTTCTTATTCAACTTTTTACAACCATTCAAAATGTTTGAATGTATCAGAAAAACACTCTTTCACGTGTTTTTTTAGTAGCTTCCCTTGTGATTACTTTTGAAAACGAATGTTCTATGCAAAGCTGGAAACCTTTTGCAACTAATTTATAAACCTTTTTCGTTGTGGTGAAAAGGTTTGTTTCATCTTTGCAAACTGTCTTAGTGTGCTAGAACATGATAAAAGCTTCGCCGGAAGAAATGCACTGTTTGATAGAGAATGCACTTTTACATGATCTTAGAAGACTTCTTTATTAGTGTTGCATTTGTGGCCGAAGTGTATCCATATTTTTAAATCTATCTGGACAAATATGATATGATTAGTTTGTTTTATTAAAAAAGATGTGTTTATATATTTATAAGTTCTTTGTAAACGTCATTTCAAGGGGTTAGAAAATGTGGAGAAAATGGATGTGGTTTTCCTCAAAACGAGAAAAGAGTACGCTATCATCCAATTTCTCGTCATCGTTTGAGTTACGAAAATAGCCACCACAAGTGGATGTTTTGATTTTAAGAATAATTATTCTCATAGTTTGTAAATTCACAGATGAAAGGCCCTAATATACACCTTTTTTTTTCGGCTATCTTGCGCCCTTTTTGTCCTAATTCAAAATGGCGCCCGATTCACTTGAAAGGGTTTATATTAAGTACCACAGGATGATCATGAAAAGAAAGTTATAAACACAGTAAGTTTGCCTAGGAAAGCGCAAGCTTTTACAAAATATTTTCTTCAAAAAACCGAAAGAGTTTCACAGCAACCACTCGCAATTCGTAGCGCAGGGAAACTCATTTTTAAAACGCTAGAGCTTTTCCTCGTGTACAAATGTAAGTGACCGGCTAGAAACCTCTCTCACAGTAAATTTTTTCCCTTGTCTTTTCATTTGATGTGACTCAATGATGATCTCATGGCGTCTGTCCTCATAGTCCAGAATGGCTAAAATCGCTTTCATTTGCTCGTCAGCATGAAAATCTATCATATAATAGAAGAACGCATCTCGGAGAAATTTCATCTTAAGTTGTGTTTGAATTTCCTTCTGCGTTTGTTTGTGGGTTCTGGTGGTGCTTCCAATATTCGGTCTTGTGGCTATTGCTTTATCATCTCCCCCATTTTGGTTGTTAAGTTTAAATTCTTCTAGTTGTTTTTCAGTTTCTTTTAACTTACGCTGAAGTTCAACCAATTCATGCATCGACGAGCAACAAGGGATAATTTCCTCTGAGTCTCCATTTTCCGTGGGATTTTCGTACTCTCGTAGTTTTTCCTTCAGTTCTTGAATCTCATCTCGTAGTTTTGATTTCTCGTTTTCCTCCTTTCGTGACTTGTCCGCCTTTGATTCGTTTTCTGCTTCGAGTTTCTTCCTCGCTTGTGTCTCCTTGTGAAGATCTTTGCGCGCTCGCTCGAGGTCATGTCGTAACACACTGTTCTCTTTGTCTCGCTCAAATAGGAGACGTCTTGTGTCTTGTAAAGCGCGCTCAAGCTCACAAATTGTAGCTCTTAGCAGAGAGTTTGAAGTCACCGAAACAGAATCTGATATAAAATCATTGTTACTCTTTTGATTATTATCACTTTCCCCTTCCTTATCGGAGTCTTCGTCGAAAAAAAAAAAGTCCACCTCAAAGTCGTCTAATTTTAGTGCAGCTTTTCCCTCCTGAGCTTCGTTGCTCTTTCTCCTTGAATTCTCCATCAAAGCTAAAACGAAAACGTCAGAGACCAGTGATGATCTGGCTGAACATGAACTTTCACGTGTAAGATAAAATCAGCTGTGATGTTTTGAGACTGGACAAAGAACAATAAAGCGAGACATGTGAACCTGCGAGCGGTTTTCCTTAAACCGGAAGTACCTGTTACTAAACTGCGGTCACCTGTTTGGGGAATACCACACGACACTGGTGGGATGTCCGTCGTTTTCTTAGAATTGACCGCGTCCACTTTCGTGTGTTTCCTGATATTTTTACTTTTTTGCTTTTAATTCCCATTTCTAGGTTTCCCTCCCTAGTTTTATAAAAAGGGGGACATTATAATCTAGTATCCGGAGCCTGCACTTAATGATTTCAGTGAAGAGCGAGGCCAGTTTCCGGAAATAATAACAGTTTCGTTCTCAGGGCCCCTGTCAGCTGACAGAGAAAAGAAGCAAAAGGCCCTGGCGACTAGAATAGAAAACAAAGATCCAAAGTTAAAAATGTGAAAAGATGTTGTTCCCAACGCATGCACAAAGATGTTCACGTATCATAAATCAACGGAGATCTGTACGTCCATCATGCTATTTGGCTGCCTCGGCCCTGGTCGTCCTCGGCGAGTTCGGATCATGACGTCACTAGTCAAGGTTGTTTGGAGAATTTGCTCATCGTGCACTGTTCTAAGCCCCCTCTGCTCCACCAGCGGCCAAAGTGCACCTTAGCCTGGGGACGAGGACGACTTTTTATTCCATTTCCTCGTCGACATCAAGTTCAACTACAATGTGAAATTTTTCAGTAAGATTCGTTTTTAGAGAAGGCGTGAACATTCGGCAAATCTTGCTTCCTCCCTTTCTGAACTTCATCAACATTTACAGTGCGACTACTCGAACCGGGGCACTTGGAAGAAGATTCCAATCACAACGTTTTTTGAAAACAAACGATTCTCAAGTTTTTTTTGCAAACGGACCAATTAAATTCGGGGTTTAACTATTCAACCGTTGAAAACTTAAAACCGTTTGAACTTACCTGACCTCTCAGGAAACAGCCCTCAAAGTTATGAAGGTTATTGGTCCTTCTGCAAAAAACTTGAGAATCTTTTGTTTTCATAAAACGTGTGACTGGATGATCTTCTTCCAAGTGCCCCGGTTCGAGTAGTCGCATTGTAACAAATTGAACGAGTTGGAATAACCACGATAAAGTTTGAAAAAGCGTTAATTTAAACATAGGGGCGCTGTCCATTTGTCGGAACAGGCCGGCCTGACCATTGCCCGACCAGTCAGTTTGATTACGAAATAGGCTTTTTCCAAGAGTTTTTGCTGAAAAACCGTCTCCTCGGTGGATGCTATTCAGGATTTGACTGATCTGGCTGGAGAGTTTTGATTAAAAGGGAAATTATCATTGCTACGGGAACATGAATGTTCTGGCCGATCAGCTCTGACAAATGGAAAGCGCCCTAACTTTCTCCCCGTATGTTTGTTTGTTTGTCTTTTTGATTTTTGTAGTAACCGCTCTCACGTAAAAACGTTCAAAAGGTCCTTGGTACTGCTATATAAAAAAAACCAATTTCACAGGGAATTCCACGAAGCTAAATCTTCTGAAAAGGGACGACTTCACATTACCTCATCATCACTATTGAAATTACCTTATTACAGTAGAAATGTGTAAGAATTTTCTTCGAAACCCTTCGAAAGTTACTAATAGTCATCAAATTTCCACTCAAGAAAAATTGTAAATTGTATTTCGCAAAATTCCTGATAAACGCTATTGAGAACAAACAATCAAACAACAGAAACAGTACTATGCAACAGTACCACTGAGGAATTTTGTTTGAATGGTTACAGTAAATTAAACTTTAGGATTTCACACACAGACTCAAAAGGTTGATCAACCTTGCGTACAGCACAATAAACAACACCAAAAAGAAGTATCCGCACTGTTGCTGCCATTACAATGGTCAAACTAACAGACTCAAAAGTTAAAATAGCTTGAGTGAAGACGTCTCTTATTTACGCCCTATTTCCTTTGTTCTGCACCCAGGCTAAAGTTAGAACCACCCGGCTTGTACAAGATTATAAAGCCTGCCGCAGGAAAGTGAGGTACGGCGTAGTATATTTCTTCTTCTTGAGTCGTCGCTCGGTACCACGTCTAACACAGGATTTCGCCCACAGACTCAAGACTTAGAATTACATGCACCTCAATTATAGGACGGAATTGTAAGATGACTTAGACCAGAATGCACCAAACCATACAGTCACCGCAGGAGTCACAGTGGTAAATGAATGTGGTCTTATTCATTATCTGTTAGGTAGCCTTCATTTATTGTTCTTTGCTTGCGTATAAATAGAACCCTGTCATTTATAAAGCAAATAAAATGAATACGAAAAAAAAAAAAAAAGCTGCACTAAACTCTTTTATTTACCTCCGTGATTAAATATTTGTTCTTTACTTACAGGTACAGACTTTCTCATTTTTATTTACAAATATTGCGCGCCTAAATCTACTCCTCAGTTGGGATACCGATTGCAGACTACAAGCTTACTCTATACACTTCTTTTTTGTCTACAAATATGGTGCATGGAGTTATCCTATTTTTACCGCAGATTATTTACAAGAGTCTTCTCTTTCTCTTTGTTTTAAATAGTTATCACCTCTAAAGTACACTTCCATTCATTTGAACAATTATCACATTTCATTTATTTCATGAAATTTTGTTCCTATTATCTGTAATGAGACATTTTCGGTAAACTTTCTTTATAAATCAACATTGTAGCGAAGATTGCGGAAACCATTTTGGCTATAAGTAGTGACCTTTCCGGAGAATTGTCGCAGAAAGGAGAAAGCTTGAAAATTGTCAGTTTGACAGGTTTATGTGATCAAAGAGCAAAGCTCTGGAACAAGGAGAGCTGTTGAAAACTTTCGTCAACGATTGTTGAAAATGTCATCGCTAAAAAGTTTCAACTACATATGTAGAAGAACCAAAACATAGCTCAGAGGTTAAATTTGTACGATAAGGTGATGACTTTTATTTATAGTTACTTAGTTTATTGCTGGTAGAAGAACTAACCGCTTATCCTGACAGGTGGCGATAAAAGACCTCCTCCGAACTGTTCATTCATGACAGTCTTTTCCCGCCAATGTCACCAGGATGAATCGCTGGGCGGTCATAAACGACGCCAGGAGGCCTTCCGGGCAAAATCAATTACTCAAGTTTGACCTTTCCAGCCCAAATTTCAGGCTTTAGATTGACAAAGAAAAAATTCTCTGACTTTGTGTCTTTTGTTGCGAAATTTACCGAGGAGTAAATGTCAAACATTCAACGTGTTTTCTCAACACTGCGTTAAGTCATGATATGTGTCCATATTTTCTCGAAACGTTCTACAGTCAGCTTATTGTACATGGGCTATCTCGATGCGCTACTCCGACCCTTACCTTACTCCGTTCTAAAGTTTTAAACGCTCGCTTTAGATTACTATACTTTTGCTCTGTGACGTGAAGTTTCTTCTTCAATTCCACCATCTCTTTCATGGCCCCGCACAGCGATCCACAGTAACAAGTCTGTCCTGCGACATTTGCTTCATTGAAGTTATCCTTTGCGAGTATGTTCTCTCTCTCCGCTTTGTACATGGTTATATCTTGCTGAAGTTGTTGAACAACCTTTTCCAAATCAAGAACTCGCTTTTGAGAGTTCTTAAACTCTTCTTCAAGAGTATCGCTTGCGTTATTTCCCCGTTCACCCCGACATAAACCAAGATCACTTCGCAATGAAACGATCTCATTGTCTCTTTGTGAAAGCAACTTGGTCGATTCACGTAAGGCGGTTTCTAATTGGCTGATAGTTTCTCGAAGAACAGATTCAACTTCCGTTTCATTTTTACACTTGTAGTTATACTCCTCGAAGTTGTTTTTCACACAGGCTTCCAGCCCCTCTCCCACCTCTCTTTCGCCGATCGATGGCGTTGTTAACTTCTCCAATCGTTCCATTAGTCGACAGAGCAAGGCGCACTTGACTTTCCTTCAAACTGACTGAAATTCAACTCAAATTAACTCGCGTGTTTCACATCACACACACTGCATTTGCTAGAATTAATTTGCGTTGGCGATGACACAGCTTGTACAATGAGAATCGAAAACAAAAGGAACCGTTTATGACCAAGCCCACACGCTGCGACCATGAATAAATCAGGGTGTTCATTGTAGCGTGACGTGCCAGTTAAGGCATGCTTCATCAAGCATAAACACCCCGCGAAAATAAAGCGATTTTTGTAAAACACAAACAGACAGGAGCAATTTGTAAACCTTATTTCATCGTGCTTTGATCGAGATACAGTAACATTTTTTACTTTGTCCGTGAATTATATTCCAATTCTCTCTTTTGTAAATTTGAATTTGCTCTTTAAAAACTAATTGAACAATGAAAAAGCACTTGATCAGTAATTACTCCGGCAGTGATTCATCAGCTATTATTTTTGTCAAACAAAGCTAAACCTTTATAAAGCTGAAGCGTTTCGTGGTTGTGCGGCAGTTGGCCTCGGTAGGTGGTTAGAACGTACAGCCTAATTGCATATTCTCCTCAGTCGCAAAATAAAATACGTCCCACCCCAAATCAGGCTTCAGAAATTCACTAAATAATTGACAGCTCAGAATTCTCACCACTCAATATTAGATTTTTCTCAAATACCACTTAATTAATACCAAATACATGGTATGTGGAAGTGCTTTTTATACATATCAATCTTACTTACAAGATAATCACTACTAAAGGTTAAGTGTCTATTGCCCTTGATAAACCATGAAATTCTCCATACTGAAGAAAAGGCACAGTGAAACTCGTGTCAAGACAGTATAAAAAAGGGCTTGAGTCACGAAACATGAATGTCGCTTGTACAGTAGTATCCGCTTAATGTATATATAGGTGTCATCAGGCTCATACTAGTACAGAAAAATGGGACGAAACTTTTCATTTGAGGGCTTGTTGATGCTAATTTTCCGCTTAATGCAGAAAGTTCGCTCATAACATAGGGTCGGCTTACTACAGGTTTCACAGAAATGCAACCAAGGGGCACAGAAGAGAGTTATCAAGTTCCTTAAGAATGCTTTCTGTCGATTAACTTTTTATCAGTAAAGTATAAAGTCTATTGTTCAAGTCGTTTCTCTGAATTGCTCATGTAGTAGCTTTCATTTGAACTGATTCAGATTGTTGTGCAGAGCATGTCAAACTTCTGTTGTTAGTTATGATTAATTTTGACCCAAACAAAGTCTCTTAAAAAAAGTACCAAGTAAACTAATTATCACATTATTTATTTTTCTTTTGTTAACCACGTGGAACATAACCGTAAGCAAATTAATGCCACGACTTTTCCTTCGACCCGTGAAAGTTTCTCATGTAACACTTGGGGTGGAAGTACAACAGTTTCAAATCATTCAAGCCGGAAACTTAAACTGAATCACAGAAACTGCTGTGCGTTTTAAGTTTTAAAGCATTTTCCTAAGTGGAATCAGTTCTAACTCTATCATAAAATATTTTAACTTGCCACTGTCGACTAATTGGTAAAAAGATTATATTGATCATGTAAAAATGTCAGCAAATCGAAACCAACGAAGCAGACCAGTGATTCCCTTTCGTATACATGTATGTAGCGCCTCCAGAATGGCACCCAGACTGCGTGAGCTAGCCCGCATAGCAAGCATTTCCGCGCTAGTTCGTCGAGAACGTTTTTTTGCTCTCGTTCAAACTTGTGTAACGACCTCGCGCTGGAACGCTTGCTTTAAACATTATTTTCCTTATTACGGGAAAGCGTACGTATCTCGCAAGAACAGTAACCCGCTAGGCCATTTGGCACCCTACGTGGCCATAGCACTTGATCTTGGGCACCAAATGACCCCTGACGAAACAGTTAAATCCACTGTTTAATCAACACCTCCCTTGATATTCTTTACCGTTATTCACAATAATAAACTAATATTCACTTTCACCTGTTGAGGAGCTTTACCTTGTTAGATGTCACCTCTTTTAAAATGTTTGTAAAAGTGTGCTGCTCGCTTTCAACGCTTTTATTTTTAAAAAATCCCTGCTCATTTGAGACATGAAGTTGAGGACGATTTTACACCATCCAACAAATGGTGACTCACTTGTATAACGTTAACGACATCGGTTTTGTCGATATCGGTTTTATTATATCATTAACTGGAAAACAAAAATTACCGAGCAATTTGTGTCCCAATTCTCAACCTCGGCTGCCCGGCTGCCATGTTTGTTGAAAGCAGATCTAAATACTTTCATGAGATCATTATTATTATCGTTTCAATGATTTTTGTTTAAAGTTTTTGTAATTATTACCGTCAAAAAGCTTTCATCCCTATCTTGATGATCCTTTACGCATTGTGGAGAAATTATCTCACTGATCACCTTTAAACAGTGACTTTCTTTCCGATGCGTTAAACTTGATCAACCGTTGGATGCGTTTCTGGTGTGTTCTAGAATTACACGAGATAGAAAACTCAAGGTCAGGTCTAAAAACTATATAAGAGTCTTAGCTCAGGGTCTTCTCTTCACCGTCATACGTACGAGGAGTTTGTACCTTTAAAGATAGTCATGTTGGTTCCATTCTATTCCGTGCTTTATCCTTCTCTGTTTGCAGCTGTTTCATGGAAACAAGCAAATAGCGCGGGAACAATAGTGATATGCTATAGTATTGTCGCCGTTCCAAGTATTGAATCTGTAGACGGTGAATCCTAGCGTGTTACTATGAAAACGACACTCCTCCGTGGCCGTACTTTTGTATATAGCACACTGGCACTACTGTTTTGTTTTTCATTAAATTGGGAGTTGAGATTATTATGTTTTGCTTCCTTAGGTACCGTATTTTCTCGATTAAAGGCCGGACCCCGATTAAACGCCGGCCTTTTTTAAACGCCGGGTCAAAACTGCTAGTTTTTAAATAAACGCCGGGGGCGTTTGTTCGAGGTCCCGGCGTTTAATAAAGGTCCCGGCGTTTATTTGCGTCGAGCCAACAAGTACAGATATTCACTAGAAAAGCACTGCTATGACACGTACGGATCGGAAGATGAGAAAATCCACTGTCTTCAGAAAGAAGGCCCACTAAGCAATGGGGGGGAGGTGTTTACGGAAAGGGCCGCGGCATTTTACGCTGCGCTGGGACAAGGTGCTCCCGTAGATGAAAACGACCCATTCGCAGACCTAGAGCCGGACATTTTCGAAGAAGAACGTAATGAGATTGTTGTCCACGAAGATTAGTCGATTAGAACGCAAACATTATTGCGAACGTTTGTTGATACAAACATAAAGGACGTTGGCGACATTACCATTTTTAAACTTTAAACGTTTTGTTCTGTTTGCATAAATACTGATTACAATATACACGTGCCGTATGTAATGCCGTATGTAATACCGTATGTATGAGATACAGGGACATTATGTTAGGTCGGGTCCAAGGGAGAAATCGTCCCGCCTTGACAAACTGCGCACGGATCTCAAAGAATGTGAAATAATACATCAACCTAAAAATGATGAAAATTTTATTTCATTAATAAACGCCGGACCCCGATTAAACGCCGGCTTCAAATAAACGCCGGGTCCCTGAGGCCAAGTTTTAAATAAACGCCGGGGGAGTTTAATCGAGAAAATACGGTATGTGTATAAAGCTTTTACAAAAAAAATTCTGGGAACGAATCCGATGGTGAGGTGCCGGGGTTTCGCTGAAGTTGATCACGGTTGATGAAAATGGCCGTTTGGAAAAGGAGGTACCGTCGATCAAAGGTTTCCATTTGAAGGGAAAGACTGCAATAATTGTTACTGGGAATAGTGGCACAAACAGATCAGTATAAACTTATTTATAACTGGAACGAAAGAAAATGTTCCTGCATTTGAAAATACATCCCCTTTTACTTGGTTATATTTCTGGCGCCCGCAGTTGTTCAAAACTGGTGGATAATGCTATCCACTGGATAAATCTCCATCCAGTCGGTAACGCAATTGGTTTCCCTAATACTTATCCACTGAAAGTGATTTATCCCTTAGAATGCACTATCGAGCGTTTGAACAACCAGGGCCTGGTGGCCCGGAGGGGAGGTACTGCCAAGTGGGCTATATAGGTATGAAAAATATGAAACGGCAAACTATAAATCCTTACGGCAAGGCGATGAAGAAGTAAACAAAAGATATTTTTGTTTTATTCTTTTGTTTACTTCTTCATCGCCTTGCCGTAAGGATCAGTTTGCCGTTTATTTTTCTGCAAGTTTAATTGTACTGATCCTGGTCTACAACTGGGACATCCCGGACCACTCATTGGTTTGTTGCTGTGGACTTGCTGACATTTTATATATATAGGTATGGGCTGCTGTGAATTGAAGGGTATGGTTTTCAAGTAGTTTACCCCTAGGATAGGGTATATAAATCACAGAGTTTGGGTCTAGAGAAAGGGTATCATTTTCCAGGAAACCGTTCAATTGGTTGAAGATTTTAATCTAGACTAGAGAAACCAGGAATTGACACACGAAAACGTACGAAAAAATCAAATCGGCAAGTTTAGCCTAAAAGCTACTCTAGGATAGGGGGTAATTTTAGAGATTTTAGTCAGGAGCCGAATACTAGCGCAGGGTAACAAAATTCAGCTGAACTAGCTCTGGTATAGGCTGAGGGTTCCAGGGTCCCAGCGGCACATCCCTACCCAGAAATTCCTAAATTACCCCCCCGGGCCTGGAGGCCTCCTGCAGTTTCCTCGACAGGTGTCTGCCGGTAACTTTAAGACAATTCTTTTTTGATAGCAATGTGTTATGGAGAATTCCAGCTCATTGAACTGGAGAATCTTAATAACTCTTGCCATTGAACAGTTAACTAAAGTGAAATAAAGCGTCTTATATTTGGGCTGCTGCATGGCGATTTCGCTGAAACGCGGTGAACTGGAGCCCCCCATTTTGAATGGTAGCACCGCAGGCAGACCACCCTCTATTAGTGAGGCCGTTGTTTATTGAAATCTGAGCATCGATCTTATTTACAGAAGAAATACAGATAAACAAGGTCATCTATTCATCTCGCAAAATAGCGCTTAAAACAGCACGAGACGGCGGAAAAAACATAGCTTGCGTATGTAGCGCTTGGAAGTAATGGACGCAGGAAAGAACGCACCCCGTTCTTTTTTGCGCCCATTACTTCCAAGCGCCCGCGCAGTAGGCTAAAAAAACATGAGACATGACCATTCTCGTCCCCAGAGTCCGTCGTTTCTTTGTCACGTGGTAGGTTACAAATTAAGCCGAGTGGCTCTGGGGACGAGAATGAGACGTGACCAGAAGCCTATTACCCAATAGCTCCCTTACATGACACAGTTAACATTTCCTTCAAACTTTTATTGAATTATTTGCGTTAAGTCTGCATTTTGGAGCAAATTATAGACACCGAATTGTTCATCTGGGTGGTCTGCCTGGTGTATACACAGGCTACATCGTTATAACTGGATCCAAGTGTCTATTTGTGTTTAAATTTAACTGAGATAATGCCTACTCTAACAATCTTTTCGGTTTTTTTCCTTCAACAATTTTTGTCTAGTTATTTGAAAGATCTTGCAAGAGCTTGTACATTGAGAGAAAACTGGGTCCTATAAAGGAGAACAATAATTCATTGTCCTGTGCGTCTTGTGGTGATTTGAACACGTGACGTAATCTGAAGAATACGTATTTTCGCGCCGTTTTTCGCAGGCAAGACAGCGAAGAAGACGAGCGTGCGGTAAGTCCGGTCGAAAATCTCCCTGCTTTTGCCGCAGAAAAGTTATCTAAATATTAGTATTACATAGATAAAGCTACCAAACAAGAATATTAGTCGTGTTTGGCCGATATTTTCCAGTTGGAAATATATTTTAGCCGATATTCGGGAGGCTTGTGTCGACGCTCGCTCGCTTGCACAGCCTTCTAGTTTTTGATGTGTGATATTTAACAAAGCTCGGCTCAGACTGGCAGCGCTTTTTCCAATCCTAAGCTTTGGTAAAAATTATAATATGCCTTTAACCCTAGGAGTAGGAATGGCGTTTGTATAGAGAAGGTGAGCGGACAATTCGGCTGCAGTTTTCATCCGAACATGCAGAGTTCAAATTCCATTGTTGCATGCGGCATGTTCACCTCTCCGTTGGAGAGACTATGCCTCGAGGAAAGATTAACGTGCGAGCTACTTCATGACGGTTTGCCCCTCAAAATAAGGTAGTAGTTAAGACGAGTTTTGAAAGTATGCTTTTCATGAATGTAGACACACTCAGGGTGCCACGAAAACGCAAACCTCAGACCACATTAAAGATCTGATCGAGTTGGGTGAATATCTGCTGGTAGATAACGCCCTTCCAAGATCTGCATAAATCTTCCGATCATAGTCGGCCTCATCTAGTAATTGCCAATCATCAGCTTGGTTAAATATCTAGATTATATGCCTTTATTTTTTTTTTTTTTTAGTTTACTGGTAGGGCTCTTCATTTTGTCTTCATCTGTCATCTGCAGTGCCTTTAACTTTAACTTTATTTTTTGAGATTTCTGCAAGATACAACTTCAGAATTGTTGTGAAGTAGGAACATGATATTTTTCTTGTTGGGTTGTGCGATATTTTTGCCATGTTATTGAAACAAACAAGTCAGGCACCTGGCCATAACATATTGGGTGATTCCAGAAAATATCCATACTATACCACGGACGGCTTTTTTTAATTGGAATTCTGAGGGCAAATATTGGGGGGTGGGGATGCAGGGTGTTTGAACTGGAGATTTGAAGGCATGGATGGATACTTGTATTACTGAAATTCGGAGGCCAAGCAGGAATCTTCACAGGGAACAGACGAGTGTATTCCTTGAAAATGGTTATCTTATGGCCTTAATTATTAATTATTGGTTCCCCAAAAAAGCACAAATTAACGATACTGTCTACGACTGCAGAAGTAGGATAGAAGATAAGCATCAATCAATAAGGCATGCGTTTGTGTTCATTTGCAGAAGAAAACTGACAAAATGTGTATTGTATTTCAAGCTCCAGAGGCCTTGGTGCTACAAAACATCCTTTTCTCTCTTGTCAAAGCAGCCTGATAGACCTATTCGGCTAGCTCAATGTTGTACCCAATTCAAACCCTTTGGGAATAAAACGTTTTGTTTCAGGAATTTCCATATCATTTAAATGTGAATGCCACATTATAATGCAAATACAATACACAAAGAATCTTATCCCCGGGAGATTTGAATTGGGTACAACATTGAGTTAGCCGAATAGGTCTATTATTTGTCATTTCAGTGCCAAATATGGTCTTTTAACTGAGGACATCATTGCTGACCTCGTTGGCTAAAATTAAAGATGTTGGAGATACACTTGATCGTAATATATTTTCTGAATGTACACCAGTCATCACAAAATAGTCTTATTTTAATATTCTAGTTTGGGGCAATGTAAAGTTTATGTGGGTTGCGCCTTTTGAACTTTGGTAAGGAGAAAACTGTTATTTTATTTTTTTAAAATTTTATTCCAGAGTTTCTGGGTTCGTAATGACTACTGTTGTAACCAATTGCCCTGAACAGAGGTAGAGCCATTTGAAATATTTTGGTATCAAATAAGCCAAATTGGGCATATTTGCAAACCCTGCCAGTAAATCTGAAAGACTTTGAAGATCAAATGGAAAATTGGTGTAGAAAGGTGGATTAACAATATGAAATACCAAGGGCATAAGGGATAAACCATTTTGCAAATTTTGAAGGCAAGGAGAGGTTAAAATATGAGGGGGGCGTAAGGGGGGTACGAACACCGCAATACCGCACATGGTAGGGCAAGAATACCGCAATACCGCATTAAAATTTAGCCAAATGCCGAAACCTCAGTTACAAATGGGAAAAAGTTGACGTTGTCAATACTACAAATCCTCCTTTCAAATATAAATAATACTTTTATGTCAGTGTTTCCAAATCAAGGTGCGTCGATGTCAAGCGTACGATAAACATAAGATCATTGCATTCATTTAACTTTGTTCATTGCATGTATACGTTTACTTAAATGATACAACAGGAGTTTTCTAGTATCACTTTATATATTACTGACCTGACTCTTAAGAGGTTGTTTCGGGTTCACAATTAACTCGGTTCTGTGTTGAGGGTTTCAATACGACGACCTGGGCTGCCTTTTGGATTCGAAGGGTACACAGTACACACTAGCCTGCGTAGCAATGCGGTTTTGGTTGGGTGTGCTAAATAATAAGGCGGGCGCGGGCGAGGAGATTGGGGCAGGAGCTGGTTCGCCGCTCACAGTGGTGCTGCCGACAAAACCATGTAAAACTGCCATGCCCGGGATGGGGTGGGGTGGGGTGGGGGTACTTGGGTTAGTGTTTGGTTGGTATGTGACGCTGGCCTCTCAGAGCCCCTACCTCATTATGGTCTATTCTGAGGCCAATTATAGACCCCATCTTAGTCACTTTTGAACAAACATTTAATTTTCGCGATCCCAACTTCGTCACTTTCTATTTTTATGAATTGACCTTGTTTTAGATTGAATGAAGAACACTTTACTTTTCATCTACAATACAAACATTCTGGTACCTTTGCTAACCGTAAATATGAAGAACTGTCTTACCCCCAAAAAGCAGAAAATGTGTGACCCCATTCTAGTAACTCTCTGAAAATGTGACCCCATTAATGTCAATCCAGTTGTGAAAATGCGACCCCATCCAGCGGCACATCCTCATTAGCCTCTTATCAGGAAGTACCCCCCATCCCCGGGCCGCTATGCTACGTAGGGTAAGCACACACGAATACTAGTACACTCTATATTCCTGCATGCACAACGAGAAGGACAAGTAGCAATTTTTAGACCACGCTATCTTCATAGATTATCTTTTGACACTACGCAATTTATAACGATCTCACTGACCTCGCCGCTGGAATATCTGACTGATCACTTAGTTGACCCTCTGGATCGCTCTCTATTGTTTGGCGACTGGCACGAAAGTGGTGGTAAGATTGGTATAAAGGAGGTTAACCAAGCTGACTATTCCCACAAGGTCCATGAAGTCATAAATAATGCGACATGTTTACGTATCATTGGATAAAAAAGTTAATGTCGTTAATCATATCAAGTATTAACTGAAATTAGAAGCCATACTATTTGTCTGCACTGTTTGCGCAATACAATCCCCGACTGTGCACACGGGTCACGCAGGCTAGCCAGGGAGACCTTTTAGGATTTGTATCCTCTTGTCATGAAAAAGAAGCAGATCACCAGGACACAACGATTTTTTCACTGATTACCGCGACGTAAAATTTAAACTTACCGCAATCCGCTTGGACTCTGAAAACCGCAATACCCTACTTTGAAATAAAAGTTACCGCAACACCACACCAAAAATAACCCAATACCGCAAACCCTTATGCCCCCCTCAAATATGAAAGCTGTCCGTGGATGATATGGATATTTTCTGCTGTCGCCTTGCAAGCCCGTGCTCAAGCAGCAATTTGGTAGCCCCTAACTTGGGGATCTTAATAAAAATATTGATAATATTATAATTTCTCTTTTTTATCAGGTTTTGAGGAAATAAGAGCTTATCATCAGAGAGGCCTAAGAGACAAGATCTTTCTCAGTCACAAAGAATGAACTCTGACAGTAGCTTCATCTTCTCATGGCCCACAGCAGCAGAAGCCAAGAAGGACTATTTCCTGACGACAGAAGATTTGTCGGACCTGAGTTATCGCATTCCACCTTGGCATAGATTTGGTATGGGACGACCTTCCAAGTACTTTGATCCTAAAGACTTGGAGAGGAAAGCAGAAGCCAAATATGGTGTTGAGGGCTTTAAAGCAAAAGTTGCCAGCCGGGAGGAGAGGAATAAGAAACGGAAATTGAAGGAAGAAAGTCGTGAAAATGAGGCCAAGAATTATGAGGCAAAGAAATCAAAGCTGGTTGAAGAGAATCCCAATACTATCAAACAGGTAGTGTCAGATATGGCAGGTCTGGTTGGCTTGACAAAGAAGTGCAGTGAAGAGCAGTTACAGCAGCTGGTTGTAATGGTGGCAGAGAAGAATAAGTCTGTCTTGAATACCGCTAATGAAGTGAAAGATGTAGCTATGTTGCCAAGGAAGAAATTTACAGAGTTACAACCAGCCCTTGCCAAATTATTCAACACAAATGCCGATGCAGCCTTGCAAAAGTCGACAGAAAAGCAGAAGAGAGAAGAACAAAAAGTCTTGCAGGTGAAGCAGCTAAACGAACAAGCAGCAGGTACTTGGAAACTCACAGTTACAGATCCGCCACAGTGTGTGGGTGACACTGGGGACCTTACTCTGGACTTGGGATTTGGTGCCAGTGGTGAGCTGTTGTTGGATGAGGCTTGCAGTGGAGGGGACATCATGGGCTTCAAGGATCCTAAGAAAGGAGATCAGTTGGCTGAAAAGACATTGCATTTCAAAACAGAACAGAAAGTCTGTGGAAAGTGGTACAACGGTTCTCTTAGCGTGTCAATGTCTCGCGATGAGGAAGGGCTGCTGCTGACTGGGTCATTCTATCAAGGCTTCAAGGAAAGAAACTGCCCTTCACGATGGAAATTCACAGGAAGGCAAGAAGGCTCAGATGATAGCAATGCATAAGTGTGCTATCTTCTTTCTCCAGCTCCCATCACTGAATGACAGTCAAAACAGACAGACTGCTGGTATGCTGAAGATTATTGTACATTGTAGATCTGAATGTTTGTATCACAGTAAGATTTGAATCCAATTTAAGGGACAGTTTACATTTTTCACCTTTAAAATAATGTTCTTATTCGATAAATTCCAGTAAATTTGAGTGGAGAGAACTTTCTCTCTAGTAATATTGTATTTTGATTATTGAATATTTGAAATTTTACTAAAAAGATGTTGAAACAACAGTAATTTTACAAACAGTTTTTCTATGTTGAATTGTTCCTGTTTGAGAACTTCTTCCAAAATAGTTTTGAGTGGAGAAATATTTCTCTAATGATATTGATAAAAATATTCTCTAACAATAATAATAATATATTTACATTAATAATATATTGAATTTTTGAAATTTACAAATAAGAGTGAGACCTAATATTTCCTTTTTTTGCTTTAATTTTGAGAATTTGAAATACATATAAAAAAGTTTTTTTAGAAGTTTTGTAGCCAATGTTTAAGAAATAAAGTTAAAGTTAAAGAAAATGTGCATTTTTTAGAAAATATTTTGAATTAATAAAAACATAATGATTTTGTGGTAGCACACGTGCAACATGGTTCTTTGTCTTCCATTCTGGAGCCTTGCATAGCCACCCCCCTCCTCATCCCTATGGTTTTTTCTGAGTGGGAGGGAGTGGATGTACAATGGCTTCCTTTCTGGATCAAATTGGATTTAGAAATGTTGGTTGGGGGTGGGGGAGTCGGAGTACGTGGAGTACCCCGAGAAAACCTTAACAGCAAACTCAAACCACATATGGTATCAACAGGGGGGGGGGGGGGGGGGGCGGGTTTGATCCAAGGCCACATTGATAGGAATATACAGCCCATTAGCTTTGATAATTTTGGATTATTATAAGGGTATGGAAAGAGGCCACTTAAATGAGAGAGGGTATAAAACAAGTTTTCCATTTCGAGGGACGAACGGAGAAAGCGCGAGTCAGGAGTGGCTATTCGCGCGTCCTTCGCGCGGGAGGACCTACCGGCGCGGCTACCAAGTAAAGTCTTTGGAACGCCTGTTCCTTTCTGTAGTTCGCTAAACAAAAAGATGTTTCCCTCAGGTTCTCGAACTTGTTGCGTTATTACTGGGGCTAGTCGTGGTTTCGGAAGGTCTGTAGCCATCGCTCTGGCGCGAGAGTTTTCTGATGCAGGGATCGAGGGTCATTTTGTTCTACTGGCGCGTAGTGAAGAAGGTCTTCAAGAGACGAGAAACAAAATCATTGAGACTTACTCTTCTGCCCAAGGTAAGTATTAAACTTACTCATTCCAGGTGACCATCTGTACTCATTCTGTGGGTGTTTTTAAACAGTTTGATCACTACATATGCAACAATGTTGCAAATATACAGATTCATCACTGATAAGCAAAGAATGACATCATCTGTTTATTGCAGTTCACATTATTGCTACCAACCTGGGGGAAATAGACACACTGGGTAAAACAATAGAAAATGCATTTAGTAAGGTAAGTTAGACTTCAATCTTCAATAAGTATTAAAATGACCATACATTGTTGTTCTATTAATATTATAAATCATTATTTACATTATCTAGTAGTCAAATTATGTCAAGCATATATCCCTATTCTAAGTTTTCACATGACTTCACCAAAATTCAAACTAAGAAACTATCAATTCGTCCGAGTTTCTACTTTCATGAGGTATTACAGCCCCTAAACACCTTTATTTACACAAATTTCCTGAGTTCGAAAGGGTTCTCTGTTTTTTGAAAGAGGACAATTGAATTTCCAGGCTTTTGCATGACAGAGTATTTAGCTGGCGGCTGGGAAAGCTCCTATGTTAAAAAACATTACTGTTCTCTTTTGAGATTTTGCTATCTAAACATTCCTTTTTTTAGAATAAATATTACTTGAATCTTTATGAGGCGAGGAACTCACGCATAAGTGGGAAAATCCAAGAACAGATGTTTCTGTTGGTTTCTGGCGGCCTTATTTGTGCCCCTCAATGGAGTCTATGGCGGGGCTCGAAATAATGGCCGGTGAACGGACAATGTCCAGCCTAATTGGGAAGTTGACCGGTCAACCTTTCATCTTGCTGGTCATGCTGACTGGTCACATTCAATCGTATTGAAAATGAAATGCATTGATTACAGTAAAAACCCACGAGTAAGAACCTAAGATTTAAGAACCTGTTAGGCTAAAATATGCAGTTTAGACCCCCTCTATATAAGAACCTCTTTAGCCTAAAATTTGGAGAAAGGTTCTTATTTTCAAAAATCATTTAAAAATATTTACTAATTGCAATTGCAAAAGGCAAGTTAGTACATATATAAATGTTGTTTGATTTAGGTCGTTGAGAAAATGTTTATAATATTGTGTTTTACAGCACAATCATGTACATAAAGTTGTTTTGACTCAAGAAATTAAAATTCATGTGAGAATAGATCTCTATTATGGTCATATTAAAATATAAGCAACATTAGGTATGCAAATTTAAGGGTGCTGATCACTAAAATTTTCTTAGCAACGACATAATTTTTTGCAAGAAATTAAGAACCTATTAAGAACCTAGATACCCTAAATTTATGTTAACCACCTTTTATGTAAGAACCTGTTTAGGCTAACCGTGGAAAATGTAGGTTCTTACTCGTGGGTTTTTACTGTAATTTCCATGCTGTTCAGTTGTTTCAGCTGTTATCAGTATGTAGCGAGTTGCTGTGTATTGCAAAACTTTGATCTGAATCCTGGGTGAAATGCAACCGGAAACTTTGTTTAAAATTCACGCATTGAAACAGGCATCCGGGTTCCTGCACTTCTAGTCACAAAATTAAGAATATTTTCACTTTTATTAGTTACGCAACGACTTTTTTCAGGACTTCTGATAGGTTGTGGAAAAAAGATTTCACGGGATTTTCAGGGACAGATTTACGGAAAAATCGGCCGATTTCGAGGGAAGTTGTGGAAATTTTCAGGGTTAAATTCACTGATAAACAACAACTCAGAATCTTCAATGTTGATAAAACAACTTCCAAATGGCTTTAGTAAATAACAAAACAAAAACACAAGGTGAGTCATCTTCATTTCTATTTTTGTCAAAAAATGGAATTTAGGACGTATTTTGTGTACTTTCATGCATTCTCTTATAAATTCAAAATCTAACAAACTCCCACAGAGCCTGGGCGACCTATGGTTTCATCAGTGGAGTTGATAAGTTTAATTGGCTACCTTAGGAAGAGAGAGACATTTGACTGCATGCCCTTTGTCAGAGCAAAATTGATCATCTCTGCCAAGGGCCAGCGGTTGAAGACATCTGCTTCTTTATCAGTCCTTACAGTGGCCAATCTATCAACTTAGTTGATAAAACCAAATCTCGGTTTTCATTATTTGGTCAGATAAAAAATAAAATATTATCAATGTCATTTTTTTACCCAAAAATGTTATTGAATGAAATAAATTTTCATAAGGTCTATTTTTCTTCAGGTTGAGCCATCAAACATCAGCCATGCTTTACTTGTCAATAATGCAGGATCTCTAGGGGATGTCTCAAAACGTATCAAAGATGAATCCCAAAGTGCTGAAGCCCTTCAAGGTTACTTCAACCTTAATCTTACCTCTCCCATGTTTTTCATGTAAGAATCATTATTGTTTACTCAGTTTAGCTTTCAATACATGTACATGCACACTCTACGGCGTTGTAAGGGTGGGCACTGGAATATATAAGATATCTGCTTGATCTGCAAGACACTGACAAATCATGATATTTTGGGATTATCGAGTTCAATAATAATATTGTTTTATCATTTGGTCACTGAGTTAGTTTTTTAATGAATATCTGTCATTTTGCCATTTTTATGCAAAAGTGATCGCAAGAAGGAGAAAAGGGTTGTTTCATTTACTCATGAGCAGATTATTATTTGTAGGCAAACACAATTAGATGACATGAGCAGACCATTATTTGTAGACAGTTATTTGCAGGTCATGTGGTGGACTCTCCGCCAATGAAAAGGAAGAAAAATTTGCATTTGAATGATAATTATGTCATTTATTTATTTTCAGATCAAAGTTTCTACAAAGGTTTAAGGATTCAACCTGCACCATTATCAATGTTTCATCTCTTATGGCAGTGGAGTCTTATGCTTACTTTTCTCAATATTGCACGGGTAAAGCAGCGCGGGATATGATGTGCCAAGTGCTGGCCAAAGAAGAGGTAAACTGCTAGACTGCAAGGGGTTAGTGGTCATCATTCTTTCCCCAGAGCCTCACACAGCAGCTGAAAAAGTAAAATAATACAAATTAAAGGTAAAAAGGAGGAGTAACTTTGGTGGAGAAAATAAGAAACTGCTCACTTATGCAGTAGTATTAACTGCACATATTGTGATGCTTTTACCATGAATGTTTCAAAAACATGAAATTCAAAGCCAAAGCAACAAAACGTTTTTATTTACTTTCCCCCTTTATATTGCTTTCAAAAATACCCCCCCCCCCCAAAAAAGGCTTAACTCTTAAAGTCACAATGTCTGCATACAAATTCTCCAGACTGATCTCCATACATTTCCTTAAAGAATTTATAGTTGAGAGAATTTGATAGAAGATCACAGCAGTTTCCCCTAGGTGATCATTTTACTACTTCTTGTGACCTTTTCTTTTGATATTTGAGCATTTATATTGTTAGAAGAAAAATGATGTTGATAACTACTTTTGGGACTTACCACTATAAAAACAGAAGTTATGGTTGTTGTGAAAAAATCTATGAGTGGCAGATCTTGTATTATATTATTACCAACTCTTGGCCTGTGAGCAAGTTCTCTGGGGCGCTCTGGTGGCAGAGCGGGAAAAGGAAGGAAAGCTTGAAACTGCGTCTCTGGAATTTGAATTCCACCTCCAATTCTCCTGTAGCTCCCCATGGATTGAGCTGTGAAATTTCCGCCAATCAGCGCGATGCTGAAACAAGCGCGAATATAAACAATAAGTATTTCGCATTTACTTTTTAGATGCAGGTATTCAAATTCGAGAGACGTACTTGCAAGCTCTCCTTCCTTTTCTCACCCTGCCACCAGAGCACCCCGGAGAGCTTTCTTGCCGGCTAACCAACTCTATCTTTGGTCAACTTTCAGCACCTACATTGCTTAACAACGGAATAAGAAGGAACAAATATTTCTGACTTATTTTCCTGCCTTTCAGCCTAATGTGCGGGTATTGAACTATGCTCCAGGCCCACTAAGTACAGATATGTACGATGAGATATGCAGGACGTGCGGTGATGAAAAAATTGCAGGAATGTTCAATGCTAGCAAGGAGGAAGTAAGTGTTACCACTGGAATCTTGGAAATTTTTGCTTGTAGAATTTGGAATCTTGGGCTTTAGAGTCTAGAATACCGCTCAAGGAATCTGGTATCCAAGGTCCACTGACATTGACGCATCCAGAATCCATGACTTGGAGTCTAGAATCTAAGGCTGTCTTTAATTCCCTTAAATGGGGTGTTACTACAGACTTGAATACTCAGTGATGTGGTATATTGAAGGTCCCCAATAGGGTTCTTCAATACTGTTATCCCCACCCAAAATCTCGTACAATCCCGTAATTACAAAGGTTATTTTGGGTACTCTAACTCACAAGCATACTTTCAATCCCGAATCTTGCCCAATTTTGCTTAAAAATCCTGAATCCCAAGCTCCAAATAAGGAAATTCCTGGAATCCCGAAAAACATATGGGGACCCTCTATATTGTTAGACTACGAGTAGTCCCCATTTTTCCTCAGGGATAGTAGAGCGAGCGAAACGCGAGCGCGCGTGAAAATCACCCCACGCGAGAAAGGCAAGATCGCGCGAGGTGATTTTCACGCGCGCTCGCGTTTCGCTCGCTCTACTATCCCTGAGGAAAAATGGGGACTACTCGTAGTCTACTATATTGTCGTCCTTTGGCCTCAGAAGAGGTATTTTAAGCGATTTGGAAGGATTTTGAGTTCGCCATTTACTGGTCCTCTTTAACATTGAGCCATATCATTAACGATATATCACTATAGATGAAGCAAATGGTCAATCCAATACATTTACTATAAAATTACTATCGGTTACACAAACAGATTGTGGGAACCCTGTGCTCACACTCGATGTGGTATATTCTAGATTCCCCTAACAACTGAAATACCATTTTGACTTCTGTTTTAAAATCAATTAAACAATCATCAATCAATCAAATTGCCCTTTTACAGAATCTCTCCCTCTCTACAAAGTATAAACTGCGTCATGGTCTGTCTCTTGTCTCTGTGTTTTAAGGCAGCTTTTCTTGGCTGTAGCACTAACTCTAACTTTTGTTGTTCTTTCAGAATAAAATTATCTCCCCAGACGAATCGGCGAGAAAATTGATGAGCATATTAAAAGAAGATACGTTTTCGTCTGGATCACATATTGATTACTTTGATTAGTCGCAGAAAAATGATAACTCCGAGGCCTCTATATTTGGTTTTGTTTTCTTTGTGCTCAAGTCTCTTGGAGTCGTGAAATATTAGCGTGTACACAGACGTTGTTTATTTTTCTTTTCGTTCTTTTCAAAAACACTCTTCTTCCCTCACCACTACCCCTTGCGCTGGCGGTCAATAAATCCCTTGCGGTTTATATTTTATCACTGGTGCTCGACGGACTTTGAAGAGAAAATAGAGGGTCTGTGAACAGGCTATGAAATATTTGCAATTTTATCCATAAAGCCTCGAAGTCACGTTAGAATTTTAGTACATCGAACTTGGGCTATTTCGAGCACCTGACTATCTCGGAACCTGGAACAGGCAACGTATAAGGGAGTATCCCCCGGGACTTCAGTCAATTAGTGAATACGTTTTCCGTCCAATGGGTGTTCCTGTCTGATTGCTTAACTGTGTTGGAGATAATTCTTAGACAGCATTCAAATTCAAGCTGTCAAGATGGAAGGTGCTGCTAAAGGAAAAAAGGAGAGTCCACGCGATTCCCTTGTTCGAAAACTCAAGTGGAGTTTAGTGTTTTTCGCTTTGCTGACAATTTGTACTTGTTTCTCCTTCGGACTTGAGTTATTAAGGCGACGTCTTAATGGGCTGGAGGAGACTGTGGATGAATTGAAGGAGGTCTGTAGTAAACATGGTAAGGAACTTGAGATCTTTCAATGTAACATCACCTTTGCACTGACGATCACTAACGTGGGCTGAAACCTAGTGAATTACAAACTTTTCTTTGCAAAATCATCTGAAATTCTGCGAAGAAGTTTCGTTGGAATGATAAAACTGGGGGCTGGGTGGCCCGCGTGTCTTTATTATTCTCCGTTTTCACCCTAATCCCAGACCTTTTCTTTGACCGCTCGCGCGGCGCGTTCGTAACCTAGGCAAATATATGAGCTGTTTTACAGTCTACCGTATTTTAGACCCGCGGACTTATATCCCTGAGTATATCAATCTAAGTAATTTACTACTGGGGCTAGCGGCTTAGAACTAGAGACTCCGCCCCGAGGTCCAAACCCTTTCCGTTTTATATACCATTTTGGACAGAAACTAGTACCCCTTCTATTGACAAATGGTACCCCTTTCGCATAGCACCTAGTTTAGAACTTTGCAGCCCTTTAACTGCTGTAACTGCACTTTATGTCAGGTTTCTTTCGAATTTTTCACAGCCATAAGATACGTCTTTTAGCCCTTTTGGGCCTTTTAGAGCGGTTTTCATTTGAGTGTCGAAAAGTAATTGGTTTTGCACTTTCTACACGATGCGATTGGCTTAAAAGATTCGCGCCACTCTTTCATCCAATCAGAAGTAAAACCAAAGCCAATTGTGACGCGCTCGCATGCATTTTCCCGCGCTTTGCGCCAGCCACACGTAATTACTTCGAGTTTTGATTGGTTCAATGTATTGTCTGTGTCCTATGTGATTGGCCAGAGTAATTACTTTGGTTTTGGTTTTACGACACTCAAACGAAAACCACTCTAACAGGCCAAAAAACAGATTACCCTACCGTTTCTTATACTTCAACGATTCAACTAGTGAAATCCCTACTCTTTCATATACCTGAAGCTTTAGGTACCCTTTTCGGTCAGCAGAGCCTCCCCGTATATGCGATTATTGTAAGTACCCCCGAGCTGAAAAATAAAATAATATCAACTCTACAGCACCACAGTCAATTAAAATGGAATGGTTGGGAAACCCTTTGTTATATGTTTTTGTTAGCTTTTTTGGACCTGACTGTGTACAACGTTCAATAGCATTCCTATCATTTTGAACTTACTGACCAATAGCAACATTGCATTAATTTATTCAGTCACAATTTGGGAACAAAAAACAAAGGATTGTGCGTCCAACATAACCTACAGCACCGTTGTTTTCATAGCCTGCCTAGCTGGCGGTATTGGTGGGTGCGAGATTAAAGTTTTGGCGGCGGAGCCGTGTTCCAAAAAAAGGGAGTAGGGACAAGGCGGTTGAAATATGGCCTGCCAGAAAACCCCGGTATTTTGAATAGTCCGCACACCAGTGTGCGGAGAAACGGATTGGTCGAGGGCCATACATATGTCAATCATGTTAGATGATCCTTTGCATATATTTCGCAATTAAGGGAGCAGACGGCAGACTGGAAAAGACGTAAGTGATTGTGGCAGTTCCCCTTTAAAAAGAGCATAATTGACGACCGAGTTGCCGAAATGGCACAGCGCTGGAATTGTCTTTATTTAGTCGTAAGAAACAAAGGTCAAAGAAAATTAAAACACTCTACAACTGCATCTGAGTTCAAATCCTATCAGGAACACCTACAGAAGAATAAACCACAGGAAATGGTTATTCAGTATTTAGGTAACAAACCAGCTTCATGACGTTTTAATGTTAAGCCTAGTGTGACAAAAAACAGATTTACTCAGTCAAACTTTAGAATGATACATGCACTGTGTAGTGCTAGTAACCTTCGCGCGAGAGCCGAGAGAATAAAAAACCTCCGTTCAAGCAAACTCACAAGGTCACGTTTCACATTATCACGAGCTTAGGGGTCGTGTTTAGCCTGTGAACGCTTATTTCTAAACTGTCTCGCGCGAAAATAATCGGAAGTTTCAAATTGCACCTTTCTCTTTGATTGGCTGATTTAATTGGGATCAGCTAAGGTGACAAAAGTGGGCGGCATTCGAAAAATCATGGTTCGCTGGTAGGCGGTATTTCTCGCGGCTTCGCCGCTCGTGACTACTCCGCCGTCAAATCTCACTCGACTGTATTACAACGGCTCCGCCGCCAAATCTCACTCAACTATTACACAATACCGCCAGCTACGCATTTGAATGCAATTTGATACCGGCTACAAGTTACAGAAGCGACAAACGGGTTCGGCTTTTCAAATATTCAATTCATGAATGGAATCTTGACCTGGTTTGACTGTAATTCCTCCTTCAGAAATCTGCGAATTATCCTGTGCGATCTTCGCTTTCACAACACCTTTCAGTTCGTGAAATATGGTGCTTCAGGGTAATTTTCTCTTTCACTTCTTTCGGCACAGAACGAAGTAAACGAGCTTTAACCAGTAAATTTTTTATTATTTGTAGCTGTTAAATAAAGGTACGGCAGCTCCAGCTAGCAGTATTTCATCACAAAAACAACACATTTAAATTTTTTTTAGGAATCGAAGCGCCATCTGAACATGGACGTACTTAAAAATTTTCTTTTCCCTAAAACTGATTTCAAAAGAGACATTATTTGCGCCAAAATTTGATTCCTGTATGGTAAACGCCTATTGGCTAATAACATGACGTTAGATTATGTAAATTAGGGGGCGGTTAACGGCTTGTTAAATGAATGTATCAGGCGTTATTTTTTTCCCTCTTGAGCCATAGAAGCAAACCAAAAAAAAAAAAACGCCTGATCTCAGGTTACTGTGCTGGGCGATGTTCTCTCTGCTCCGCGGTTTCTTGTTGACGTCTTCTCCTTCGTTGTTCACGCTGAATTTGAAGTCGACGTTCTCGTTCCAGAGGAGTTTCGGTGGAAAATCTTCCTGGGAGAGGTTTTGCACCTAAAGTGCTTGTGTTTCATTTGCATGGGAAATTGTTCGTGATTCACCGATAATAAACTTTGTTTCACAGACGATGAATAACCACATCAAAACCTTGGTCATCGGCGGCAAAGTCTATGTTGCCTGGAAACGCAAAATGCTCCATGACGTCATTGGCGGACACCAAGAATATACATTCATGAAAAGATTTATGGCGCATCGAATTTTGCAGCTGGCAAAGACCACGCGCGGTTAGCATACTACTCGCGCTTCGCGCGCGACGAGAGTATAAAGGCGCTACGCTCGGCGCTCCGCGCCGAGTTTCGCTCGTAACTAGTGGTCTATTATCAATGCTGCGTTCTGATTGGTTGAGCTACTACTACGCTATATGTTATAGCCTGGTTATAGATAGATAGATAGATAGCCTTTATTTTAAAACGATGAATATTAAAGCTACATGAGCTTGTGGGGTCGTTTGCAATTAACTAATTACAAGTAAACTAAAAAGCTAAAAACTAGGGGTATATACAGACAAAATGTTTGAACTAAATTAACGCTTACAAATATGAAATTATGAGCATAAATTTAAGTATATACAAAGTCATCTTTTCTAAAATTACAAGTGGATGCAGACGTTATCTTAAAGCTGAATTCATTAAAATTAGCTTGAGATTTAAGCTTTAGCCTGAGATCACGATAAGGAATGTTTTTTGTCAGGGCACTACAGTTGTTGGTCACTGCATTCCACAGGACTGAGCCTCTAAACGCGACAGAGTCTTTCATGTAACGCGTGTTGAAGCGTGGAACAATTAAAGAAGCGCAAGTCCGGGTTGAATAGTTTGTGGCCCGTTTCTTAGAAATCAGGTCGATTAATGTGACAGGTAACCTATCGTGGAAAGCTTTATGAAGACAGATAAAAATGGCTAATTTATAATGAAAAGACAGAGTCGGCCATTGGGCCAGTTGTAGGACATCAGCCCACTAGTAGCGAAAAACGCCGTATTTTTGGCGGCAAAATGATTAAAGTCTTAGTTTAAGTTGTTTTGTCTCGATGTTTTTGACCAGCTAGTTGGATTTTACTAAAACAATTATCCCTCTCGCCCTCATGGCCTCTGAGTCAATAGCCCATTCGGGTAATGGACTGAGACCCACGCCCCTCGCATAATTGATTGAAGGGGTTGTCCTGTGAACACCTTGTCCTGTGTCCTGTGGTAGAAAGATTTGCGTCGATCAAGATGGCTGGCGTGGTAAACGGCAACTGGCAGACGGAATTGCCTAGTATTGAAGAAAGGACAATGTTTATCTTCAACAAAGAACTCATGAGCGATGTGAAGTTTGTTTTTACCGAGGCGAACGATGACGGAAGCAAGAAGGCAAAGCTGGCGATCCCAGCTCACAAGTTTGTTCTTGGTATCGGCAGTCCTGTGTTTTATGCCATGTTCTATGGTCCAATGGCGGAAACTACAGATTCCATTGAACTACCTGACTGTGATTATGAGAGTCTGCTAGAGTTGTTTCGCCATTTGTACGGCGATGAGGCAATTTTAAGCGAAAGCAATGTCATGCAAGTTTATTACTTAGCCAAGAAATACATGGTGCCTTCCCTTGTGGAAAGATGCACTGAACATATGAGAGAGAATGTGGAAGGATCAAATGTTTTTTCAGTGTTGCTGTTGGCTAAGAAATTTGAGGAAAAATCTTTGGAAGATCGCTGCTGGGGAGTGATAAAGACCGAAACAACAGAAGCTGTGATGTCAGAAGACTTTGTCACGCTAGAGCGATCTCTCGTCGAGTCTATTGTAAAAATGGAGAGGCTTTTTGTAAAAGAGGTCGAATTATTTAAGGCGGTTGATCTTTGGTCCACGAAAGAAATTGAAAGGCGTGGGTTGACCATAAATGTCAATACAAAGAGGGAAGTTCTAGGAGAGGAAATTGTGAAAGCCATAAAGTTTCCACTGATGTCTCAGAAAGAGTTTATGTCTGTTGTCCCTGATTCTAACATACTGACAGTGAAAGAGGTTGTTGATATGATGAAACACTTCAGTGACATTACAGAAGTATCTCTACCATTCAATCAGTCTCCCCGATCTGGTCCGCATAAGCGCTGCCTTAGATTTAACATCACCAATGGCTCTGTCAGTACCAAGTCATTTAGCAAGCCAGCTGTCACTCAGAATATTCCTTTCATCATCAACAAAGGAATTTTTTTACATGGAGTACAGTTCTTTGGTAAATATGGTGGCAATTACATAGTTGATGTTAAGATTTTTGAAGGTACAGAATTTTTCAGTGACACCTGTCTGTTTACAAGGTGTGGAATACACATTTCACAAACTTACAAGGATGAGACATTCAGTTCTATTAGTTACTTTGATGTGCTATTCAATAATCCAGTCTGTTTAGAGGGTGGGAAAGAATACAGGATAGACGCAACCATAAATGGTCCCCCGGGAAACTACATAAACAGTAGTCATGAGGAGAAATTTGTTGAATGTGCTGGGGTTACTTTTACTTTTAAGAAAAGAGCGACAGGAAATCAAATTTCTTGCCAGTTCCCTGCATTAATTTTTAGCGTGTAAAATCAGGCAAGAATTTGTGTATTTGTTTCTTAATTGATGGTATAAAATGTAACTGATAAATATACTTGCTGGGCTTTGAAGTGTTTATTAGACTGTTCACAGTCCTCTATTTTTTCATAAGATCGTCTAGATCGATTGCTTTGCGTTACGGGCAGCCATCTTGGATGAGTGTCAAAACTACTTAGGGGGCAGAGGCGGCTTGGGAGGAAGTGAGAAAAATAGAGGGACTGTAAAAACATCACTGCAGCTCGTGTTCAGTAGGCATGACAGGAATTTCATGCCTTTTACCATTCATTAATTATTAAGAAACTCCGATGGCGATGATAAACATGACAGACACTTTTAGCACTGATTTAGCATCTTTACAAATATCGCCTTTCAAAAAGTTATCTTATACAGTTTCTGGGCCATTCCTCCAAATAAAATCGGCAAACATGCACAGGTGGAACATTTTCCTGATCGAAGCGCTAAGCGTGCTCCCTTCATCACAAATTAAAACAGTTAAACCTCCCAATAAAAAGCCATGCATTTCTGACAGGTCGTCTTTTTTGCATCAGCGTAGCGTTAAATTTCAATCCGTTTGGCAGAAACTCTGTTACAACATTACCCCGGCTGGGCTGCTTCAAAAGCATGTTGGCTTACATGATTCACCTGCAAAGTACCAAAAATCTTTTGTGTGTTTGCGCAAGATGTGCCGTTTGATAGAAACGATGACATGTCAGTGACTTGTCAGTGTCTGCAACTTAAACTAAAGCTGTTGTCAATGAAAATTACCATGTATTGTCTAATGACCAATCAAATGCCTGCATTGCTGGTACAATGCATTCCATGAACGCGAGCTGCGGCGATGTTATAACAGTCCCTCTATTTTTCTCGCCTCCCCCTACCCCTAGAGCTATAATCTCCGACGCCCACCCCCTCGGTACATTTGAAAATCAAGATGGCCACCATTAACGGTAAGACACGCTATATCTAGACAATCTTACGAAAAGAATAGGGGACTGTGAACAGTCTTTGTTTAATTGAATAGTATTTACAACAAAGGTCTGGTTGTATGACTTTTCACAAATTTTGGTCCTGAAAAGAAATTTGAACTCGTTCAAAACAGTGATCCAAGCTCTCTCTTTTTTTCAAATTCGCCTTTGGGTGACCTAAAATTATATAATGGTCACCAGACATAACAAATAATTGGTGGCCTGAAAAAAAGCACATTAATAGCAAAGGGTTTGAAATGATGAAATGGCTGCCTAACTATCACAATATTGTATTAAATACATTACATGCAACATCTGAAACCCTAAGCTTGGACAAAGAGGGTTAAAGAGTTTTATTTGAAAGAAAAATGGCGCATAAATGATACTAATAATACTAAATAATAATAATAATAATAATAATAATAATAATAATAATAATAATAATAATAATAATAATAATAATAATACCAAACTTTTGTCTACTCACCATGGCAACCAAAATGAACTCAGCTTAGAGCAGTACAAAATAATGATAAGTTGTTAGTTTAATATCTTATAATAGGATCAATTAGTATGGCTGTATTGTCGAAGTTAGAGTGACATTTTGTTGCTTGATAACAAAAAAAGTCTGCATTCTTAAACACCAGATGTCATCGTTGGATTTTGTTGATCAAGTGTAGAAGAGTAGTAACAAGTTGCATATTTGAACTAACTGACAATGCAGAAGCAAAAGCACCCAAGGAAATGATTAAAAGCACATGCTATCCAGAAAAGGCTTGATTCAAACAAGACACCAGCAGAAATACAGTGGTCAAACTGGTACAAAAAAGGGTAGAAAGTGAATTCTGTTTGCCTGTTTCTACTTACTGTAAGGACAAGCGTATTTATTGTAGTAGCATTTAAAAAAGGGAAAAACTTAGAATTGACAGACGTTTTGCGTTTTAGACGAAGCAAGCCTTTGACTTTTGGTTAATGTTCTCTCTTTCGTTGAATCTTTATTGTTGCATATAGGAGTGACTTCAAAACGAATTTGACATGAGTCCATTTTACAGTTACAGGTGGAAACGAGGCAGAAGTTGACCTTGTGTTGATAATTTTGTTCTTACTGTAACTAGTATTTTTAACCCATTCGCTCCTAGAGATTTTGCCGAAAAACGCGTTTTGAAGCTAGTCGAGTGGTTTTCTGGTCACTGTCGTGCTATAAAGAGCTAAAACTTACCACAAACTGGTTTACAGGTCGAACACTTCGCGGCCTTGTGATCCAGATGCAAAATATCAGCTTGCGAAGTTCGGGCATGCGCAGAAAGCAAAATTTCGAGATTGGGTTTAAAAGTGACACAGCAGTCTTGACTTCTACTTTTCGCTTTCTCTCCTCCCTTCTTTTTTCGCTTTTCTTGCCTCATTTTTTTTTTCTCTTGCTGGGCATTTAGTGGGCTTCATTTTGGTGGGAAGAGTTTTTAGGAAAGCTTTTAGGATCTTAGGATTAGGTGAAAGGAAAGGTAGGTGGGTAATGGAACAAGATTTTCAGGTCAATGTCCCGTGGTTTTTTGCTTGTTTCTCCGGTGTCCTTGACTGAATTGTGCTCATTCTGGTATGGTTTGAAAGATCTCTTCACTCTGCACAAGTTAGCGAAGAAATTTGTCCTTGACCGTTAAAACTGATGACGTCACAATGGGTAGAAAGGACCTGGATCCGCACGGGCGGTTACGGGCGGTTCAGCGGCGAATGGGTTAAGCATAATTTCCATAAGAAAAGGAAATAGGTTTGTATCAAACAAGGTCAACTCAGCTTCACGTTCACTCAGAGGTTAGGATACGAAGCTCATTACTGTAAAATGGTATTTTTTCTTTCGACCAAATAAATTAGTATAGGTAATAGCATGATTAGTGGTGATATTTGGCATAAATACCACTAGTGATATTTCAAAATTATTATACGTAATTTCACGAGCCGTTAGGCGAGTGAAATTTGAGACAACTTTGAAATATCACGAGTGGTATTTATGCCAAATATCACGTACAAATCATGCTATTATTTGTTTATACTACTACCCGCAAAAGGGTTGTAATTTTCACATGTAGGTATTTCAAATTAAGCTGAAATACTACTGCTCTAAGCCAATCAGATTGCAGTAATTTCTCATGTAGTAGTATAAATCACATAATTACATTTGGGTTTGGTATTTTAGTTCGTTTATCTCTTATTTTAACTATATATCAGTTAATTTTTCATATAGCAATTTAACTAGCCTGCGTAGCAAGCGTTTTCGTTTGTTTTCGGAGCAAAGAAAGACCGAGGAACGAGAGTTTCGGTATAGCAAAGCGCCCGTTTTTGCAAAAATAGATTACATATTTCTGGAGCCCACGCGAGACTCAGACAAACATTGGCGTTTCAGAGAGGAAAAGAGGGCATTTAGGCAAAGTTTTTGAGTCAAAAAAGGCGTTTTTAGGCCTTTAATTTTGTTCAGTGCCAGGCGTTATTGTTGGAGCCATGCAAAAGGGATTCTAGGTATCCAGGAAAGCTACACAGATCGCTGAAAGAAATACTGAATTCGATTGTGAAAATATCTATTACCCCTGTCGGATGTCACGGAAGCCATTGCAAGAATTTGACCGCTGTCAAGGCTCGATTAATTAACGCTTGTTCCCGTGAAAATTTTACGGTCGATAATATTACCAGAAATACAAACGCTTGTGGATTTTACTGGCTAGACGAAGGGTATTTTACCAGTCGAATGCGTCTATCGAACAAACTAAACACGATTTTGACCAGATCGAAACACGAGGATCAGTTAAGGTTCGAAAAAAAGTAAGCATGCACAACTGTTCAGCAAACTGCCTTTAAGAGGCAAGAACTAAGCAATCAATCGAAATGATAAATGATTTTCCTCACTTTACATATATAGGCTTATCATTCTGAAGAATGAACTTAATTAAAAGCAAGTGGTAACGTCCCTCTATGTACGTAGTTAGGGACGGGCCATTTGAAAATTTTTGGGGGTTGGGGGGGGGGGGGGGCGAAGTACTAAAACAATACTCGCGAAAGTATTCATGCTATGGCCTAAAAAAAAATTCATACAAGGAATTTTGGTAACGAAAAAATATTCCTGCGGCTCGAAAATCCCCCCCCCCCCCCCCAATAACTTTTCTACTGGTCCGTCCCTTAGTCCAAAAGACCGAGAAAACTGAAAACCTGTACTCACTCTATATACAGTTTATACTGTTACATTGCGATCAATTTCTTTGAACATCAATAAGCATTGAAAGCAGCTCAAAGCTACCTTACTAAAGAGCTTTTAAAATATATTACGCTTCCCTTGCGGCAACGCATAACCGATTACTTCGTTCTACAGTCAACTCTTTCTAAGACGGACACCTTTGGGACCGGTACTAAGTGTCCATCTTAAAGAGATGTCCGTCTTATAGAGAGTCAAATAAAAGGAGTAAAGAAAGGCAGGGACCAACTCTAGTTGCCCGTTTTACGGAGGTGTCCGTCTTATAGAGGTGTCCGTTAAGACAGACTAGAGTCGACTGTAGTTTTCAACAGGCAATATCACAGTACATGTTTAAGTCCTGTTTATTTACTACTTAGATGCTCTTTCCAGAAGGATGAATGCAGAATTTATTACTTGCCATCGTCTGTACTTCAGTCAAGAATTGTCGAAGGACTTTTTCTAGAGTGAGCGAATCACTCACACTTGTGAACAAATAACTCCTTTTACCTGCTTGCTTGAAGCCCGACTTTTTACTTTTTACTTTTGTTGCTCATCAGCATAGTTTGAACCCGGGTCTCTGTCATATTCTGTAACAATTGAGGCCACTGTCTCGCGCTCGAAGAAATCTTTAATTCTCGCGAAGCGAGCGACCGAAGGAAGAGAGTAAAGCGAGTTTATAATCTCGTCGAGCGCGAAGCGCGCGCGCATCACGTGAACCGCGCCTGGTCTTAGCCAGATGCAAAATTCGATGTCCCATAGCCTGCAGTGCAGGCGTTTTCTTTGGGCGCGGGAATGTTTTGCTCGCGAAAGCGCATGTTGAAACTTTCGCCCTAGCACCTACCCTTAGAGGGTCTCAATGGGGTGGTGGCTTTTACGGTTATCGGCTAAAATTTTGGCTCTTTTACGGCTATCGGTTAATTTTTTTCAGTTACGGTTAACGAAAAAGTTAAAAATTAACTGCTTTTGTTTCAAAAAGTTAAATATTAATTAACCTGTATTTTTTTGTATTTTTAAATCAAAGTAAAGGTCTTCCGATCATCTCGGGATGAATTAAGCTATTCTTTTGAAAAATTTTCACATTTGATAGATCATACTGTTAATAAAGTATTCCACTTCTAATATTATTTACACATAGAAATGTCAATAGTCAATTTAAAAATGATCTTTGTGAAAAAGCAAAAGCAGACAAGCGAGCGCCCAACTCAAGGCCGGGGCGACATTCATTATAACAGAAATGGCCGTTTTCACACTAGAGAAGGATTATTCGTGTGAAACGGGCTATTTGTTTGATGATTCACGTCAGATAGGTAATGTACGTCTTAATTTGAAAATGGAATAGTTTTAATTTTGAGTGAACAATCCGCCTGACTTTTGAAGACGGGATTATCCGTTCCAGGTTGCCTGTGTACAGCCGGCCCCTCCCCTCAGAAAAAAATCGGAGAAGGGGTGTCTGTGGGGAGGGCGCGACTGTACACAGGCTAGTCTCGGACGGATGATCTATTTCTGGCTCTAGTGTGAAAACGGCCAAAAACAAAATTCCCGAGTCGAATGTTTTTAAGGATAGCGAATCACTGTACGGAACGACTGTCTGCCGTTGCCTTGTCCGTAGGCCGCATTATTCCGCGCTGCTAATGCGTTTCGGGTCACGTGATCCGAGTGAGTTCCCCACCGAAATGCCTTGGCCGAGACTGCGTGGGATGACGCCGTACAGGGACTAGGCATAGCAATGCCTACCTTTCTCTACTTAGCGTCAGAGAAAAACAGGGAAATGTTGTTTATCGGCAACGTGTTTTACAAACAGTGACGTCTCTGCGTGCTGTTTCACTAGTGTTTCGAGGGCACGACCTCCCGAAAATTGCAAATGTTAATCCCAGGCAAGAAGCCACACTTTCGCTATGGAAAAAATTAGTTCCCCGATAGAGCGCCGGAAATGGAGCCTAGGTCTTGGTTAACGCCTGAAAGGCGCTTCGCCTTACGTGCGTACGGAGTCACACTTAGTAGTCGGAAAATAAAAAACACAACCATAAGTGAGTTTAGTACCTTCCTTAAAAGTAGCAAATCTAAGGAACACTTTCTTTTACGGTTAACTCTTTTTTACCCTATTTACGGCTAACGGTTAAAATTTTTCAATTTTTACGGCTATCGGCTAAATGTTTGGCCGTTTTACGCCTATCGGTTAACCCCATTGAGACCCTCCCCTTAGGGTTACTATTTTTACTCTCCCTAATCTTCCTCGGTCATATCAAAGATGGTGGTTACAACAGTACGAACATAAACAGGCAGATTTCGCCCGCCCAAAATACGCCTGCACTGCAGGCTACGTTGGAAGCTTCTACCAATTCTTCTAAAAGGTGGCGATCATGACTCGTAGGGGAACTGGTGGAATGTCTTGGGAT
Organism: Porites lutea; assembly: GCF_958299795.1. Lineage (NCBI taxonomy): Eukaryota > Metazoa > Cnidaria > Anthozoa > Scleractinia > Poritidae > Porites > Porites lutea. Next base: position 28,461,581 of record NC_133208.1, read on the forward strand.
TCCTTGGAAATGGAAAAAAGGCCGCCACAAATCCCAGGGGCGCGTGATTCGTCCGTTAGTTGCAGTTGTGCTGGATGGGCCTAAAAAGGCTCGCTCTACTCGCCGAGAGGTCGACTTGTAGTAAGTCTAAAGGTGTTGCGGAAACTATTTCGCCCCGGGAAATTTTTGCTTGTGGAATCTGGAATCCGTTAAAATTATGCTAGTAGAATCCGGATTCCCGGGCTTTGGAATCCCGAATACAGCTCGAGGAGTCTAGAACACGTGTTTTGCCACGGAATGCGGGTCTTAAGACGAAAACAACAAAGTGTGATCATCGCCTCTTAGTCGATCTTGGATAGGTCGAGCGGAATCCCAGGGGCTCGTCTCGATCTTACAGTAAACTTTCACCACGAACATTTTATCGACCCGACTAACTGCCCCTGGGTCTCCGAGGATGGTCTCCTTCATGATCACGTCTCATATTTTCGCGCCATTTTCGCGGATTGGAAGACTTCCATATAAGGAATGCGGAAAACCAATTGCCTTGTCACGACAGTTCCCGGATGTCGGTGAATAAGTAATGAAAGGATATGGCGGCGCGTGTATCGTATTCTGAGAGGAAAACAGTCAACGAAAGAGCTATTTCCCATTAAAATACGAATGATAGCCATTCGCTGGAAGAGTGACTGGCTTATGGCGTTGAATCACTGACAAATCTGCTTATAAAGGCGCCGTTTCGACTTAAAATACGGCGATCAGACTACCATGAGTTCCAAAGTTAAAGTCGCAGTTCGTGTCAGGCCATTCAATCGGCGAGGTATGTTTGCCTTACTCTTGATTGAAAACCTCGCAATCATTTTGCCTTTAACAAGCTGAAGTGGATTACCGTCTGTTTTTTTTAAACAGAAATTGAATTGGGTACCAAATGCGTCGTCGAAATGGATGACACACAAACGATTTTATATTCCACCGCCGGCTCACGAGACAGGTACGTAAGCTAAGCTCATAAGAACGTCTTTGCGACACGTTTTTATTTGTTTTTGTATATTTTGGAAGTGATTACCTATGGTTTCATGTATTTTTACTCCGATCTGTCTGGTGCACTTTCTTATTATAACCAAAGTAAAACTGCCAATGGTTGCTTTGATTTTTAAGGTATTTATTTATTTTAAGGAGGCGTCCTAGTTCAACGTAGTTGCTGAAGCCAGTACCGTTATATTATTTGTAAGATTTACGACAATCGTATTCAGCTGTCCACATTTATTGGAAATGACTCTCTTTTTCTTGTTTTTATTTTCTCCCTTATTTTTCCAGGAAACGACTAAACATCCTTTGATTAACGGAAGCGTGACATTGTTGGTCAATCGACCGCTCATTTGCAAATTTCTCGATATTTCCTTTTTTGCTGCAAAAATTAAGCTTTAATTTGATAAAGTAATAGAATGTCACAGATTTGTCAGGTTTCATGCTAACTTGTATCTCTCTTTATTTAAGATACGATTGATTCATAGGTGTCTAAATTGTTCAGTCGCCTACATAATCGGTATTGAAACCAAGATATATCACTGTTATCGTGTTTATTATCGCTATATATCGTCGGAAAAAATAGCACGTTGCCTGCTTTTTCCGTTTGTCTAAGTCACTAAAGTTATTAAGCGTGTTTTCTTTTCCACCTGAAGTAAGCTCTTTGGAATTTGCGTTTATATTCATTATAGAAAGACAATCGTGTTGATTTGTTTTACTACTTCAACTACACGGGCTTCTGAGCATAAAATTATATCGTTTGCAGCAGTGTTGTTTTTGAAATTCCAATTAATTTCAGGGCAGCTATTTAATTAAAGTTTTAACGATCTCACCGAAGGATGTACTAAAAATATAGCGTCTTGATAAACTGTGTCGTATTGTATTAGGACAGGAAGTTGTGTTTAGCTTATTGAAGTGGAAATTATCTATGCATGCAGCCTTCGAGAATGTTTCCTTGCGGCCACTTATCACGAGTTGTAAACAAACGATTCAAGGCACATTGCCTTTATTTTAAAATATAAACATATGTAAATATAAAAGGCCTAAAAAGTAAACATTTCACCATGCAAGAGTCTTATCTTTCCAGTGAGATATTTACATTTCAGAGTAGTTCACAATTTATTTAAATAAGTTGAAGTTGCATTGTAATCACGTAGAGTTTGTTGCTGCAGGCAATGTGGTAGTTGCGGCAATTTTTGGCGTTCTTTGCTAAATGAGTAAAAGAAATCACCGATATTTGTTGAATATGTTGATCTTACTTTATACGTGATGTAATGTAATTTGCTAACGTTGAATTTTTGTCTTTATTTTCCTATTTATTCGTGGATTATTAAAACAGGAAGCACACAAAGGTACTATATGTGGAGGATTTTTTTAAAAGTTTTTTAATTCCATTTATGCAGATAAATATGTCCCTGTGCTATAAATGGGACATATTTTAAATGCATTCTTGTTTATTATTAATGTTTCTGCATGGCTGCAAAGTAATACTGTACGATGTTTCTTCAAACTACGTGTATATACTGTATTCATAAACTATTATGTAACACTGTCTCCAAACTATCTACATGTAGGGGATGTTCCTATTGTCATTATATTCCTATTGTATTGTTTTTCTTTCTTTCTTTTTTTTCACTCTGGTAACATGAACTACTACATTTTAGTGTTAGTCATTATTTAAAATAATTCTCCACTTCTGATTTTGCTTTATCCTCGGGCTATTTTCTTTATGAGCTAGGGTTGACCAAATTTGGAAGTCATTTGCTGTAAATGCACCAATATTTGCACCAATCATGAATGATCACACTTAGAGCCTGTTTACATGGAGGTGGAGGACCTCAAGTAGGTGAGGTAACCCACCTGTCCATATGCCGGTAATCTCATGATGAGTGGGGTGACCATTTGAGAGATTATATGGACAGGCGGGTAATCCCACCTTAGCGTCTTACCTCGCCTACCAGAGGTCCTCCACCTCCACGTAAACAGACCCTAAAAATGGGACACAGATGTTAGGCAAAGGAGTGGTACGTGGTTGCTCAGGTGTTTTAGCAGTGCAGACCTGGAGAAAATTTGAGACAATTTTACATGTTATTTAAAAATGAAATAGCTGAACTCAAAGCTATTCTCTAAGAAAAAGTGAAGGGAGCCCAGTGCTCTAAAGCTGTGAAATCTAGGGTGCCCAACATATGAATTTCTTTTAAAAAAGCTAAGATTTTCTAGTCGCTTGGTTGCATAAGTTAGGCACCAGGCGCCACCAAGATTGCTAGAACACAGCCTTGGAACTACTGCCTCTTCAATAATCAAAGGAATAATATGTGTGGAAAGAAGAACTCCACAAAATTCTGAGTTCTGCATGGGAATTGAACCTATGACCCTCATTCTGCGAAAACTCAGTCAAATTCTCAGTTCTTGGTTTCCAGAAACTCCTTTATGTATATCCCAAAACAACACTGAATACCCTTCCTGTCTTTCATAACCTTGAGTTTTAAAACATCAGGGATTATTTCAATTAATTTTGTTTTCCCTATGGGTTTTGAAAGGTTGGGATTCTACATCTCTGTGTCCTAAAACTGTGCCCTAAGTTTTAGACCTTGTAATGACAATATGGGAGCTTTGAAGTTGATTACGAACATGAATTTTTTTTTTCTTTCCTTCCAAAAGACATTTGCATTTGATCACTGCTTTTGGTCAATGGATGATTCTGATGGCAAATATGCAAGTAAGACAAAGTTTATATTAGGCATTATGTTTAAGATCTTAGATCTTGCATGTTACAAAGGCCCAGAACTCCCTGATTTTCTCCTTTGTACAGATTTTGCAAGTTCAGTCAATACTTTGAACTTTAGATCTGTACTCCGTACAAATATATTTGTGGGTTGAAGATTTGTCTTCAGGTTGTTTCCTTAGACAAGAAACTTTCTTCACTTTGTCTCTCTTCACCCAGGTGTATGATTGGGTTCCGGTGACATACTGCCGTACTGACTGGGGGGAGGGTGTGGTGTTTTAGCAAAACTCCTTTGTGCAGAAACCAGAAACTGGGATGTACTTTGGCTGTATAAATGCTGATCATTTCCTACATTCTTGTAACCACCATGTTTCATTTAACAGTGATATTTTAAGGAGAAACTTGATGCTGATGCAGTGTGACTAAAGGAGTTAGGACAAGGGTTAGAGTTTGAGTGACCCATTCCTCTCTATGGATATGGATAGGTGAACTAGTTTGCCACACAGTCATAAAAAGGACTGCTATAAGGCCTGGCGCACGCTACTGGTGTACACGGCTAAGAATCTCACATCGTTTGGCTCTTATGAACTTATTAAAACTCAGATCGCATCCATATTTGGCAAGAAGTTAAAGTTTATAAACAGCTTTTCATTCAATATTTTTTTTCTGGCTGTAAGACCAAAATAAAATTGAAATATGAAAAGTATGGCTCAAAATGGGACCATTTTTTAACAGCTCGCGTAACATTTACAGTCTAACCACGCATATTGTGGGATTTCTCTGTTTCTGTTAATAGTACTTCGGAAAAATTTCTTCGAAGAGGTCAGTGACTTATGAGTACTAACTGTATTAAAAATTACTGAACATAATGGCAAAACAACAAAGTTAAGGGCGTTTTCAGAAAGATGTTCTGTCTACATACGATCTCCGTGCAGCGCGAACGTCAATTTAAAAGATTGCTTTTCATTGACTTTCTGTTGTTAAGAAAAGAAATAATAATTTTTGGAATGCTCATAAGTTAAACCTTCCTTATAGACTAACTGTTAAGACTTCGGGAAACCCATTTTTACGCTAAGATCAAATATGTAAGGTTAGACAGCATTTTTTTAACGTGAAAATTCGTAAACCGTGCGTTGGACCGAAAATCAGATTCTAGAGTGTGCTTTGGCATAAAGATTTTGTGCCTAAAATGTGCCTAAGATGTGCATAAAGTGTGCATTTTAGTTTTGAAAAACGTGGCTAAGCCGTGCCTAAGTTGTGCCCAAACTGTGCCTAATCTGTGCACAAGTTGTGCCAAAATATTGAGTCACTCGGAAAATCGTGTCCAGCCTATCGAGCTCCACAGCGAACGAAAAGAGCGCACGGCAATTATGTCAGTTTTGAGGTTTACGAAGTCTAGAAACACGGTCTGACGACCTTTTTATCCCCTAATAAGAACATGACTCAGAATACGGTTAGAGACAGCAGGGAAAGCCCCGACAAACAGGAAAATGGAATCTTAAACAGGTTAGAGTATTTAAAGTAAGTACTCAGCTCAATTACATTGTTGATATGCTAATTCCATCGATGTTAAAACATTTCCGATTAGGTTTCTTCTCCCCTTCTTAACGGAGCGTTTAGTTGGAACGAAATATTTGTTTTTTTCAGGAGGGCAGATTTGCATTCAAAAAAAGAATTTACTTGTGATATGACTTATAAAATGAAAACGAAAAAATTGATTGCACGCCGATGAGTTTTGAAGCAAAATAAATGGCACGTCTCATCGATTATTATACGATCAAAGCTTAAATTGCTAACAGAGCCAGAAAACAAAAACAAACAAGCAGCTTGAATTATTTTACTACTAAGTGTAAATCCTACTTTTTAGTTAGAGAAATATTTTAAAAAGCAGCCGCATTTTGTATTTAAAAAACAACGCGCGTTGGCATGAAGGTTTCAAATTACCACTTTGTACTTTTCATGTTGTTATGCAAATTCAGGCCAATTTTACCACGATCGCAAAAAGTACTTTCTACGACTTTTATTGGCTATTTTTGTGCCTTACTTCTTTAGCTTTGTTTTTGTTATTATGGCTTCGACTTTCTTTCACGATTTCTTTTAGAAACGAAAGAAAGCGAGTCTATAAAATTGCATGGCAATGGAAAAGGTTCAGACCGCATCTATCGCGTGTGAATTTCCTCTTTATCCTCGGAGTAAACACGGACTGTCGAAGAATACTTCAATTTTCCAGACTTTCGGCGCGGCTCAAAACTTACGCTTCCTATACTTCTAACTGTATCGTGTTTGATCTGAATTATTTTTGTAATTCGTACCAAGTTTGTTCTTTTTTGCAAGTCGGGTTACAAAGATTTTCAAAAAAGTGCCCAGCGTTGAATATTTGTGCCTAAACGGTGCCAAAACTGTGCCCAAACTGTGCCTAAAATGTGCCTTAGCAATATTTAAAACGTGCCTTAACTGTGCCTAAAGTGTGCCTAATCTGTGCCTTTGCATGTTTTTTTCCCGTGCTTTGGCACAAAAACCGTGCCTTTTCTTGAGCGCGAATCGTGCATAAGGCACGGTGTTACGCTCGTGTACACCAGTAGCGTGCGCCAAGCCATAAACACCCCGACGTGATAATGGCATTGACTGTTCTACCCGGTAGCTAGCATTCCTCTTGGATAAGAGGCAATCTACCCATTTTTATGGCTTTGGATACGGGTAATTTACAGGTGTACCTCTACTCGTGCATGAAAACAGTGTATCTTAGGTCTCTTTTAGTCACACCTGCACACGTGTATGCTGCAAAGTAATCCCTTTGGCCAGAATGTTTTTGAGGTTTTCTTTCTTTATACTTAGGCCAGGAGAAAGTCTACAAGTTACTTGGTTCAGATGTTTTGGAGAATTCCCTTGAGGGGTATAATGCCTGTATTTTCGCTTATGGGCAAACAGGTAAAATTACGTGCGTGTACAGTACATAGTGATATGATTTGTGATGTAACATGATAGCGAGATGCAATTGAACAGGTGCCTGGAGCAAAGCAAGTGACTTCTGATAAAAGACTGTTATCTTGTATATAAATGTACTTGCAAATCCAAGAGAGAGATTGATTTGTTCGTTGTATCTTTAATGGACTCATAATATGCAGCTATGATTTATTGATCACCCTGTCTGATACATTTTGAATGTTTTAGTTGTGTTCTTAAACACAGTACGTAATGATTGCTTCTTTTACAGTTGTCTGCAGTCAATAAACTCTTAAGTTTATGTTTTAGTTTGAATGGCATACAGGTGAGAAATCAAATGGAATCCTTAAGAAACTTTTCTGGTTATAATCCTGTCAGATTTTAATTGATGATGATTTTTTGGAGTCAATCTGATTATTTCTGATGATCAGTTTTTAAAAATCTCAGCTGATTCCAAACAGCTGTACAGTATATGGTTGAATCTCAAAGGGGTTTGCGGTAACACCGTAATATCCTGTGATTTACACTCAAAGTTAAGAAAAATGCTAGTTCACAGCTACACATGTCTCTAAATTTTTACAATTAAATTAACTCTGGGAGCATATGGTTTAACATCTAAAGGGCTATGTTATAAAAAAGTAGAACCTCGATAACTCGAACTCGGATAACTTGAATTCCTCACTGACTCGAACCAAATTTCCCTTTCTCTTGATCACAATTTCACTGAAATTTACCCCGATAACTTGAATTCCCTGCTAACTCCCACCGTTTTTCGTTTCCTTTCAGAGTTTGAGTTACCGGGGTTTTACCATAGTTTTAAGTGTATTTAATAGCTAAATGTTGCTTTTCATACTCCATTCAAGGTTCTGGGAAGACTTTTACCATGATGGGAAGCCATGATCAAAACCAGACGGGCCTTATACCCCGGCTATGTGATGAGCTTTTTGATAGAATTTCAAAGGTTAATATGGAAAAATTTAACCATTTGTGTTATTTCATTACATGTATTTATTTAGTACTTATGCTGTGCTATTTACAATGTCGCTTTCCAGAATGATGATGAGAACATTACATACAAAGTTGAAGTTTCTTACATTGAGATCTATAATGAAAAAGTGAGGGATCTGCTTTGCCCAAGAGGGTACGTAACTAATATTTCTTTTCAGGTTTTTTTTAAATTTCTATGTTCAGCTACATAATTATGCTTTCAACACTTTCCCCTTCACCACCTTGAGGATTTGTGCATGAAATCATTTGCTCTACTTTAATTTAGAAATCATGCTACCTTGAGAGTCCGTGAACACAAGATCTTAGGACCTTATGTTGAAGGGCTTACAAAACTCGTTGTCTCCTCTTTCAAGGTGAGTAAAACATTGTGATTTTCAGTTTTTCTTTTCACTTTGTTTATTGAAATGTTTTTTATTTCCATTTTTGCACGCTACTGGTTTACTGGCACCTCTGTTGTTGAAGAATTTCCCCCTATGAGAAAATTGAGCTAACTTTACACCGAAGTGGAAATTTATTCATTTCCCAGGGATCGACCAGTATTGAGGGTCTTAAAATAACTGAGAATTGGAGGTACTTCCGTTGTCCTGCAAATGGCTAGACCTTTGCATGGCTCTATTGACCTCGTAAAATGGCGGTCCCATCTCCACAAGGAGATCTAAAGTTAATGTCCTTAGTTAGTACTTTTGTGCTACAAATGTGCTCCATCCAATAATTCTTTGTTTTCTGATTTTAACTTTGGGTAACTAATCTCATATCCACCATCTGTTTTTAGGATATTGAAACTCTTATGATTGAAGGCAATAAATCTAGAACTGTTGCTGCCACCAACATGAACACTGAAAGCAGCAGATCTCATGCTGTTTTTAACATTGTGTTGTCACGATCAGAATATGACAAAGACACAGAAGTAAGTTCAATGGCTGAGCCAAATAAATTATTATTTTTTGCTTATAAAGCTTACTGTTCTTAATGTTCTTGGTGTTCTCTTTGCCATTGCTCTCTTGGTTACTTTTAAAGCACCTTAATTATCAGTAAACAATCAGTTATTTTTGTTTACTTTTGTCTAAGATGTTCACTAGCATATCTCTTTTTTTCATTTATAGTCAGTCGGTGAAAAAGTAAGCAAGCTCAGTCTTGTTGATTTAGCTGGAAGTGAAAGAGCAAGCAAAAGTGGAGCTGAAGGAGTGCGTTTAAAGGAGGGCAGTAACATCAACAGGTAAAAGAGCACAATGTGTGTATGGAAGATGGGTGAAAGGCTGGAATGTCTGGGGACCTCAACTGTGACCAGCTGGCCCCTAGACAGACGACTGGTCCCATGGCTGGCAATCTCTGCCACCCAGCCATGAGCCCTACACATCGCCAAGTTGTCCAGACACCCATCTTACCGTGTTTACAATGGAAAATAAGAGAATGGGAAGGGAGAGCCAATAATGCCAGTAATGTCATGTTACCTCGACTCTCAATAAGCCGGACACCTCTCTAAGACGGACAGTCAGGGTCGGTCCCAAAGGTCTCTGTCTTCAAGAAAGTAGACTGTTTTGGCTGCTCTGTTGTCAATTCAGTTAAAGTGCACTTAACCACATGAAAAATTACACTTGTTTTGCATTATCAAGTTGTCTTGGGACTTCATGGTGCTTTATATTCCATTCAATAAGTTTTATTATTATCTTTAAGATCATTGGTAACCCTGGGTCAAGTCATTTCAAGTTTAGCTGATCAGTCTGGAGGTAAAGGAAGAAAAGCAATGCATGTTCCTTACAGAGATTCAGTGCTCACATGGTTACTCAAGGTAATTGCTAATTGTTAATCCCTGTTTATGTTTTGCATTCTGGCTGCAGTTGCTTCATGGAGTTACTATGTCAGAGTCACTAGGGATGTACACTGTTGAAGTCACTATTAGTAACTGTGTGATGAGGCCAAAAAAATGTTCAGGATATCTTTGTGTAGCCATGATTGGCAGTAGGAGTTAAATATTGATTCTCACTGATCCTTTAAGACAGAGCAGGAATAACATATAAAACATTGCCATACATACACGAAGGCATCCATTGTAAATTACAAATTTCAGATTTATTGTGAAGTGGCCACTGAGCATGATTAATATTGGACTCTTGTGGCTGTATCATTAGGATAACCTTGGTGGCAATAGTAAAACTGTAATGGTGGCAACAATAAGTCCTGCTGCGGATAACTATGAAGAAACACTGTCCACTCTGCGGTATGCTGACAGAGCAAAGCGTATAGTGAATCATGCTGTCGTCAATGAAGATCCAAATGCTAAGGTATTTATTATCGAATGGGACTTGTGTTATACAATATATTATTCTCTTTTAATAGCAATACCCAATATAATATGGTATACTCGAAAAATTAGGTTTAACTCTTAAAGTTACATGTATGCACGAAATTCATTTTCTCTAAGGCTCGAAAATATTACTTTCATGTATTTAGATCATTCGTGAATTACGTGAAGAAGTTGATCGCTTGAAAAGAATGCTGGCAGCCAAGATCGCTGGGAAATCGCACATTGTTGAGCCTGGAGAAACGACGATTGAGATTGAAGAGATGTTGTCGGAAAGTGAAAAACTGATGAGTGAATGCACCATGACCTGGGAACAGAAGGAAAAACAAACAGAGAAAATCCAACAGGTAATTTACATTACGATTGTCTTATAGGCTCTCAATAGTATTAAAAAAATGAATATTAACAGAAAAATGAGCAATGGCTGGCCTAGAATCCCTTATTTTTTGTGCCTGAAATTTCCTAGGTTCGAGCATACTATAACAACTGGCTAAAAATTAATGGTTTAACAGTTTTTCTGAGTCCAAGCCTTGGTCATTGTTTGTTGATGGCCATCTAGTTGGATTTTTGACTTGATGATTTACATGATCTTTCTGAATGGTGTTCTACAGTAGCAGCACCCAGTGGCTCCTGAAATAATTTTTTTGCTTTTGGGTGACAGGAAAACTGACACAAACTTTAAGTAGTAGTTGCACTGAATTTATAATTTAGGCACTTTTGGGCTTCTTGCAATTTATTCTTGTTGTGCAGTCTTGGAAACATTATTTTTTAAAATTGTTTCCAATGATGTGATTCAATGTCCCTGGTTAAAAAGCCAGTTACTTGGTAATTGAGCATGGAGCAAATTTATTTGCTGTATTTGTTTACTTTGTTTTTCTTATGTGTGTTTTTGTAGGAGAGACACAAAGCATTGGAAGAAATGGGTATCTCTGTACAGTCATCTGGTATTGCAGTAGAAAAGTCCAAATTTTACCTTGTTAATTTAAATGCTGATCCTTCAATGAATGAGCTGCTGGTGTACTATTTAAAGGTAATTCTCTTGTTACATGGTCACTGAACTGCCACCTGATTTAACATTCCCATACAAGCATTAATTTTTTCAGGCTTTCTTTTTGCAAGTGCAAAAGTTGCATCTATAACTTTGATGATCTTCTTTCATCTAACGATTCAACACTTTCACTCCCCAAAGTGGCTCGAGTCAAAAGTCAACAAAGGGCGTGTTTTTTTTAAGGAAAATCCAAAAACAGATTATGAATCCATAAAATTTCTAAATAATTCATTTTGAAAAAATGCAGAAAATCAGATAGTACCATGTGAAAGTACATGTACTGCTGAAGAAGTTTTATTTGAATGATCACACCACAGGATTTCATCCGCAGACTCAAAAGTTAGAACTACATACTAAATAAATAGTACCGTGTGAAAGTACTGCTGAAGAGGTGTCATTTGAATGGTAACGTAACACCATAGGATTTTATCCACAGACTCAAACGTTAGAACTGCATACTAAATAAATAGTATCATGTGAAAGTACTGCTGAAGAGGTTTCATTTGAATGGTAACACCATAGGATTTCATCCACAGACTAAAAAGTTAGTACTACATACTAAATAAATAGTACCATGTAAAAGTACTACTGAAGAAGTTTCATTTGAATGGTAACACCATAGGATTTTATCCACAGACTCAAAAGTTAAACCTACATACTAAATAAATAAAATAGTACCATATGAAAGTAATGCTGAAGAGGTTTCATTTGAATGTTAACACCATAGGATTTCCTCTGTGTATTAAAAAGTTAGAGCTGTCTTTTAATACTCAAATCACTTGAATCACTTCTCAGCTTGTTCAGGTAATAATTTGGACAAAGTCTGTAACTACATACAGTCATGTACATGGCAAAGTTGGCTCATCTATCACTGTGTGGCTGTACCTATTAAAGTACATTGATGTTTATCTTTCACCTCTGTTGTTTTATGTAGGTTCAATTCTTGGTCCCTATGTTCATATTGTCATATGTATCAAGTTTGGTGTTCGTTCTCTGACCTCAGCCTTTCTCCAAGGATTTTTGTATGATTTGTTCAAAATCTGCCAAACTGATGCCAGTCTTATTGTTTATTTTTTATTTCTGTTTGTAGGAACACACTGTTGTTGGAAGACCAGATGGAGTTCATAATCCAGTAAGTTGAAAAGTTTTGTTATACTGTATGGCTGTTTCCTACGAAATGTGTTTTTATTGAACCTTAAGCATATTTTTGGCTCACTCAGTGATTTTGTTTTCAAAAGGTTTGGTGAGACTGCTAATTGTTCCTGTATGTGGTGTACCTCAGTAAGTTTTTGGCCAGCAGTCAAACAGTTAAAAATCATGTTACATTTTATCATTTTACAGGATATTCAATTGAGTGGACTTGGAATTTTACATGAACACTGTCAACTTGATATTGAAGACAATGAAGTTTATGTTACCCCACTTGCAAAAACAGGGTATGTATACGGAAAGAAAAAAAAACCTAGCTGGTTTGTTAATTATTTTGATCTGGATTGAAGCTCACTTCTTCATTTAGATTTATATGCCTACAGTTCACATCATCTTCATTCTGTTTTACTCTTTTCACCAACATTTTATGTAGGGTCTTCATAACTCAGTTGGTAGAGAACTGCAGCACTAACACAGAGGCCATGGGGTTCAAATGCTGTTCAAGCCCTGTTTTTATTGGGGGGGGGGGGGGGGGGGTTGAGGAAGGGGCTAATTTGGAGTTGCCTATAATAAATTGTGAATACCATAGTGATGATCTAATTATTCTTACATTATTTGCATTATGACAATAGAACTTGTGTAAATGGTAAACTTGTGGAAGAGAAGACTCTTCTAAAGCATGGTGATCGCATCCTCTGGGGAAACAATCATTACTTCAGAATAAACTGCCCTCGTCCTCCAGGTTTGTTGCTTTTAAGTTTAATTGTTTAATGTAACTTAACTCATCTGCTACCTTGTAAAGATATACTAAACGAACTGGCTTGTTTTACAGTGAATCATGCTACTTATATGTCGGAGGTTTTGTGTGAAAATGATAGTTCTGACATTTTATTAATTTACCATATATATATTCTTTTTCTGCAGGGAGTGAGCAACAGGTAGAGCAAACAGTTGATTTCCAGTTTGCCCAAACAGAGCTGATGATGAATGAGATTAGTTCAGGTAAAGAATGTTTAGTTTGTGTTGTTGTTTCAGACTTAACTTGGGGCGCTTTCCGAAAGTCAGAACTGGCCAGGCGGATTATAGTCGGACCAGTCATTTTGACAATGAAAGAGGCTTTTTCCAAGAGCTTTTGCTGAAAAACCACCTCCTTCCTGTATACTATTTAGGATTTGACTGATCTAGCACGATAGTTTTGAAGGAGTGGTCTGGCCGGTTAGTTCTGACAAATGGAAAGCACCCTGAGATCTCTTGTCTTTGTCTCAGTTATTGTTCTCCCAGGGCTCGAAAAAAATTTGAATGATTCCAGCTTGCCCTTTGGGCAATCAGCTCTCACATTTTACTCACAGGGGTCACTTCCTGTTTGTCTTAGTTAAATATTTTGTTAGAGAATGATTTTCTTGGACCCTTGCCCACCTACCTCTCCCCTAAGCCAACATTTTGCCCTAAATAAGAAGTTAATGTTGGATTGGGTGGGGGGGAGGGGTGGGTGCTCAGTTTTCCATAAACTTATAACGATCCGGACCTTTTTCGAGCCCTGTATCCCCTTAAGAATCCAGCTTCCCTTAATTGAGAGCATCATTAAGTTGCAGTAATTCTAACAGTGTTGATTTTTCAATTTTTACAGGACCCCTTAAAGATTCTGTCAAAGCTTTAGAGGAACAGTACAAAGCCGAAAAACAAGGTACGCGGTAGCTTGAGCTCCTTTTAATTACAGTCAAACCCCTGTAATAGACACTAAAGGGCCATAAAACTTGTCCGTATTAAGTGGGTTTAATTTATGGAAAACTTAAGGGTTTTCTTTCCCCAGGGACAAAGCAATAATGTGATATTGAGGTATCCTGTGAGGCAGGGTTTGGTTGTATATCATTTTCCATTGTCCCTCAGTTCCGCAGAACCATGCGTGGTGAGGGACATCCTCGTTACCCTAACCCTTGACAACTGTACAGGACTTTTTTCGAGCACTTTGAAAGATCTCTGTCCATGATTAAGCAAGTAAAACAGTTAATATTAATAGGAAAATAAGGGACCTTTAGAAAGCGTTCAATATTAAAGTGTTTTTCCATGCTAGGATGTTAGTTATAAGTAAATAAACAAGCACTAAAGTGTTAAAATGAACTACATGTACCACTTATTATAGTTATAACCTAACCAAAACCGAAAAGACTGTTCTCTTTAGCTTTTCTTAAAGTTATTGTTAAAAGAGCAAGTGGAAGAGTTGTTTAACTAAAAAAAAAACATAAAATAAAGCAAATATGTTTTACTGCATCAGCACAAAAACTTAACAGCAGATTTAACTATTTTCAGGGGCGTTAGATAAACAGCGTCAAATGTATGAAGAACAGATACAAGAACTCAGAAACCAAATGGGTCCACGGCAGATCATGGAACGGGCGTCAAGCATTGGTTCTTTCAGTTCAGGATATGGTTCATCTCGAGTGTCTTGGATTGAAGACAGGTAAGGAGAACCAAAGTTAAAACTGGACTTTTTTAAAGAAAAAATAACGATAAAAACCAGCCATGGCCTGAAGTGTTGGTGTTAGTGTTTAAATGAGACGAGATCAAGCAAAACTAACTACGAGAGAACAACTTGAGAACTGACAATTTGACTAACAATAGACGACTGTTTAACTGTGACAATAGACCGATCGAAACGCACCAATCACTGATTACGAGTCTTCATAGCCAGTAACATCACGGCTTAACTGACAGACGACCAATAACATCGCGACATAATTGACCAATCAGATCAATAACCAGAGTATAATACCATCAACTGACGTGATACAACTCACTTTGACTCTGAAGATGACTACCGCACAGGTTGTCGAAACGTCAGTCACTGTCAACAACAACAGCCCTATTCTGGACTACGTTCACCCGGACGATCAAACTCAACCTTTTGAAATGAGTCCTGGGTTCAAACCTTTCAAAGTGTTTAAATGGTCCAAAAATCACGGTTCAAGGCATTATTTTGTGACCAAACATTTGCGTATTCTTATCAATCAAACGTCCAAGGGAGACGTTAATTCTGTTTAAACTGCACTTGCCACAGAAAAGACTGCAACAAAATTTAGTGTTTGTAAGAGGCATGTTGTTAAAGCCTGTCTTGACGGTAACCTTTTTTTTCACTTTTGGAATTACAAGGTTTATAGTACATGTAGCTTGAAAATTTAAAAATGTATTCCTTTTTTCTTTCTTTACTAGTAGGGAAAACTTAGTCCAGTTTGAAAGAAAACCTTTGGTTTTAAGAGAAGAGGTTATCAAGGCTAATGCTCTCGTCAGGTGATTATGAACTCATCTTATTCTTGTACACTTGAAAATTTACTGCCCAGGTACATACATAACCAGATTGAATTTGGATCAGTTGACCAAACGTTGTATGTGTTCAGTGTTTTAATTTCTTGCTTCTTGATTTTTCTCCACGCTTTTTTGCATTCAGGGAGGCAAACCAGTTAAGCGAAGAGATGGGCAAAGAAACTGAATTTGCCGTTACACTACAGGTACAATTCCCAAACATTTTTGCGCGCAAGCTAATGTAAGCCTTTTCATCTAGCATCGGCATATCGTTTATAAGCGGGATTTTATGGCAACTCAAGTTTCTTTGTAACAGCCTGAGCGTCTGATAGTAGCTTGGGAAAGTTCAGAGTTGTTCAAATTTCAGGCTTCATCCACGCTGATGCCTTGTCAAAAGTATACTTAGGGATGTTGTTGTCATCGAAAACGCGTCGATGCATTGGCGCCTACACTACCTTTTTGAGGCGGTTTCAACAGTCCACAGTAAAACGTTCGGAAACGATAGAATCGCACGTTGTGGCGTAAGTTAAGCTCTATGCGCATGCTTCAAACACACGCGCCCGCGATATTTTCGGTCACCGTTTTCATTGTGATGCGTTTGCGACCATCCACACGAATACGGTATGTATGTGTTTTAGTTTTGGCCCACTTTCAAGAGCGTTTTCAAATCGATGCGTTTTAATAGGTGAAAACGCTCAGCGTATTACTGTGGACGGAAGGCCTAAACGCATCGAAATGTGTCAGTGCGTTTTCAAATTAAAATATATTAGTCTGAACAGGGCCTCGAAAGCCTTGAATTCAATTGCTTGCTTTCTACTTTTGCCAGATTCCCACATCAAGTTTAAGCTTTGGTCGAAGCAGATCAGGATTTAGCAGTGAAGTCGCCATTGTAGTCAAGCACAAATCTAAAGGAACCCAAAGTGAGTGGACGTGATCCCTGCCTGTAAGCCACTAAGCTCATCTATGTAGTGTACCTTAACCTTTACTTTCACCTAACCTCTTCGTGTCATGTGGCACATATGGCCTCAATACTCTCCTACCAATTGGCTTTGTTGGCCGCTGTGATGTTTATTTCACTGCACGTTTTCCTCGAAGCTCTTTCCCTTTCTCTCTGTCGTCCTTCCCCTTGTTGTCTTTTCTGCTCCGTAGTTCTCACATTCTTGTTTCCTATTCCAACGTAATCTTTTGGGGTCATAAGTGGTTTGGTCGGCACAGCTGTTGACTACGAGTAGTCCCCATTTTTGCTAAGGGATAGTAGAGCGAGCGGAACGCGAGCGCCCGTGAAAATCCCCCCACGTGAGAAAGTTGAGACGCCTCTCGGCTTCTCGCGTGGGGTGATTTTCACGCGCGCTCGCGTTTCGCTCGCCCTACTATCCCTGAGGGATAATGGGGACTACTCGTAGTCTAGCACAGCTGTTCGGGTCACTGAGACACGCAAACCTCACCACCAGGAGAAGGTGCCACCCAAAAGTGGAAAAGGTCTACTATATCTTGCTATTAATTTCCTTCGCAAACGTTTTTTTTTCAGTTTGGTCGCTAGAGAAACTTAACAACAAGATTTACGACATGAGAGACTTGTACAACCAATGTGTGGAAGATGGCATTCCCTTCTCTGAAACGGTATGTTTAGACTTATATGTCTTGTTCACTTGGTGGGTTTTAAAATAGAAGTTACATTATATGGTGTAAGTCACCGAGCCAGAAATAGGCAAATACGACCCTATTTGGTAATGGTAAATTTTTTCTTTAACTTTGTTTTGTATCAGGGAGGGAAGGTGGAGTTTGTTGGCGGGGGATGGAGGGGGGGGGGGGGGGGTGGTAATGGTCGGGAACTGTGTGGCTTGAGTTATTTATTGATGGACCACTGCAAGCTTTATTTTGGACTTGTGGAATGTGAGCTGTAAATTAGATCTGGCAAGTATAAGTTGTAAATCCAACGTTTTATAACACTTAATGGTTTGATTTTTCATGTTGGTTGCCCTGCGAGTACGAAGTTGGGCACGTGCATGTGGTTCAATTTTATTTTTGGTTTAAGTTTTACTTTCCTTTGTTTTTGGCTATGGTAATATGGGTTATTAATAAATGATATGGATACTAAATGAAATGAAATTCATACCAGAATGCATTAAACCACAACATATATTTCAAACCCAACTGAACTGAACAAACTTTGTGTTTGTTCCTTAGGATGAAAATCTGGATTTGTTCTTTGAGGTCGAGTGCCACACGCTTATTGGAGTAGCCAATCTCTTCCTTGAATGTCTGTTACATGACGTGAATCATGAGTACGCTGCACCAATCATCAGTCAACAGGGCGAGGTAAGAATGAATGAAATTATCTTACATTTAATATAACAATAACAAAGACTGCTTCAAGTATGGAAGCAACGTGTTGTTCCTCTGAAATGTTGGCTCAATTTTAAGTGACAATGAAATCCCTTTTTTGCAGGTTTGTGGTCGCTTGAAGGTGGAAGTGTCCAGATTATCAGGTAACTTCACATGTCTTTGTAATACATTGACTTCGAGATACGAGATACTGAAATGCCGTTGTTGCAGAACATTCTTACTGGTCCATCCCATCATTGCCTGAGAGCAAACTCTCTGTAAGGCGAATATCGTGAAAAGCAAACGCGAGCAGCACGCGGAAGGAGAGTGAGGGGCGGGCGCGTTCTCTCACGGATAGTTTTGCTCGCCACTCGAAATGGAGAGCTTGCATACAGGCCATCCCCCAGGGTTTGACTCCCTAGGATACTGTTGAAATTGTGTAATTTCAGGAAATATTCATACCCCCGAGGGAGAACACTTTTGTTTTAGACCCCCCTCCTCCCGGGAATTTCCATTCCATAGGGTGTGGGTCATAGCCTTCCCCGCCCGCTCAACTCCCTCGAATTTTCGTGATTTTCCCACTGAAAAGAATATTTTTATTCAAAAACTGCAGAGAATGAAACTTGTCATTTTTTGGCCCCATGCTTTCTCTCGTTTTTAATGGTGATTGAAAAGCCCGAAATTCCTTCAGCAGTCTTCTATGTTTTGTGTTAACAGAGAAAGCCATGAGGAAATTGTCGAAGCAGTCCAGAGATGACGAAGAGACGGGGGAATCCAGCGCAGACGAGGACGATTTGTTAGTCATAAACGACGAAGATGACGACGATGATGAACTCGTGCGAGGGTCTCCTATGCACGTCGAAGTGAAAGTGGTAGAAGCTTACGATCTTCCACCGGCGCTGTGCAATTATGTGTTTTGTCAGTACAAGTTCTGGAATGATGATAACACTATTGTTGTACCGCCCATCAATGCTAGTATCTCAAACCCTGGACCCAAAACCAACACCATGATATTTGAACACAAGCAGGTAGGATTGAATATGGCGCGCTTTTAAACTCTATTTTCTTGTTTCTTTTTCAAAAACGTTACTGGAACATTAAGTGAAAGAGATGCAGTTTACACGTATTTGCATTAAGTTTTGATTACATCATGTGTTTGTTTCCGCAAACCGAAAAAGTTGTCAAAAATCTGTAATTAGTGGCGTTGGCTCTTGGCGTTGTCTTGTACGTAGAGCAAGTTTAACTACATATCGTAATCCCAATAGCGAGCCTAAGCAACGAGAGCGCTGATGTCGGGGTGGTTATGAATGGCAAACAGAATTTTGGTGTTAACACAACTGAGTCTGAACGCATTTTTGATAGTATGACTTTATCGAGTCAGAGGGCTGAACCAGATAATATATCAGCTTGTGGCTGTTATTTCTGACGTTCAGAACGTCAATGGTCTGGCTACTTAACGTCGCTGATTATAAACAAAGTTAATACACTGGCCAATCACGATTGACGATCTTACGAACCAATCTGAACAGAAAGCATGCGCGTGTAACCATCGCCAAGCGCCGAAAAAGTGTGCGACCAGTTCACGATTGCTTCCGGTTTACTTCTGATTGGTCAAGAGACCGGTGGAGATTTCTTAGCCAATCATGTGACGTGACGTACTAGTTTAGAAACAAAGAATTGGCAGATATTACTTTTCAGTTCTCACTTGAAAACTGCTTTATGTATGTTATTTTAGCAATTCGACATGGAAGTCACAGAGGAGTTTGTGGAGTACGCATCTGAGGGATCGCTGGCTATTGAAGTATGGGGAAACAGGATGAAAGGCTTTGACTCACAGAAGAATATGATGGTCAACTGGAATGTGGAACCACAACAAAAGGGACTTCATGACAGGTATCAAAAGAGGGGCATGCGCACTGGGGTTTTGGGTTTTGTGTTTGGTGTGAAAGGTTTCATCCCGGGATTCATTTCAAGTAGGTGGAGCGTTGATCGTCAGGGTGAGCGTAGTCCGGAATAGGAATTTTTTTGAACAGTTACTGACGTTTCGACAACCTGTGCGGTAGTCATGTTCAGAGTGAGTCAAAGTTAGTTGTATCACATCAGTTGATGGCATCAAACTCTAGTTATTGACCCGTTAGGTCAATTAAGTCGCGATGTTATCGGTTTTTAGTCTTCAAATTTGCGCTTTTTCGGTCTCAGCGTTCTAGTACGTGTTAGGTTTTTTGTTTGTGAATGTTCAGGTATTGGTTCTCTTAAAAAGAATTTTTTTTCGAGCATCCATATTTGCAACTGTTTCCTGTTCTGCTTGGCTGTTCCGTTCTCAAAGGAGTTCAGTTTCTGCAAAGTCAGTCAAAAAGACTGTTGATTCTGTACGGTGAAACATTAACAAGTTAAAGCCAAACTGTTAATACCAAAAATATTAATACCAAAATCTAACTCACCGATTATCTAGTCCAAGTTTCAAAGTCAAACCCTACGATTCTGCAGTCCTCCAAAATGTCGCAGGATAAAGTCACATAACAACACGACGTAAATCTGTAACGCAAATTGTCTTTCACACAGACGCTCCCAAAAAATACTTTTAAAGCATGAGTGAAATATGCGAATTTGCCTTTTTGATCACTGAGGTTTGCACCTCTTCTCTTTCATCTTTGTGATCGACAGCTTTTGAATAACCGTGGGTGATCCCTGGCGTGTGAGAGACGGATGTAGCTATCAGGAGGCAGCGTGGCCGAGTGGTTAGAGCGCTGGTCTTGCAATTCGGAGGCCCAGAGTTCAAGTCCCGCTCTAACCGCTAGCTGGATTTGTTCTTGGTAGTCTCGAGTTCAAATCCTAGACCACGCTTGTAAATAGCCGACCGGTTTGTCTCCGGCCAGTTGGGATTCTTAACCCTGCTATGTTTCATTAGGCTGATTAAGCAACAGAACGGGAACGATAGTTGGCGTCGGGAAAGCGCGCGGAAAGGAGCATACGCGACTTCCGGTGCCCAATTTGCCGCTCTGTCATTGGTCGAGCCAGTTTCTCGATTTGCGCGCGCCGTCGTTAACTGGCGTTCCTATTCTGTTGCTAAATCCGGCCTATTATATTTGAATTATTTGTTCAGTCACTAGCTCGGCCCCACTAGCATTAGTGCTATAAATACTGCCGAGGGTAAATAAAGGAATTATTTATTTATTTATTTGTTTATATAAACCATAACTTAAGAGGTTCTTCATTTCAGGTGGGGTGAACTGCTAAGGAAAATACATCTATGGGTGGAAATACTTGAGATCAATGACCAAGGAGTGTATGCACCAGTCGAATTACATCTTCAAAAGGACAATCAAACAGGAGGCATTTTTCAACTACGGCAGGGTCACTCTCGGCGAATCAAGGTGCAAGTTCAGCCAGTGCCAAGGGCGGGGTCACTTCCTGTCGTGTGTAATATGATCTCCGCTGTGTACATTGGCAGTGTTTGTTTGAGGAACAAGAATCAACAGCCCTTGGATAGCTATCAAGAAAAGGACCTCTCAATGTAAGTATGCAGATGTGATTGTTTAAGAGCTTTTTTGCAATGAAATCTGAGTGTATTACTGAGAGATTTAGTTATTTATCTCTAAATATCGCTCTTGTTCCTTGTTTTGGTTTTCGCGTATTTTCATGTAACATATCAAGCATTATACACTGTGTTTCATCACAAGATCAAACAAGGAGAGAAAGTTGAAAATATGATGCGCAGTGTAGTATTTTTGACGAATTTCTAGGAAATCGAATACTTCGTCGAATGTTTAATATTACCTCTCAAATGAAGTGATTTTAGAAAGAGAGATGAAGAATGCAATGATGAGGAGTTTGTCCAACTGATTTCCAAACGCTCATGAAACATTAATTTCCTTTGTATTTTCTTTACAAATTATTAATGATGTTGAGAGCTACTCGAGAACGAGCAAACAACTGCTCGTTTTGGCTTTGCAGTTTCAAAGTCCTCTTAGCTGTTTCTGTAAAGAGGAATATGAGTCGCCGAAGTACCAACCCTAGATGTGAATTGCATGTTGTGGAACAACTCCGTTATTCACCACGCTCTGAACATCAAGTTGAGAACACGGTGAAAAACTATGCCCGGCGTAATCGCAAGACTAAATTCCACAGTCAGTTGAAGACCGCTGTGTGTTAACTGGTTGCTTTTGTTTTGTTTTCTTATAGTCTGCGAGAGAAGTGGTCGACTTCACTAATGAAAAGGCGAGAGTACTTGGATGAACAGATTCACTCACTAATAGACAAACCAGGTTAGTGTTGCATATCCAGTCTCAGTGAATAAACTGAGGCAAACAACGTGCCTACCCACGGGTTTTTATTTATACGGGTTTTTATTTATAGTTAACCGACAAAGACTTGAGTATTAAATACGCACGACGGATGACTAGGCTACGCGAAATTAAGACCCCCAGAATGGAGTACATTGGTCTGCCAGCTGCGCGATAAATTGGCTTATTAATAAGTTTTAAATCTTTTTGTATTTATCTGAAATGACTATCCCCCTTCCCCCAAAAGTCAAGTAATCGTCCCAGTGCAGAAGGGATGGGACGCGCAACCCCCTCTTGGTTGGTTGCATGAACTCTACTCAAAACTTTATTGGGCTTTGCCACAGGCAACCCAATAGTGATACCGCAAAAAGCCCGTGAGACCATATCCAGCTTTGTTTCGTGAAAGCTACTTCATGGAATCGTTGTTCTCTGCTTTTCGTCCTTTGTTATAAAGATTGCTATGCTGTATTTTTTGCCACTTAAAACAGCAAGAGAGATTTAATGGCGTCTAACTTTGTTCGCTTGTTCATTCTTAGACAAGTCTGCCAGTGATAAAGAGAAAGAAAGCTGGATGATTGATCAGTGGGTCTGTTTAACTGAGGAGAGGAATGCTGTCCTCGTGCCTGTTCGTGGTAGCGGAATTCCTGGCGCCCCTCCGCTTGAAGGGTGAGACTGCATCTGATATTAATACAAAAACAACTCTTTGTTGTGTCCAACTTGCAAATAAACGCCTCCCTCAAGCAAGTGCCGCCTTTGAGGCGTGAAAAATTTTATAAGCGCCGCGGTGCTTCCTCGAGTAAATACGACATATCTGCAGTGGTTAGCTATCCTCAATGAACCCCAGTTTAACGGAAGGTAATATTTGCGGGCAGAATGTTTGCATGCAACGTTTACTAGAAGAACGGAAGAGCCCCTGGGCAATTACTCTTACAAAACCAGTTCCAGTAGCATTTGACATTCCTCTGTCTGATTGGCTAGAAGGTCTTTCTTGGCCAATCAGAAGTGGAGAATTCAGAGCTTCTGGAAATGACTCCGTAAGTAAGTACTGAGGGGCTCTCTTGTTGCACTCGTAAACGCTCCCTTTCACGATTTAGCCCTTTAATTTCCTGCGCTAATTAGCAGTTCCAGGGTCCCCGATGATGAGAATTAGCCAGCGGGAGGAGAGGACACGGGGTGTGTTGGCAATCTTTTATTCAAGGAAAAAATGAAAAAGAAAAAAAGACGGCATATACCTTCATAGTACCGCTTGTTTTTCGGAGCTTCCTTTTCTTAAGTGTTACTGTTGTTATTTACAGAACCGTACCGCTTGGAATGGAAAGGTTTAATCCAGTGATATTCCTGGATTTACAGAACGGTAAGGAAGCCGGCTTATTCGAATTAACAGCAACGGCTTATTTTAGATGATTGTCTCTTAGATACAGAAGAATTTGACCCAACATTTCTAGCTCCTTTATTACATCCCCTGCAGTCCCGACCCTTGTGACTGAAGATGTTTTTTCTTTAATTTTCGTTTTCATTCAAATAACGTCTGGAACTCTGTGTGTACGGGGCAGATAACTTGTTTACTGAGAGTTAACTATTTACAAATTTCCGTCTCGCTATCTCTCTCCATTTCTGTGTCCTTGACTTCTTGGCAATAACAAGGAAAAAGAATAAAAATCATTTCTTTGGTCGCTAGTATCAGGGGTATCATTACTTTTGGTTTTTTTAGCTTGCATCGATATTTAACGTTATTTTCGGAACTTAAGGATAAATTTTATTTCTAGCGTACTTGTGGGTGTTTGATAAAGGAAAGTTATATCTTTTAATCTTTCTTGTAAACAGACGAAGTAAGAAGTGGTTGTATGGAGGAAGCAGGTCCCGCTGGCGTGGACTCAACTCTCATTTTTGAAAATTCTGATAACATGATGGAACTTCCGATTATCAAGTACGACCAAAAACAGGTATGAAAACGTCGAAACAAAAAGGTACAGATCTCTTTGGCGCTTTGTTCTGCGACTGTCACTACAAAGCTGGTCACCATTGACGAGACCACATGAATTTCCTATGGGATCTTAGGGGTTCGTTTGAATGTCAGGTCCTGTTGTGATTGGTCAGAGTAACTAAATAGATTTTACCTTTTTAGGTCATTGAATAACCGTTCTGTTGAACTAACACATGTATTGCCTCGCAGGTGTCCGCCACAATGTTGTGGGACTCGTCAATCCATGACTCCGCTTTCCTCAACCGAGTCACACAATCGCATGAACGAGTCTACCTTATTTTAAAGGTAAGTTCCCTCAAAACTTGCAGAAATACCAGCAAGCGCGAATTTCGAAGGAAGCATGGAGCTTGAGTCACGCACTGATCTTGCAATGTTGCCTGCTTTGAGGCTTTTGCGGGAAAACGTTTTCGTTGTCACGTGTCATTGTGACTTCAAAGAAGCCAATGAAGACACGAGCTGATAGCCAAAATTCCAGTGATCGGACAAATGTTTGCTTAGTATATGTGATGGTGGTTTCGTATTTATACTGCTAGTGACTTACTTTTTCCTTGTTTTTACAGGTCATAGTCCGTCTTGCCAGTCCCATCTCAATGGATTTGGTTCTTAGAAAACGAATTTCTGTCAAAGTATATAAGAGGCAAAGTTGGAAAGACAGTCTGCTGAAAAAAATAACCAGGGTAAGCACTTTCACATTATTCGCCACTCCAGAAATTTTAAGGGGAATGGGTACAAGCTTTCAGCGCAACGATTTTTGGGTTCGTTTGGGTGGACAAGCGTTAGTTATGATTGGTTGATGGTATTCAAGGCCAACATTAACCAATCACAAGTAACGTTTTTCCAACCGAAAGCTTGTATCCATCTCCCTTATTTTCTCCCTTACAGTTTCTGGAGTGGTGAATTATTGTTCTGATAAACGGTGGTGAATGGATTTGATATTTTAAAATAGCACTTTGTGTTTCCTACTGGGACAACAGATAAGACCCAGGGATGAGGGATTTTTTGTAACTATGCAACAAACGGTACTAAATGAAAGCAGTAGTGAATGAAATGAATTAAACTGAACGCGCGTGCATTGGTAAACGCATGCAACGCGTGCAGAGGCGGGTACGCGCACTTTATTCCGGAGGCCTTGAGGCGATAACAACGCAAAATGAAAGGTTTGATGCACGAAAACGGGTCTCCGTATGTATACCTTTGATATAATTACATCTTGTAAACTCTGCAAAGCTACCTTTTATGTCCAGGATACAATGATCATGTGTGTGAAAATACAAGGTGAACACATGCCTTGTTTGTTCTGCTCTTTTATCTCACGAGCTCGAGCTAACTAAGCTCCCACTGTCTTGTTCTAACATTTCAGGATATCATTACAAGATGCGGGGTGACATACGAACTTGTGTCGCACATTCCGCGAGTAAGTAAATTTTGTTACTTTCAGCTAGAATGAGAGGGACGAATTACTGTCACTTATTCTTGCTTTTTCTTGTTAATTAGAGAAATGGAAGTACCGGTTGAATACCATGTTTGCCATTCCTTGCACGCCGATCGCGCCACTTACCAGTCCCCCCTCCCCAGGCCTTATCACCCGCACTCCCTTAGTCTGAAATGTCATACATCTCCACCCCTAACCCCGTGGGGGGTTGGGGGGGGGGGGTGATACCAGTTATTGATTATTCTTGTTTCTTTTTTACAGCAACCTGGAGAAGAAACGGAAGAAAGAGAGAACTTGGCGCAGATGGCCGCACAAGCTGTAGGGGAGGGTGAGGAGGAGGATGAATCTGTACTGAGAAAGTACAGTAAAGGAATCTCACATGTGGAGAGCTTGCTGGCACTGGATCGGCTGAGACAGGTAAAACCATCCTGTTCAACATGAACAGCGACACAGAGAAAATACTGCCTTCTAACTTTTATTTGATTGGCTGTAAAGTAAACACCCACGTATAAGAAGTACTTCTCAGTAGCTTGCATTTGAATGGTCACTCTACTGGATTTCATCCACAGACTCAAAGTTAGAACTACTTTGTACAGCGTAATAAACAGTACCACAGGAAAGTACATGTACTTCTTAGTAGCTTCCTTTTGAATGGTAACACTTTAGGTTTTTTGCGGTTGTTAAGTAAGAGAGGCATCCTTGTTGGGAAAATGACAATCACAGTCAGAGTTTCTTTGTCTTTTACAGGAAGTTATGGTGAAGGAGAAACTTGCCGCTATCGGAAAACCGCTCAGAAAGTTTGCCAGCACTCCAAATTTGGCAGCTGCGGTAATTTATATGTATTTTTTTAATCTTCGTCTCTGTTTCTTTATTCATCAAGCATACTATAGTGACAGTCGTGGCAATTTTTTGTTTGTTTGAAGTCTGTTAGTATAGTGTTAGCTGTCGTAAGCGGACACCCTCTTGTTACAGGAGCAACTAGAGATTGAGATGTACTAAGGGTCAAATAGCCGCTTACGGGAGCTTGACCAACTACTAAAAGAAAACAAAAAAGGTGTTTGTTAGCGTTTGGCTATACTGTTGTTCTAAAAATGTTGTAATTCAGTCAACAGCGTAAAATTCAAGTGGTGTTGTGAAGTGTAACCGGACGTGGATGGACCTGTATGTAAAAAAAAAACCCTTTAAAACTGATACATGCATAATTTGATTGTTGTTAACTGCGATATGTAGTTAATATACAATAGACGTGTTCAAATGGAAAGAAAAGGGTTCAGAAACTTATCCGATATGCGACGAACCACTTTCAATATCGACGCAGTGCCGTGCAGCTTCGCTCCGTTCCAGAAACCTCTCCGAAATCACCCTTTTTATATCACCGTTTTTAATTGTGAATAAAAGCCCTATCCGATATGGTTTTCGTACTATTCGGTACAGTGCAGAAATAGCTGTAATATGAACTGTACTTCTTGTTTACAGTCGAGTGATCTCTCCTTCGGTGACAGCGGAGGCAGTCGTTTCGATTCTCCAGAAAGTAATAAACTTTGGAACTTAAGGGTAAGCCTAATCGCTCGTTTGGTTCTTACAAGCCATCACTGACTATATTTCTGTGTGATCGCTACCCGAGGGTGGGGGGTACTTCCTAGTAACAGGCTAATGGGGATGTGCCGCTGGATGGGGTCGCATTTTCGCGGGTGGATTGACTATAATGGGGTGGCATTTTCAATAGAGTTACTAGAATGGGATCTCAAATTTTCGGGGGTAGGAGATCAGTAAATTCAGGTAGGTACGGATTTAAAGATAGGAAGATTTTTAATTCATTAAGTTTATTTCAGGATGACCTAGTTGAAAGGCTAGTATAAGTTAGATGCATAAAAAAAAGTTACTAATTTTTGATCGGGAAAAATATGTTTTCCCCAAAGTGACTAAGATGGGGTCTATATTTGGCCACAGAATAGACTATAATGGGGTAGGGATTCTGAGAGGCCAGCGGCACATACCCCCGAAAAATTAACCCGAGTAACCCCCCGGGGATCGCTAGTATGATATTGAAAGAATTATAGAAAATGTCATCTGCGGTCAGTCATAATTGACACTATTTTTCTCAAAAGTCGTCAACATCGAGCGCTTACCACGGGGGGCAATCTTGGTTTCAAATGTACCGACAGGGCGGGCCCTGGAGTTTATAGCAATGGGGGAAGGAAGGTGAGAACTTAACTCATGAACTTAACTCGTGAAGTATAGTTCGTCTCATGAAAAGTTGGCCTTGGCCTTAATTCATTCTGTCACTTGCCAATTCCATACTTACTCCCCGCAAACAAAAAGTCTGGGGACTGACAAGGCCGATGCTTCCATTAAAGGGAGGCGTCATGGTCAATTTCTTTGACGTAACATTACCTGACTGTAAGAATGATATGTCCTTTTTTGGTTGGGGGCGTAATAGCCAACAAAGTGAGATTGCAAGGGAAGAGACTGATGGAGGGTTTTTTTTCCCCTGACTTGACCTATGTGTCTTTTTATCTCCTCAGAGTAATAACCGGAGTGATTTCCTTCTTCCTGGGAGTTTCACGGATCCACGACCGACAAGGCCAACCAAAGAAGAAGTGCTAAATGATCTCGCGCAACTCAGCGAACAGTTTGTCTCGTCTCCGCAAAACTCGTCCGGTGTAGTGATGCGAAATTCAGGCGAAAGATCAAACTCGCGTCCCAACTCGCGTCCCAATTCGCTCCTGATAGATCTTGAACCTCTCAAAGAAGACGAAACTCCTGCGCCGAGTCCTCAAGTCAAGAAAAACCCTGCAGCGTTGTTCGACTTTGAGGAATCCTCAAAGCAGGAGTCGACTGCCGACGGAACGGACAGCCCTGTTTCGGACGATCTTCGAGAGCGTTCGGTTAGTGCTGATACGTTGACGTTCGAAGATCCCTTGACTCCCACGCCGTCAGGCGAAAATATCTCAACTCCTCAATCGGATTCAAAAGAAGTGAAATCAGTTGAGAAGGAGAAGCTTATTGATTTAAGTTTTGCTGGTACGGACAATGAGAAAGTCAGCAAGCAGCTGAATCTGCTTGGATTAAAAGATTTGTTAGATGGGGATGAAGATGAAGAAGAGGACGAGTCTTCGTCGCTGATTATAGAACCGACAGAGGAAAAACCAGGAATTGCTGTGCCACAAAACGAACAAAAACGAAGTTCTAAGGAGGATCTGTTAGGTTCTTCGTACGATTCGGACGACTTCAAATTCAGCTCGCTTGATAGTCTAGGAGATTTAAAAATGGGACAAGTGATTTGTATCGGGGATAAGAAGACGGGAAGGATCAGATATATCGGACCGACAGAGTTTGCTCCTGGGGTATGGATTGGAGTTGAGCTTGATACACCCTCAGGTACGAGAGTCTGTATTATGCAATTAGCAGTTTAAGCTCATGAGCGTAGTCTTACTTAATCGCGCGAGAAAACGCGTTTCGTCTTCATGGAAGGTTATCGAGCGATTTGACGAAATCACCGAAACACCCTCATGTCATGAGGGAGAAGGGATTAGGTAAAACTGGTAGTGTAGGATTCTATAGACGTGGCATTGTTTTACTTGTCAAGATAAGTGTGTAAACCCCGTGATATAAAAACTGTGTACCAGAAAAAGGAGCAAACACACGAGCAAGAACTTTGGAGATCCAGCCACTCGTTAGAATGTACCTAACACGGACCGTGTTTAAGTTATATAACTATTCGCTGACTATGGAAGTTGTTCACAGGAAAACATGAAATTGTTTTTTACTTTAAATGTTGAGCCTAATGAATTAGGGACCTTAAGATACACCCGCCATTTCCAGGTACGGTCAAAGCCGGGGAAAAGCCTCACTTCCGATTAACGTGCGTCGCTCAAAAACGTCCTTGCTAAACCCTTTAAAACCTAAGATTAAAATTTGAATTCTCATTTGTTGCTCCTATTCATTTCCTACAGAAGTAGTGGGGAGAAGTTGATAAAATATCAAGCAAATTCATCTTGTGTGATCATGTCCATAATTCTCATGACCACTCTGTTTTACAAAGCATTGATATTACAAGGAGAAATTTTGATGCTGATCACTCTTAGGGATTAAAGTGTTAAGCAGCCGCCTCTTTTCAGGAGAAACGGCCAGGCAGCCTGGTAGAACAGTGATGTCTGAATCACATTTGGGAAGTCTTGGTTGCCATTTATATTACTACGTGATATTGCTACATGTTCACCTATCCGTACCTATAGGTAGAAAAGGTGTATTTTAAGGTCCTTATTATTTAGCTTTCGGCATTTTAATCGGATTACAGTGTTCTCCCTAAATTTTAGCTCAGCAGGTAGGGGATCATTTATAGCCGGTAAGGCAAAAAATATGCACTACGGAGGTGCACTTTTCCGTGGGCAGGGGGATAGTGGAGTGCGGGACATGGTCCCGCCCTTAATGGGAAATTTAGGAGATAAAAGTACTCATTTAATTTTAGTAAACCTTCAGGCCGTTGCAGGCGGAAAGAAGTGTTGCTTCAGGCGGTAAATTTTACCGGTTACCGCCTGATAAGGAGAACACTGGGGCCCGATTAGAGGTCTTCTAACCAAAATCATTTTTAGTGCCCTAGAGAAGTTGTTTAAAACAAAACCAGATTTTTGGTTCCGGCCTCCTTGTTTCGTGAAAAAGGCATGGTACAGTGAAAACTCGATACCACGAACCTCTATATAACAAAGTCCTTGATATAACGAACAGTATTCCTCGCCCCAGTAATAGTGAAATATATGTATCAGAACCTCGATATAACGAAACCTCGTAAAAACGAACATATTTCGCGTAAGTCGTTGTTGCAACTTAGTGTCACTAATTTATACATTTTTCTTCTTCAAACCAGGAAAAAATGATGGATCCGTGGACGGGCAACGATATTTCGCCTGCAAACCGAGATATGGTTCATTTGTAAAGCCAGAAAAGTGTTTTCCCATCGACTCAGTGAAAAAAGAAGCCCCGGCACTTGCTCCGAAAAACACTGGGCGTAGCAATAGCCCCTCAAGAAGCCCTCATGCTATGCGACAACAAACAAGGGATAATCGGCGAAAGAATGAATGGAAAAGGAGGTCAAACATTCTGTTTTAAATAGATACGGTTTTGTGATGTGAGTAGAGCATTGGGCTTCGAAACTTTCTACAATTGACAACCTGAGGTCGAAGAAATGTCTTACGAGAGGTCAGCCTATTTTTTGAGATATTTTTCAGCAAGCAGCCTGGTTCGGTTGGGCGATTTAAATTTACTTGAGATCTGGTACCAGAAAATCGAAGATAAGATCGTTGCAACATCAACAGTGCAAAGAAGGCGTCAACAAATCCTACATAACATTAACCTCGCTCATCGTGATAAGCTGCAGATAATAATCAAGAAACCAAAAGGACTGCTTTTAATCGTAAGATTTTGATTTGAATATTTAATTCCTGGCCCAAAAAGTTACCGGGCTTTTCGAGAAATGGTAGAGACGAGTGTAAGAATTGGTAACCAAACCGAACCAAAGTAAACCTTTTATGTATGATGGTCTACCGAAGGGACCTTACCCGTTCTTTTCTAGATTAAAGGGGAGTTAGAAGACAATATAAGGAGCCACGAGTCTGGGTTCAGCTACTTGAGTGAACTGGGTAGTGAAATATTATTCAATATTGGTTACACCTGTAAATTTAAATTTTTTATTATCACGAGATAAATAAACATGAGAAACAGCCGACATTTCTCCACGCTACCATTGGTTTCCCGCGAAATGACGTGTGAGGAACGCGCACAGAAATTCCAGACTGATGGTATGTCACTACCCGGATCTCGGCAGTGCTTCTGATTGGTCGAAGCAAATTTCCCTCGAAGTACGACCAATGAGGAGCTCGGTTCTTAGACTTCATTTTGCAGGGAAACCAGTAGTGGTGTTGTTTTCTTAGGCTGGGGATAAACATATTTTAACAGTATCAGATGTTGACAAATAGATGTTAAAAATTTTTCGGTTTGTTCGAAAACTAATAGTCAAGTTCAAACCAGTTGTGATGCATAACGAGTAAATCTGAGGTTGTGAAGTAAACAACATTGTTTCCCTTCGGAAGGGTACCACTAACGTCTGATAATTTAAGAATATTTTTATTGACGTATGTCATCATTTAGTGAATGGAAGAGTCATGAAGTTATTTTTGGCCACTCCAAGTCTAGCGGTTTGTTTGTAAAGATGTTTCGTCATAAAAGATCCTGACTGGGGTGTTACGACTTGTTAGTAAACATTTTGACATAAAGAGAACATTTTTTACTGCAAGGTAAATGAAACACATCCTGCCAGCAGAGCTTTTCTTTCGCTTCCTCAATTTTGGCGTACTCAGAAAAACTACCTGAATCGAGTAAGATCAAACCCAGGCCTTATAGCCGTACGATTGGCGCAGTGGGCTCAGTTATGACTATCGGTTTATCATTAAAAGGATGCTCGCTCTAGAAAAAACTGGTTTGACGAGAGGAAACAAGATTGACTGGTCCAGAAGTTTGGACTGCGGTGACGTCAAAGGCCTTAAGGAAGCTCTGCTCGCATGGTGAATGAAATAGAACCGAATGAAAATATTTCCCGTGCGAGAATTGATCATCTTTGTGTACCGCTGCTCTGAAATAAGTAGAGTTTTGAGTGGGTTGTCAATGAATTATCAGGAATTATATATTTATTTAAACACGTTAAAAGATTTGTAGCGATTTATATTTAAGCAAAATAACTATAAAGGTAGAGGATTTAATGTGGTCTAGTTGGACAGTTTAGCGTTCAGTAATCTCGCCGCAAATGTGAGCCCCAAAGGATCAGCCGAACATGTCTCGCAAAGGAAACATTTATAAACGACTTCCGTTTTCATAAACGACCACACAACTGAAATAAAAATATTTTGGGAGTAAAACACTTGTGGAAACGTAATTGGGAGGCCTAGTTGCCTAGTTTATAATGATGATAACTGCCCATTATAATGCAATATTTTGAGGCTTAACCAAAATGTAGTTATAGTAAAGGTGGAGGTTAATTATGGCAATGAAATCGTTGAATATAGATTGTTCACTGTCCCCTGTCGAAATTTGGCGTTTCGGGCGGCCATCTTGGATGAGTGTCAAATCTACTTAGGGGACGGGTACGGTTTGGGAGGAAGGGAGAAAGATATTTTTCTCCTTGCTCCCCCCACCGCTATAAAACGCGACCCCCACCCACTCGGTACATGGAAAACCAAGATGGCCGTCTGTACCGGTGAGCGCTCGATCCTGCGAGCTAGCGAGAAAACAGGGGACTGTCAATAGTCTACGTTGACTGTCTTGATGATGTTGAATGTCTGATAATAAAGTCCATTTTAACTCTTTGCAGCCGTTACGAGCTGTTTGGAGACAATTTCTCATAACAAGACATAGTTTATGTACAGGAGGTTTTTCTTAACTGTTAGGAGGAGCTGTAGTTTTTCAATGAATTTTGTATAGAAACTGAAATTAAAGTTACGTTAATTAAACTGTAGTCTGCTCTCTTAGCTGATTGGCTGTTATAACTCCAATAAAGGGGGTGTGGGCTGCCCTGTCACTCGTTCCTTGCTCCCGGTTATGGCTATTATGCAACCTCGTCCCCAGGGCTTTTCCCTTAAAAAATGGGTGGGGCGGGAAAAACACTCCCGCTAGTCTGCTACACAGCCCCAAAGTGGGGAGGAGCGTTGCGTGACGACACTAAAAACGGCTGTGTGGCAGACTACACTCCCGCATGACCTGTCATTTTTTCCTCGCTCCGGGCTGTGGCGAATGTGGCCGCACCTTTTTTGGGTTAATGTTCTTGTGTATCTGTATTTTCCTGACTTTATACATTGTATGGTGTAATTGAATAAACTGGCCAAATTCATCCCATAATGGGTTTGTCATTATTTTGTATCCCAGCAAAAACAGAGCTCACCAACATCATTAATGAGCTAAGAAATGTGTAACGACCATAGACTGTAGGCAAAACCCGGCGAAATGACTCCCACATGGCTATTTAAGCCAAACTGGATCGAGACAGATGTTTTAACCTGCAGAGTTATTATCTATGGAACTTTTGCCAGTTTGATGATTTTCATACGATGCACTTTTGTGTTAGTGACCAGAATAAATTTATAAAGCAAACTTTCAGTACATTCAGTTTTTTTCAGTTTGATGATTATCATACGATGTACTTTTGTCTTAGTGGCCAGAATAAATTTAAGCCAACTTTAGAATAGTATTTTTCTTCCTGAGATTTTTTGGTTGTTGCTGTTTATGTTGCGCTTTTGTTGGCTTAGGATTAGGCAAAGTCCGTGTCTTAAATTCTTGGATTTCGGAAGCATGGACCTCGTAAACCTATCTTTTGTTGCATTTATGGCTGTCCATAGTTTAATTGTTCTTAATGCATTCGAAATTTCTTTGAGTGCTGATAAAAAAGTTTCTATGATTGATTTAGACCAATGTACGTTACCGTCAACAAAAGACCTGACAAAACGAAGCCATTCGTTAATTAACTTTCTTGTCTTAAAAATGAATAAAACTGTTTTGTCGCCAGCTGATGAGCCTTTCATTCATCACCTTTAATTGTTAGTTTTTGTTTTAGTAATAGCTAGGTCTGATTATTTTATTTGCTCAATCTTGTCAAGCCGTAATTTTCAATATTTACAAGGACCGCCAAGAAAGGTTTAGAGGTCGGTAACCACTCGCAAAAAGCACCAATTGACTTTTTGGGTAGTCTTCAAAGGTATGTGGAACTGTCGTATATGAAACGGTCTGTATAAAATTTACACAACTCTGTCTCAGCCTGTTAGAAAGCCAATCTTAGCTAAATGGCGGCCAAAGTTAAAGTTGTATCATGCAATATAAACTTTGGCTGCCATCTAAACTGGCCGCGGTTTCTAAATTATTTACAAGGGAACATCCTAATGAAAAAAAAACCAAGAATTAAAGTAATCTGATTCGATGATTTGGTACAGTGTCTCCCCAAGTGAAAAGCTGTGTTTATGACAATTTTGTTTATGATGGTTTAAGTTTTAGTTTATGATAACCGTTCATTACTTTTTTTGTCGCGGTCAATTTTACTTAAAATAGGTAGATAGATGTCTTTTATTAGGAAAAAATTAAGGGAATTCTTGCATGTGAAAGTGACATCGTCGGAGGCGATTTTTACACCATAACTGTAAAACTCTTTGCGGCCGGCACTATAACCATGCCAGATAGGGTTTCTGTTCATGGCATAAGAACAGTGATTTTTACGCGGTTTCTGCGAAGCAGCGTCGCGTCGATCTTAAAAGTGGATCGTCACATGCATATCGGATAGGTTTCTGTGCCACAGTGTGGACAGGTGTTCATACTATACAGAAGAGCGTTGTAATTTCATGTTGACATAAAAAGCCTGGGGGGTCCTCCCTTACATTTGCCTTATACGTATAAGCTGCCCCGTTGGCGGTTTTCGAAGGAACACGGTAGTTCTTGAACGTATTTTTCGCCTCAATTCCAAATGAATAAGAAAGAAAGAGTAATATGCGAATTCGAAATGGACTTTAAGAAATCTTTTTGTTGGCGTTCTAATCTAAGTAATGATAACATAATTTCTGCTTACGCCAGGTCTGGAAACGGGTATTGATCTAAGAGGCCAGGTCTGAAAAAGAGTGTGGAAAATGACAATCTTTTGGTCTGAAATAGGGCTAGGATTTAGAGAACCAAAGGTACGGAAAAATGGGCAACAAAAAACGTGCAACTTGTCTTGCAACATCGCTGCAAAACGAGTTGAATAGCGATATTGCGCGTTTTACCACCCACGATCAAACCCATTAACAAGTTTGTTGCAAGACAGGTTTGATGTGGGCGGTAAAAATTGCAACATCGC
This sequence comes from Porites lutea, assembly GCF_958299795.1. Taxonomy (NCBI): domain Eukaryota; kingdom Metazoa; phylum Cnidaria; class Anthozoa; order Scleractinia; family Poritidae; genus Porites; species Porites lutea. The sequence goes on from NC_133208.1 coordinate 28,496,944, forward strand.
TATTCAACTCGTTCTGCGGCAATGTTGCAAGGCAAGTTGCACGTTTTTTGTTGCCCATTTTTCCGTACCTTTATGAATAGAACTAATGAACAGTAAACAACAAGTAAACGGGAAAGTTGGTCACGTGGTACAAATTCGCGTTTGCCGTTCGACGTAAACGTGATGCTTAACCTACTTAGGGCCTGTTAACATGGAGGTGGGGGACCCCAGATAGGCGAGGTAACCCGCCTGTCCATATAATCTCCCATTTTAATTTGATCACGTTTACATGATAGGTGGGGTGACCCGCCAAATGTTACCTCACCTACCTGTGGTCTCCCACCTCCATGTAAACAGGCCCTTACTGCCTTTATTCCGGTAACGGCTAGACATCCGCGTGGTTTGGATGAACACGTAAAAATGGCGGTACCATCTCCATTGGGAGACGTACGTGTACTGAAAAACAGTGGCGTTAATTAGCACTTACACGGTTTCAGAAACATTGACACTTAATATGTAAAAAGCAATTTTTCATTAGAAACGCAAAATAATTTGTGTTTTAACCTTGACATTTTGCGTGCCTAATCTAAAATATGATTTTAACACGTAAACGATAAACTATGATAATTCTGCCCTGAGGACATTAAGTCAAGCCTCAGAAAATACAGCTCCAAGGTCTCCGAAAAAGTGTCGGCCGCGGACAGCTTGTTCAAGCTCTGAAACAACTGAGCTCAATTGAGAGATTTCAAATAACTGTATACAGGTATATGCATAAGATCCTTGTACTAATTTTAGTCAATTTATTCTATATAGTTTATCTTATATTTACATAATGACAAAATATTTCATTCGCAAACTTTAAATGGTTTTGCCTAAACATGTCACGAAAAGCGGCAGGTACAAAACGCAGGTCACAGGTCACAGGTCAGGGCACAGGTCACAGGGCGCAGGTCACAGGGCACAGGGCACAGGTCACAGGGCACAGGTCACAGGGCACAGAAAACGCAGTAAAAACAGTTAAGACACTCCATTAGGCTTTTTTGTTTTATTTCCGGTTACGCCACAATCAGGCATATACTTGCCATCGACCATGCTTTCCGGTTTTGTACTGAGGGTTGAACAAGTAAATGGCTAAAGTTACACATTGTATTGGAACTTGAGGAGTTCCTTCTCTGGAGATCTCGAAACGAGGCTTGAGGGTTGAACAAGTAAATGAGGGTTGAACAAGTAAATGGCTAAAGTTACACATTGTATTGGAACTTGAGGAGTTCCTTCTCTGGAGATCTCGAAACGAGGCTTTTTCTTTGCTCCACGCGAGCGGACTTGGAACGAGGCTCTGAGAGGAGAATGGAACGGAAAATAGCCTCGTCTGTGCAGAAAGCAACATGGCGGAAGACCAGAGTTTCGAGGTAAGAAAACAGCACTTGCTGACAAGTTATTTTGGCCTCAGTTCCACTGAAGAACTGAAAAATAACTTAGTGAATTATCAACACACGTCTACTTCGCTAACTATCGACTGTGCTGCAATCGTGAATTGCCGATTTCGGTTTGTTGCTGCGTACATTGATGGTTAAGACTTAAGTTTTCATTAAGTTGAGCAATGGAAACATGGTATGATTCTAGCCGTAGTTACGAAATAGTGACACCTTTTAGACCAAGACCGTTTGCATAATTTGAAAGTTTTTTATATAACTATAATCTTCAAAACCTAACGTACTTGTTCGGTATCGCTGTTAGCAGTCCATGCATCAGGACCGAGCTTTGTTCCATTTTATTACGCGAATGAAAGAAGATGTATAGGATATGCAATGTGGCTTTGATCATTTCTGTTTTCATTACTTTTTTTTTTAATTCTACAGGAAACAGATTACAAAGAAGCCGAGCTCGCCTCACAAGGATCTTCTTGGAGATTTCCCTCATCTTTGCTGGGATATACTTTGGTAGGTTTTCATTTAGCTTTTTAAGCTTGCTATCGAAAATAAACGGCTTTGCATGGTCGATGGCAAGCATATGCCTGATTGTGGCGTAACCGGAAATAAAACAAAAAACCCTAATGGAGTGTCTTAACTGTTTTCACTGCGTTTTCTGTGCCCTATGACCTGTGCCCTGTGCCCTGTGCCCTGTGCCCTGTAACCTGTGCCCTGTGCCCTGTGCCCTGTGACCCGTGACCTGTGACCTGTGACCTGTGACCTGCGTTTTGTACCTGCCGCACGAAAAGTGATCTAGAAAATATTAAAGGTTTGCGTTTTTTTTGTGTCACTGCTGGGATGAATTATCCTGATTCCAATCAGTTTGCGAAGTTCAGTGACATTCTGTTATGATATACACGGAAGAAAAAGCCAGTCAAAAATTCTTACTACTAACGAAAGTTAAGAAACCCTGAATAACACCAAACACCGTATTAATTAAACAGAAAGTATTTAAAAGGTATATTATGGTAACTTCTATATGGTAACTTTTGTCCGAAATTGGTCGTAATACAGAACATTAAGAACTTTGCTTTTTTCCTAACTTTCCATAATTAACAAACATAATCCTTTGATTGTAAACATACATGAAATCAAATCTTACTTATTCTCAGTTTAGATTGACTTCCGTTGCTTTCATTCCTGTTATTGTTTAAAAAGTTGAGTGACTTATTTTCTTTTAATGAATTCGATATTATTTCTGAAAACAGAATGATTTTATAGAAGCCAGCATTCAAAAAATGGTTTTCATCGTTTCGTCATCCCTTTTGCCGCTCCAAATAGTGGGCGGTGAAAAAAAAAAAACGCAAAGAATCAAAAGAAATAAATACGGGAAAAATGCAAACATTCTCCCGAAGATGTTGCATATGAAGGGAGATCAATATAGGATCTTGACCACGGGTTTTATAATAACAGTAAGATTTCTAGTGACAGCTAAGGAGAGTAGAAAGTCCACGCACTGTTCATGCATAAAGTTTTGTACTCATAGCATAAATAACAAAATTACAACATCGGGATATTTAAGATTCTACCAAAATTTTACATTGTTGTTGTCGAAGCCTAAAATGATAGACCCGTCACCGTTTTTTAGAGAAAATATATATCCTTTGAACCATGCCTAATTTTCTTCAGAGTTTATGGGGCGTTTAACCAAAAACCGTAGACCAGGTTGCAAGTCGAGGAGCTTGCATTTTTTTTTATGAAAAGCGTAATCATTACTACATAGAAACAGGAAACTGAGAAAATAAATGTTATAATGATTTTATGGAAACAGAGAAAAAACTTTTGAAAACGATCAAAACAAAATATTCTTTTTCAACTCAAAAAAGTAACTATTTGAAAAAAAATCTGAAATCGTGATCTGAAGGTAAGGCTGTTAAATTGAAGCAGTATAATGGAGCTAAGGGCCAAGCAAATAATATTCCCTGTCATAGCATTCAATCCATATTAGGAAAGTCATTAAAAAGGCAATATCAATGCAACAATCATTAAAAGTAATAAATGATATGTTTCAAGCTGTGTGCGGAGAACAAAATTGTAAGAATGCGATCGTTTTCTCTTTTGTTACATCAACTGTGAAGGGTAACAAATAACATCAAAACAGCAAAATCAAATTAAATGCGAAAGAAAGAATTCAGTAACATTTACAATTTGTTTCCGCTAAACGGTGTCCTTTTAATTAAAATGATTTACAACTTGCTGATGTGATCTTTTATGAACGCCCGGGGACAAAATATCCAGCAATTTCTTTTGTTTAAATTCGAGACGAAAGAATTATATTCTGATCCTTGATGGGGCGAAAGGAAATTAATGCGGGTGATATGGGTTAATATCTTAGAAAATCTTAAGTTTCGGCAGTTTAGGTTTAAATACTGCAAGGGATAGAAAAATGACAAGAAAGGACATTCTTTACTGTTTTCTTTAGCTGTTGAAAACAAGTCTTAAAAGAGGAACTTCTCGTTGCTTTTTAAGGTAAAGTGGTAGCTTTGTAGACGGCAATATGACAAAAATATAATCTGTTTTTCTTCGCCTGCTGAAGCAGTTTGCATAAAATTTAAATTATCGTCAAAATGACTCTCAGAAGTAGCGATTAGCTTTCTGTCGATAAAGTAAACTTTGATGTAATATGTCAAACATTAGTGGTCCAAGCATTGGCAGAGTAACATGGGAAGTTGTACCGTATCGGAAACACAAATATTTAGTTCGGTTCTTTTCTTTATACAAGGCTATTAAAGTCATGATTAACCTTTTGGCTGAAATTTGAGCAAGATTTTAATTTGCAGAGCAAACAGCGAATTGTTAAGGTACGTGGCACTCAAAGGCATTTTTCTAAAGCCTTTCTGTCAAAATTCCTTTTACAGCGGTAGATTTCCTAAAGGAACCTAGCTATTTTTGAAGGGCACAAAGACTAACTGTTGTAATGGGTTGAAAATGAAATTGGTTATGAAGTAGTTGCATTGATAGATCAAACTGTTTTCATTTTTTTCTTTTTCTTTTCCATTTTTTTTCCCTATACTAGGAAGAGTGTTTCTTGTATTGTTAACAACCTGTAAACTGCGGGAGGTTATAAACACAAAGCTAACGAGCTGGAAAAGCGAATAAATGTCGTATTTTTGCACAAATGAAAAATGAATTACGTACGTCGGAAGTCACTAAAAGCCTATGATTAGATTTTAGTAATCGTATTCTTTTGAAGAAAAGACGCGTCTGAGCAGAGAAATACAATCGTTCAAAAAAATCATATTGCGAGAAAATGCTACGGGGAAAAAAGTCGACAGCATAGATGTTGTGGAGCAGTTTCATCGGAGGTTCAATTTTTCCCTTTATTTCCTTTTTAATTTCCGGCCTTTCACAACCATACACAACGTCAAAGAAAAATAAAAAAAAAAATTAAAATTAGGATTTTTCTTTGCCTCAACACAAGCACAACGTCAGAGCTGTCGTTTCTCTAACAAAACATTTTCTTCAAAATAAAAGATTTACCTTTCCACGATGTTAAGAAAGAAATGAATCTTTTTGTTCACGAAAACTTCTCAGTCTTTATGCATTTTGTTATCTCACAAGTTACACGAAAACATTGTATCCGTTATTTTTCATCTTCAGCTGATGTCAGCGTTAATGCGTTTCACTCAGAGTAGTAGTTGGAAGTAGTTTATTTTTTTTCTCACACATATCAACTATCCTCCGGCACGTATGTAGACCTGAACGTTTTTTCATTCTTAATGACCTAGCGGAAGTGAGCTGTCTTGGTTTGATCCGACTCAAACGAGGTCAACTCTTCGTGATCTTTGTCTCACAGCGAAAAGCGGAGCCCCAGGGGCCCCACTCACATATTTTAACGACGGGGGGGTCCGACAGAGGTTCATATTTTATACCCAAAAAAATCCCAACTTCAGAATTTGTCTACCCCAAAAAATCCCTACTTTTTTTAGCATACCCAAAAAAATCCGTCAGTGTTTTTGCATCAGCAAATTTTATTATTTATCTTCTGGAAAGCTAAAACATGCCAACTGCAACTTTGGTTTTGGTCAAAAACAAAACTATAAATTGCCCTTAGGTTATTTTTGATTTGAGCTGATGAAAAATACAATTATACCCCAAAAAATCCCTGTGTTGTTTTCGCGAACCAAAAAAATCCCGGCGTCTTTCATAGACCCAAAAAAATCCCTTTTGGCCAAAAAGTCAGACCCAAAAAAATCCTTCGGACCCCCCCGTCATTAAAATATGTGAGTGGGGTCCCTGGGAGCGGAGCTAAGTAACCCTAGTGGGTGACGGTCACAAGAACGCCGTCAAAAAGAAAGCCAGCAAGACGGGCAACAACTCCGAATATGCATCATCTACCGTAATAGTACGACGACGTAAAACTCTCTGATGCTTCGGGAAGTTTTTAAGAGGACGTGGACCCACGAGGGCGAATTCCTCTTTTTCATCCTGTACTTAGGTGTGGTCGTTAGAAAGTCAACTTCAGGAAAATCCACCCACATTTGAAAAATTGAGTGAGTGGAATTATCGCGACAAACTTTCAAAGTACGCGAGTGCGCGTTTATAAGTGGCGTTGGTCGCTCTCGTCGCGGTCGTGATTGTAAGTTATCGCTGAGGTTATCGCGCCTACACTCGTCTTACAATGTATAGTGAAGTCGTTTGGTCCCACGTTAAGGAATCTTGGACTGGATTCCACGCCTTGGATTCCAGTCTTTGTCATTGGAACTCATGGACTTCTGGGAACGTGGATTCTGAAGTTGAATCGTTAGTGGAATTCCAGATTCCTTTCGCTGTATTCCGGATTCCAAAGCCCAGGACTCCGGATTCCACGCTGAGCAAAACTTCACAGAAATCCGGATTTCCTTACATGTCTCAGTCCGGTTTTTTCAAACTTGTCAGTTGGGATCATACCGTAGTTAATAAAGTTCCATTATATATTTAGCCAAGTTTTCCTTAGAAACTAAACAAAACATTTGCTAATCAAATGTTCAGTGATATTCTTGAACGTTGACGATACCGTATTGGAACAAACATTGATTCAATTTGGCTGTCTACGTGGGAAGAAAAACAAACATGTATCACATAAATCGCTCTGACGCTTTTAGCTTTTACTCAAAATAACTCATGATATCTATAACTGGCCCGGTTTTTCCTCTTCTTTGACCTATCGGTCAAGCCGATGGACCTCAAACTAATAAATGATTCATGGGAGAGTGAACTTAATTAAACCCAAAGGAAATCATTGAAGTAACAGTATTAAATAACCGTCATTTGAGATAGATATGTAGGGGGTATATTTAAGCAATAACACTTTCTATGGGTTTACCGGCGTGATATATAGTGATAACCCACGCTGGGTGTTGGGAGAACACGGGAAAGGTTTGTAAATCACCGCCGGTAAACACATAGAAAGTGTGGTCTATTGCTTTTGTAAAATAACTTTAAGTTTTCTGTGAGTTTACCGGCACAATAAATCATAGGTTTTTTAATCATTCGGAAAGCGCGTACTATCTTAGTTATTTTATAAATGGGGTATTTAACAATTATTCCTTCGGCCTCATGGGCTATTGACTCAGAGGCCATGAGGGCAAAAGGAATAATTTTTTTTGGTAAAATCCAACCAGTTGGTCAAAAATATCGAGACAAAACAACTTTAGCTAGTTAAAGCAAGACTTTAATCCTTTTTTTGCCGCCAAAAATCCGGCGCTTTTCGGTACTAGTGGGCTGTAACATATAGCCTAGTAGTAGCCCAACCAATTAGAACGCAGCATTGATAACAGACCACTAGTTGGATTTTACTAAAAATAGTTGTACCCTTTATCAAGCGATTGTCCATATACAATAGTATATAGTGGAAAGAGTGTTTCATAACTTGGCCGCGTCTTGGTTTCAAACCTTTCCATGGAAATTGCAATTGGATGTAAATTCATAATTAACTAAGTGCTCGCTTAACAGAGTAGTTTGTTCTGAAGAAGGTTCGTGACTCTCTGATGCTTGCGTGTCCGCCTAATACAGGGTGTTCACTACTAATATGGACAAAGATATACGTCTGCCGTCTCCGCTGTCAACTGTCAAGACAAAAGGAAGCAAATCTATCCAAACCCTCAACAGGAAAACATTAATAACGAAATAAATAAAATGAAAGTGGTAGGAATGTTATGTTCATGCAAATTTGCAACTCTTCCCTGTTTTAATTGACACCGAAATGGATACGGGATCAATAGCCATCACTCAACGTATCAATTGATGACGTCACAAGGGGTCGGCCAGTTATGGCGGTCCCACAGGGATGGTTTTCTATTATTTAGGTTTCAGTGGGTCTAAATATCATGCCGGCAGCGAGAAAATAAACAAACTTTAATTTTTTAATTTTATTCTTTTATTTAAGGAAGATTAAAACAGTTCGCCAACATTTCTTTTACGTTGAAATTTCTCCACCGGTCGAAACAATCTTTGCCTAAGTTGCGTTATTTTCAGCATGCTTGTTTTCAGTATACAATGTTCTTTAGTTCTTAATTTTCAGTATTGTATGAAAATTTACATATTTAGCTCGGTTTGGGGAAGATTCGCCAGTCATGAAAGCAATTCGCGAACATTCAGAGAAAGTTTACTGATCTTGGTTTGAGGATGTTCTCAAAGAGATCAAGCTTACGTGACTATTGGATCGACTCCACCCTCGACCGTCGACAGCATAATCTTATTAGAACTCTTTTTCTTGGCCTGGTGAGTGTTTTGTAGACCTAGAAACCCTGTAATCCAGGATACACACAACTGAGGGCCAAATTTTATATTTCCGACACCTGATAAAATATCTCTTTAACGACAACTTTTATTACTCAAGTCTTGATTAATAATAGAGATAAGTCGGGAATGCCGATCAGAGACTCTGCTCGCAGGGTGCATTTAGGACAAAAGCCGCAAGGAAATTACTTTATTTGCTAAGAGACATTTACTTTTTGATTTTATTTTTTCAAAGGGAGAAATTAAGAGCTCTCCTCCCTATATATCATAAGTCCAGCTTCCCGCTTATGTTTTTTCCTTTCTCTGGGCTCACCTGTTATAATAATTTCCTTCTTAGTTTTTCAGTCTTATTCCACCTATCCTTCGTAGATTCACGTTTATTTATTAAGCAGCAATTATGCTGTCAAGTAGAAAGTTGAGTTAGAAGAACTTTCTTCGGAACTGCGTTTCTAGATCCTTTCAGCATTCTTTCGATCGAATCAAAGTCGCCACAGATAAAGTCCGCGTCCTAGAATCGAACTCGTTCCGATTTGAATGCTACTGCCTGATCAGCAAAATATCAACGACGATCCACGGCAATAAAACCGAAATGATAGGCGTAAATTGACTGGTTCTTATTTTTGTTTTTTAATCATGACACAGCCTGCAAGATCTTGCAACAGATTCAGTTTTGAGTTCAGCGGGACCCGAGACATCAGTTTTTTAACCTAAGTTAGCCAAAACGTCACTATCGCTTAAAGCCAAAAACTCCACAATCGCTTGGATCATGTTCCAAAGATGAGAAAAGGTGCGCCAGTTGAGCTTCAGCAAAACATCCTGCTAGCATAACTATACCACGAGGAAGTCGAATCCTGTCAGGTTCAACCTCTTACCCTAAAGGGACAAACTGATCAGACAAAATAAACAACAGAAGACGACCTCTTGGCGTATCATATAATAATGTTGCTGAAACGCCTAGAATAAGATCCAGACGAAATTCGATCATGGGTTTGACCAAGCTAGGAAGCCGTCATCTCTTCAGCAGGGTAGTGGCATTTTATCCGATGAAAATCTTGTAGGTTGTAAAACTGCCAAAACCACCGCCTATGTGAAATTAAGCATAATCAAACAAAGTGTTAAAATTAGAGTGGAACGTGATTAAGCATTTTTCTCAGTACCTAAAGACCGTGCTGTAAACTGTATGTCTTAGTAAATCTTTCACTTAGAGACAGTCATCATATTTTCTCTTTTCCTTAATAATTTGGTATGTTGCGCCATCGGTTTTTTTTGTTACCTGTGGTTCTGTCTTCTTGAGCTTAGAAAGGGGCAAGGTTCCGGCTTGGAAATTACATATATACAGCCCAAAGGCTAACGATCTTTTTTGTTTAGATTTAATTCTTTTCATAATCCATTTCATATAACTGATGTATGTCAAAAAATAAGCAGGGTGGTAGGAATACTGGGTGAACTAAAGAAGCTTATCTCAGTCAGTGCCAAATTACTTCACACCCGGGGCCAAACCACCCCCCAAACTGATCATAAACTGATCATGATCGTAAATTTTGATTAATTTACAATAACTTTGTTAGCTCTATCTCTTTCCTTACCAAACTGAAAGTACAAAATATTGAGCCAATCAAATTGGCACATATTTTGACATCACTTTTACTGACGTCATTCATACGTAAATTTTAAACTTTAGACCCTCCCTATCTTTTATATCAATTTTAAAAGAACTATTCAAGGGGAGTTGAAAGCTGAAAATTTTTTTTCGATCAATCTGAGCTGAGATATGACATTTTGAATTTGGACAAGAGAGGATAAAGGATGCCTCGAAGATTGACCTGCCCGGTTACTAGATATGTATTTTCTTTAGATTTTAGGTGCACTTAAAATTAGTTATTTAGTTTTAGAAGATATGTCCTCGGTTAAAGGCGGAGTGCAGAGCGTGGAAAATGAAGAGCGTGAAACGGAAAAAATAGAAATAATAGTAATAAACCATAAAAAAAATGCGAAGAACCCTGATAAAGCAAACAAAAACGTTGTGTATGTATTCACATATAAGTACCATGAGGCGCGCGCTAAAGCGATTAGACACCCTAGCAAAGGTTAAGTGTGCATGTGATGTCATATCTGTTTATATTTTCGAACTGGAACACTGGAAATAATTTTTATCACATCGGTTAGAAATTTTCGGAAGGAAACGGGAGATTACGTGCGGTTTCCCTGCGATAACAATGTACATCAAGGCAATAAAAATGCCGTATCATATAACCTGTATAACCACATATATTATTTATACACCCAAGAGGATGTGATTGGTGATGAGATAACGTCATGCATGAAAAAGCCATTACGAGAACTTACAAACTATAAACAAGAAAATTATCACGGGAAACGATTGCTGTTCCACTTAGCTACTAATTTCAGTTTTACTGCAAAAAAGTGTCATCGTATTATTTATTCACAAGATATATCCAGAATATTTGGATAATCATCTTAGTACCGTTACAGCCGAACGTCTACGTACCGCCACTGTATCTGATTGGTGAGTGAAAATGACTTTTTTCATATCACGAATGCAGCATTTGAATTCTAGCTTATCATGGACCATTAACTGTGCTTCGGTTGTAACTAGCTGAGTGGGTATGTTTACATTTTCATTGTTTGTTGACTCAAGGCCTTTTTATATCTCATTTTCTCTCCATTTACGTTGCGTGTTCGGTGTGAAAACTGAAACTCATTTGCGTAATTTTCTAGTCGGCAGTGCCAAGATTGATCGTCAGGTTACCACAACCATAGGTCCCAAAACGCTTTTTTAATCGATCAATCGCATCGGGCGGACTGTTTCAGTAGTCAGTGGAACCTTAACACTTTTAAAGAACCCTACCACAACTAGGGGGTATTCGTCGCTCCAGCAGTTGAAAAATATTATGGAGATGGACCCCGGGAGATGGACCAAACCTTAGTATAGCGAACGAGTAAGTTTTGCCAGTCCCTTGGTATATCTTGGTATTTCGAGGTTCCACTGTAGCTCTGTTACATTCAATTTCATGCACAACCGAAATATTGTTATTTAAATCAGCTTTGCAGTAGTCTTTGGACTTCTCGTTCTTGGTTCTTTATATTTTGGCTGATTTGATCTCTTTTCTAGAGATCCAACGTTTACAATTAGCAGGATCTTCGTCCACGGTTTTTGCAGTTAATTTAATTTAATCCTTCACAATTTTAGCGACTAATTAATTTTATAGTACACTCTTTTTTTTATAAGAATGTTGTTTTTCCGGCCCAGGCTGAATATTCTTATTTTTCTGCCGATTTTAGGCTGAAAATATTCTTGTATTATTCTTAAATTATAGCTTATCAGTTACGAGTGTTTGGTATCTAGATCTGTATCGTGTTACATTGTGCACGTGCTCCATCGCTTTTCGTTGCAGTCGGCGAGGTCAAGATGTCACGTCAAACGACACTTGGCCGTTTTGGCTTTAAAAAAAGCATTTTGCACACAAAATTATATCTATCCTTTTCAAAATCTCAGCCTCGGCTTTATTCTTAAAATATTCTGAAAATTTCGCAAATTTCAGCCTCGATATTCTTATTGCCCCCGCAGGGTTCGGAACCCGAGGAGGCACCCTAATGTCCCCCGCGTAAAGAAGAAGTATCGTATTACTGTTAGTATATGCGAAGCTTTCCCGATTTGATGAAACTAGGCGCGCACGGTGGTCCCGGTTAATTTTCTGCGCGTGTGCGTGGCTCAGCAACCGCGCAAACTGGGTTTGTCAACGAGTCGCATTCGCCGAATTGTGTCGTACACAAGCACAACAAGTGGCTCCAAATCCTCGTCCGGGAAGATTTTCCACCGAAACTCCTCTAGAGCGAGAACGCCGACTTCAAATTCAGCGTGAACAACGAAGGAGAAGACGTCAACAAGAAACCGCGGAGTAGAAGGAACATCGATGAGCACAGCGAAGGCAACGCCGGCAACAACAGACAGAGGAGCAGGAGATTGGAATCAAAGGAATTATGATCGTTTTACACTGTCGAAAACCCAGATTTCTTAGTTTGCCGGTTTCCCCGCAGATATATAGATCAAAGTCTGCAAAGTTTCAGCTCCGTATTACGGCCCGAATAGCAATAATTTTCAGGCGAACTGCACCGGGCCATATTTGTTCTTTGTTTTTGTCTTTTTCTAAATGCGGGCGGCGAAATAATGCTAAATGTGCTTTTCAATACACCGTTAACAATAACACTACATAATACACAAAAAAGAAGAAGAAGAAGAGAAAGAACAACGTATGGACCTTTAACACGATATTCGCGGCTGGTCACCCGTCCAGTTCGTAACCCCGACCGACAGGGCTTAACTTGAGTGCCGTTACCAAACCGAGTTTCGCGAAGGTTATTGCGAGATACATATTTCTATAGAGTTAAAAAGTTATTCAGCAGTACTGCACAATTGTTTGGTATTAAAGAACTTGATTTGTCAGACACAAATCAGCAACGTGGATCGACAGAACTTTAAACTGGTTTTGTCAACGTGGATCGACAAACTCGATTCAAACCACATCAGGAATAGCTCAAATTTCTCAAAACCCAGTCAAAGACAAGAAAGGTGCTATCGTAAAATAACCGGGTTTTGTTCTATATTAAGGTATTCAGGGTTTAATAAACAGTGGTCCATGTGTTTTTAGGGTTAGTTTATGGCGAAATCCCGATTATTTTATTTGATACAAGGACATGCCAGAAAAAATGAACTGGGAAATATCTCAAAGGTGAGAAACTTGAAACAGTGGTCCATGTTTTTGTATGGTTAGTTTATTGCGAAATCATTTATATCAGTTGCGTTCGACGTTGCGTTCAAGAATGTCACACTCGAAGCCAAAGCATCCGTTCGACACATTAGTTATAGGAAATTTAGTTACAAATAGATAATTAAAGATGGTTTTGCTGTTTAACACGCGTTCTATTACATTTGCAGTGTTGGTTGAACTCATTATGAGATGTATAAAAAACAATTGTCCATCCTAGGCATGTCATGTATGAGGATTTTCATTAACCCAGGAAACAAAGTGTAATAATTGAGAAAACACAAAAGAGAACAAAAGAATTACACTCAGAAACTCTGATACGAAAACTGCATTTCAAAGGTTCATGGCAAATACATGGACAACCACAAGGTGTCTTCATTCGGGTTTTAAAAGGTCGGGGGCAGATTTAGTGACAACTATAACTAGCATAATATATATGCTCAGGTGTTTTGATACCACAAACTATAAAACCGGAAAAACGCGCAGCTAACAGCAAAGTCTCAGTAAACTGTCAACACATTTTAAATCTATGCTTACTCTCTTAACCTTACTGCGTTTTTCACAAACACGCGAACTCTAAAGTTCAAAAGCCGCCTTCACAATTGCGTTTTTCTCGAACTCGGATAACGCGAATACTTGTTATTAAAGTCGAACTAAATTTCCTTTCCCTTGATCAAAATTTCACTGAAACTTATCCCGATAACTCGAATTCTGGTTCTTGTAACTCGGATGCCATTGGGCTATTGCATTTAATATCCCCACCCCTCATCCCCGGTTGAGGAACCATAAAATTCTCCAGGTGTAAGTTATAACAATGAGGATTTCTTTAGGAGTAGAGTAAAAAAATATGGTATTCTTTGAGGGTGAGGCTTTAATGTTCACGAAATTCTTCAGGGGTACTGACTCATATTCTTCAAGGGTAAGCCCATACTTTATGGAAGTCTTCAGGGGTAAATGCAATTTTAGCCTACCTTCAGGGTATGTCCTCAACCGAGGGGTGGGGTACGGATATTAAATGCAATAGCCCATTCCGTTAGTTCGGCTCCTTTTTGCAGAATTGGTAAAAACGCTCTGTACTAATTAACACTAAAGCAACTGATTTAATTTTGATATTGATTGGAGCAACGAACAGTAGAACCTCGATATAACGCAGGGCCAAGGGACTGGCAAAGTTTAGTTCGCTATTTAAGAATTTGTTCATGCGTCAGCGTGCGTACATCGAGTTATCGATGCACGCTGTAAGTTTGGAGAGCGCGACAGATACGTAAGAGTAACTCGAGGCGCAGCCGAGAGCAACTCTATAGCTTCTTGAGTGCTCTCCAAAATTCTCAAGTGCATCCATAACTCGATATACGCACAGCTAAAAGCATGAGCAAATTCTTTTATGATAGCTGACAAAAATGCTTGCTTTCTGATTAACTGCAAAATTCTCGTAACCCGCGACACTAGACAAAGGCTTCTATTGGCTGATTACAAACACTCCACAATCGTCTAGTTTGAATGAAAATTCTTTCTGTAAAACTGAGAAAGAAAATTGCTTATTTATTCGTTAACGATGAATGAAAACTGAGCAAAACCAAAGGTAAAAGAGTCTTTAAGTTTACCTAAAGTTAAAATACTCACATGTTCGTAAGAAGTCGTAGAGTATGGTTTAGATTTGCTGAAAACTTAAAACTTAAAACTTAAAACAGCACTAGTAGTACCGTTTTAAGCATTTTAATGTGCGATTCTTTGTTTCATTTAACGTCCTCCTTTGTAATAGCGCTGGGATTCCAACCAAGACTTCACGCTGCGACGACATGCACGAGTTTAAAATTTTAGTATTGATGTAAAATTATTGACATTAAAATTAACAGAGCGCTGTAAAGTTATATGTTATGAATAGTTTTATAAATGTGAAAGGATGTTTTTCAAACAATATTAACAGAAATTTGATTCAATAACCAAAAAACGTTGACTCACGTCGATAGCTCCCAATTTCGATATGTAATTCTGACTTGATAAGCAATGAAGAAATGCAGGCATA